>NW_028283598.1:622426-933639 GCF_059441095.1 Idiotropiscis lumnitzeri
GCCAATTAATCTTCTGTAGACACGTGTTGTGACCAGTGTTGTTTTTGGCAGGCATTTTAGATTTTGTCCAAGTCATTTGGACAAAGTGCTGATTTGTTTACATCACATTTAGTCATCCCAATTCGTTATAGTTTTAGTCCAGTTTTAGTCAACGAAAACTAAAAAAAGGGTTTTAGTCCAGTTTTAATCGACGGAAACGCAAAAAAAGTTTTACCCTAGTTTTCGTCAATTTATTCACAAAGGTTTTAGTCCAAGCGGCACGGTGGCCCAACTGGTTAGCATGATGGCCTCACAATATTGAGGTCGTAGGTACGATTCTGGCTCCGGCCTTCCTGCGTGGGTTTCCTCTGGGTAATCCGGTTTCCTCCCATATTCTTAAAACATGCATGGCAAGTTGCTTGGACACTCTAATTGCCCCGAGGCATGAGTGTGAGCGTGGATGGTTGTTCGTCTATGCATGTCCTGCGATTGGCTGGACACCAATTCAGGGTGTCCCTCGCCTACTGCCGAAGACAGCTGGGATAGGCTCCAACACCCTAGTGAGGAGAAGCGGTACAGATAACGGATGGATGGATGGATGGATGGGTTTAAGTCCATTTGAGTTAAAACAAGGCATTCAAGGTTTCCACCCAATAACAAAGACTTTTGGATGGACTACTAAGGATTCTTCATCACAAACAGAAAAAAGTGGCAACAGTGGAATCAATACTCACTGCTCCAAAATAAGCAGAGAAGCAAAACATTTTGTTGGGCAACTGTTGTGGCTTTATTTCACTAAAAGCAACATAAAATAATTTATGAACCACATGCTAACAATTTTGTCTAGTCAACGAAAAAAATTCATGCACATCACATCATGTTTTCGTCATAAAAGAACCTCGTATAGCTTGTCATCGTCATTAAAAAAGGGGCGTTAACGAAGTATTTTCGTCATAGTCATCAGTGACGAAAACAACACTGGTTGTGACTGATATTTCAGTCCCAGGTTGTCTCCTGAACACCACCAATTGGGCAAGGGCGCGCAGGAAAGCCTGGGGTCTTCTATTTTTACAGTATAGAAAGGCTAAATATCAAATTGAAACAGTGTTTTATATCATGAATATACAGGGTTGGTGCTGGTTCTGGTAGGGAAACCACAACATAAAGATGTCCTTAATTAGTCCCACAATGGGGATATTTGCAATATGGCATATGATGGCCTAACAGGGCCACCGCCCAGAAAGGAGTAACGCAGAACTTTGTAATACTGTCACTCCCTGACCAGTTCGTTGTTCCTGCAGAGCCAAACTTTGACTCAGACCCACAAATTTGAATTACAGATAGTGGACAATGGAGAACTCCCCCAGTCAGTCAGCATGTTCAACTTCCATAGAAACCTCACATACATTTATTAGATTGCCAAACTAATTGGAAACTACATCACCAGAACACCACAAGTGGGCTCTGTTATTGTACTTAAAGATGCATCTTACAAACCTGTGTTCTCCAAGGCCAGCTGGTCCATAGTCTTAAGTTATTTCTTCGCCAACATCAATGTCTCGGAGCGCAAACAGACAGAGGTGTGGTCTGTCCTCTGTTGTCATCTTCTTCATTTTACAGTTGGGGTGCATGTGGTCATCATTAACCAGTCTTCCCAGACTGCCATCTTCTTGAGCTGCATCAACACTTAAAATAGATTAAAAAAAAAAAAACAATTATTCAATCAATGTCAGAAATTAATCTTTGAGACAATCTTGTGTACACAAAACATAAAAATAGGAAATCCACAATTTTTAAATCTAAATCAAATCATACAAGAAATTTCTATTGGAATCAGACCCTATAAACAGCTTGTCTTTGAGACTTCATGATCTATATTTTCATTTGTACAGATTCAACGCATGAATAAAAGTAATTATACATTTTTGCTTAGAGAATGATTTTTCCCCTAACACTTATGGGATGAGTATGTGTTTATTTTTTTAAATAAAAACAAAAATAAGATAACATCTCAATCTTTGCCTCACCTCCAAGTTTTTTCTTGCCGGCGGAAGTCAAACAAAAAGACAGTGCCTCTTCCATCCATCTTCCTGCGTTGAGATTCATCAGAATCTATCAATTTTCCTCTGTACTCCATAATAAAGAATAAAGTCGTCTTTCCTGAAAGGGGCCTTGGTAAATACTCCTCGACCTAGTTAACAGGGAAATCAAGTTAGCTTCGTCATATTTTTAAGCACACAAATAAGGAGTCATCATATTCATTTGTGCCACTATACTAATGTAGGGTGGTTTGAAACATTGCTTCTTGTGAGGGATAGAGCAGAGCCCTTCTTTATGATTTTAAAGGAACAGACCAGCCAAAATTCATTTTCCAGCATTGCATTAGCCAGTATGTATTAGGACTGAAAGTACAAATGTCAATTGCACCTGGTTACGTAAAAAAAAAACTTTAAGATTATTTAGTTTCAAAACAATGACATACACTGTACACAGTCATATTGGATCGCGTCACGTGATCTCTGTGACGTATTACGTGCTTTACACTAGACTATCAATATCGGACTTGTTCACCGGTCTATTGTGGTATAAAAATGCCGGAGGGCGTCATCAAGTACAGCCTTAATTTAGATAGAACTCCTACCATCAGGTTTCACACTCACTGAAATAACTTGAAACTGACAAAAGTGGCAAAAGAAAAGGTCAAGACACTCTTAATGTAAAATAACCACTTAAAAAACGATGTCAGCTTGGTTATCAGAAAACAATAATATATCTTAGCAAAAGCGTTAACATCATACCTTTAAATTAGTTTATATACTTCGCTTCTAACTCCGCAGTCTTGTCCAGACCCTTGACTGCATGTTCAATAGTATCCTGCTTTGGGGACTTCCTGCATCTCAGGGAAGACATTGTTTATTCTATAAAGAAAAAAGACAGTATTGTGTTGAGAATTATTAATACTATGGGCTAAATGGAGTTTTAACAATATCAGTGTAAGAAAAATAAATTATAAATTAAAAAAATATCAATTCCTCCATCCCAATTAACGATTTCAACCATAATAGTTTATATTGAAGTTTAAACAACAGACACAGACAGATTTATGCAGTGTGACTACAAAAATCTTACCAAAATTGCATTCACAGTAACCTTTGCTTTAAGAATCATGTAATTAACCAGTGAACATCGTGTCTTACACAAAAATTAATGACAGAAATTATCATGGTACTTGCATTCTGTGGTTCTATAACAAAAGTGCAAGCTGTTAGCTCCGCAAAGCTAACGCAACAAGCTAGCGTCCCTCGTGCTCACATTCAATGCAAACCTGACCACCGGATGACAATACGCGTCGGTTTAGTTCTTTAAATGAGTAAAAGCACCATGACGTTTTATAATTATTCAATGCTTAACTGGAGCTCGTCAATTATGTCGATGTAGGAGCACATGTTTGCTAGGCCAGTGTTGTAGGCCCACATCCATGGTGCTACTTTGTATAGTGTTTTCCACACAACTATCTCTAACTATGAACAAATGCACTCGACGCATGTTTTGAAAAAAACCCAACGAAAAACACTTACCTCTCCGTTTCAACAGCAGTTCGAACTTCGAAGTGGTGATATTCTCCAGCGTTAAGCACCTGCTCGAGGAGGAGCGCTTGCCTTTTCGTCAGCACGCCCCGCGCGGGTGGTGCTGCTTTATCACTCTCTATCTGTGCCCGCCCGCCGGCATGTCGATAGAAAAATAATATTCCTTCAAACATTACTTTCATCTTCTTAACGTTTTGTAGTGAATTTAACAGGTTCACCACTTTTTTCAAATACACCAATGGAAAACAGGTCTTAATTGAGGAAACATACAAAGAGCGTCTCACAAACACCTTATGATGAGCAATGTAATTTGATCACGTTTTTTGTCACTGCCTGGACGTTGGGTTCACTGGCCTGGTGGCAGTGGCTTGTAGACACTGTCACTGAGTGGGAACGGATCTCAAGGTGGGTCAAACTAACCCAAGCAGTGGATCGGTCCGTTTTTTAAATTTATTAATTTTTTTATTTTATGTATTTATTTATTATTTAATACAAGGGCTTCGGCTCACTACCAGTGGGCGGGACCAAAGAATTTGGGTTTCCTTTGAGCTAGGAGGCAGTCAAAGGCAGTCCAATCCCCGGCAACATAAAGCGCCTAGCTCTGGGGACATGGAATGTCATTTCTCTGGTAGGGAATGAACCCGAGCTGGTGTGTGACTAGACCAGTGGTTCTCAATTATTTCCTGTCATGCCCCCCCTACCAAGAAGAAAACAATTCGCACCCCCCCACCACAATTTTCTTTTACATTTCGTACTAATGTACATGTTCTTTGCATATTAATGTTAGATTGTCAATAAAATATCTTACCTTAACAAAGCTAAATTGATAAAAATAAAATATCATTTTGAGAACGACTATTGTGAGGATCTCGAAACTCAGTACTCTGTGGTGCTAATATTGATGAGATGATAAATATGTTGAAGCCACAGAACAAAAAGATTAGATATTGTTTGGAAATTAATGACGTACATAAAGGAATATCAGCCTTGATTGGAGTACATTACTGCATTTAAATTTTTAATAAAAATGAAACAATTATTGATGTTATGACCACTATGAAGAATTTAAAAAACAATATATAGGGATAATTATAGTTTTCATTTTGTTATGTGTAGTCTGTTCATGTTGCATTATTTTTATGACAAAGACGATGGTTAATCGTAGGTTTGTTGCCCAAATGTACCATTACAACCTGATTAATGTTGAGAATGACGAACTCAAACTGGACACTGAAACGTAAAAACACATGGACTTCTTGCCCCTGTCCTCACACGTGCACACACACACACACCATACACGAAGATCCGGGAGGTAAGGACGGCTGTCCTACAGGATGCGGATGGAAGAACAACTGCAGCGGAACAATGCCAGGGATGTCTGGAGGGGCCTGAAGACCATCTCAGGCCACGGACAAGCAGGTAAGACCCAGAAGGGGGGGGGGGCTTCAGTGGGCAAATGAGTTGAACCTATTTTTCAATAGGTTTGATCAAATGTCTGACCCCGCTCAGGCTTCCCTGATGCAGCCCCCACCCACCCCTCCTGCCACTGCGAACAAGACCCTCTCTCCCCCTCTCTCGCCCCTCTCTCTCTCCACAGGCTCCAGTTCCCAGCCTCATCAGACAACCACCACTTCCTCCTGCTCAGCCTTGTTCCTCACAACATCTCAGGTGAAGAACCAGCTGAGGAAGATGAAGGCGAGGAAGGCGGCAGGCCCAGATGGGATCAGCTCCCAGCTCCTCAAATCCTGCGCAGACCAGCTGTGTGGAATCGTCCAGCACATGTTCAACCTGAGCTTGAAGCTGGGCAGAGTCCCCCAGCTGTGGAAAACATCCTGCCTGGTTCCGGTTCCAAAGACACCCCATCCGAAGGAGCTCAACAACTTCAGACCAGTGGCGCTGACGTCTCATCTGATGAAGACCCTGGAGAGACTGGTCCTCGTCCATCTGCGCCCCCTGGTCAGCTCCTCAATGGACCCACTCCAATTTGCATACCAGCCTGGCATCAGTGTGGATGATGCCATCATCTACCTGCTCCACACTTCACTCTTCCACCTGGAGAAGGCGGGGGGCACGGTGAGGATCATGTTCTTTGATTTCTCAAGTGCTTTCAACACCATCCAGCCCGCCTTATTGGGAGACAAGCTGGAGCAGGCGGGAGTGGCCCACCACCTCATCACATGGATTCACAACTACCTCACAAACCGGCCACAGTACGTGAGAACACAGGACTGTGTGTCTGACGTGCTCCTCTGCAGCACGGGAGCGCCGCAGGGAACTGTGCTGGCTCCCTTCCTGTTCACCCTCTACACCTCGGACTACAAATACAATTCCACAACCTGTCACCTGCAGAAGTTCTCTGATGACTCTGCGATTGTCAGCCTCATCACTGACGATGGCGATCGGGAGTACAGAGGGGTTACGCAGGGGTTCGTGGACTGGTGTCAGCAGAACCGCCTCCAAATCAACGCTGGGAAATCCAAAGAGCTGGTGGTGGATTTCCGCAAGCGTCGGCACTCTCCACCTGCACCAGTGAATATCCAGGGAACAGACGTTGAGAGGGTCTCAACTTACAAGTACCTGGGTGTTCATCTGAACAATAAACTGGACTGGAGCGACAACACAGACGCTCTCTATAGGAAGGGTCAGAGCAGACTCTTCCTACTCAGGCGGCTGAGGTCCTTTGGCGTTCGGGGAACACTCCTCAGGAACTTCTATGACTCGGTGGTTTCATCAGTCATCTTCTATGGAGTGGTCTCCTGGGCAGGAGGCATCTCGGGCCGAGACAAAAAGAGACTGGACAAACTGGTGAGGAGGGCCAGCTCTGTCCTGGGCTGCTCCCTGGACTCTGTGGACTCAGTGGGGGGCAGAAGGATGACGGCAAAACTGTGGGGGTTCGGGTTAGGGGGCCTGCCAAGCTTTTTCCCTTTTCCCTAGGTTCCGGCTCTTTTCCGCCAGGCACGCCTCCGACCGGAGAGGGCGTCGGCTCCTGCGCACCTGCTGCCCATCATCAGCAATCACCGCGGGGGTTTAAAGCTCAGCGCTGCCAGGAGCCAGACGCCGGATTATTCCGTGACCTACCTCGGTACCCGGTCCACGTCGACGTTCGCCTCGTGCACGTCCGCGCTTTGTGTTATGCAACCCGAGTTAACCATTGTCTTTCCTCGCTCTCCCTCCAGCCGCCCAGCGCCAGCCCGAGCCCGATCCTCCGCCGCCAGCCGCCAAGCCCCGGAGCGTCGATCGCACCTCGTACGCCCGTACGCCGCCTGCCTGCCCTTCTCAGCCTCCGCCGGCTCGCCGCCGCCTTCGCCTCCACGCCGCTCTCCGCGCCCGCGCTCCTCCCGCCACAGCGCCGGTGCACACTCAGCGCGCCGTCTCCGCTGCACCTCCGCGAGCGCACATCTCGCCACCCCGGCGAGCACCCCGGCGCTGACTCGCCGCTCCTCCACCTGTCCTCCTGCCCTGCTACCGGCACCCGTTCCTCTCCCCCCGAACCCTTCAATAAATCCTCCTCAACCATCCTCGCTTGCTCTTGGGTCCAGTTCTCCTTTCTCACGGTTCCCTGAACCGTTACAGAATAATCCGGCCCCAATGGACCCAGCGAGCTCGGATTCCCTCCAAGAGGCCCTCTCCCACCAAGGCAGACAGCTGGGAAGACACGAGAGGATGATGCAGGAGTTCATGGACTCCGTCCAGGCTCTCCACCACCAACTCGCGCTCCTTTCGAAGCAGGTCAGCTCTCTTCCCTCTGCTTCCGGCCTTCCGGAGGACACCTCCCCGGTCCCTTCTCCCCCTCCTCCGCCCGCCGTGTTCCCTCCGAGCGGCAGGGAACCCCATGTTCCCACGCCGGAGCCATTTTCCGGTGATCTGGGCTCTTGTAGCCACTTCATTTTGAGTACCTCGTTGGTGTTCGATCTCCAACCCCAAAGTTACCCGACCGATCGAGCTCGAATCGCCTACATGGTGAACCTGCTCCGCGGCCGCGCAGCGAAATGGGCTACCGCCTTGTGGGAGGCATCGGCGCCGGCGATGGCCTCCTACCCCGATTTCTGTCTAGAGCTGCGGCGGGTGTTCGACCATCCCGTCAAGGGACGCGAGGCCACCCGCCGATTGCTCGCACTCCGGCAGGGTTCCCGGTCCGCCGCCGACTTCTCGGTGGAATTCCGCATCCTCGCCCACGAGTGCGGGTGGAATGAGCCCGCACTCCGGGGAGTGTTCCTCGATGGTCTGACGGACCAGCTCAAGGACGAGCTGGCCGTCCGTGACGAGACCACCTCCCTCGAAGACCTCATCGCCCTGGCCATAAAGGTGGACAACCGGCTGCGGGAGCGGCAGTCTGATCGGACGCGAAGGTCGCCCCGTCCAACGGCACGCCCCGCCACGCCTCCCGCCGACTCCCGTCCTCGGCTTCCGGTCTCGCCTCCCGTCGGTCAGGAGGAGCCCATGCAGCTGGGGAGGACCCGCCTGGATCCCCAGGAACGCCAGAGGCGCCTCTCGAGCCAGCTATGCCTCTATTGTGGCAACCCCGGTCACTACATCGCCGATTGCCACGTGAAGCCAAAAGAGGGGGCGCCGCTGATCAGGAGTCCCGCGGCGAGCCATAACGTGTCAGCTACGGGCTCCTCTTCACGCATGTCCATCCCAGCCCGCCTCCTCTGGCAGACCCAATCCCTCTCGGTCGCCGTACTGGTGGACTCCGGAGCGGATGGAAACTTCCTGGACCTGGCTCTGGCTCGCCGGCTGGGTGTCCCCCTGGAGCCTCTCCCTTCCCCACGGCGCGTGGTGGCTCTGGATGGACGCCTCATCTCCCAGGTCTTCCATCAAACGGGACCCCTAACCCTTATTGTTTCCGGTAACCACCGGGAGACCATCCAGCTCCTCCTAATCCACTCGCCACAAGTCCCCCTGGTCCTGGGTTTCCCGTGGCTCCAGCTACACAACCCCGCGATAGACTGGAGGAGATGTGCAATCACCGGGTGGAGCGAGCTTTGCCACTCACAGTGCCTTCTGTCCGCCGACCCCGCTCCCCGATCGGTTCCTCGCTCCCCGGCTCCACCCGACCTGGCGTCCGTCCCCACGGACTACCATGACCTGGCCCAGGTTTTTTGCAAAGACCTCGCCCGCACCCTTCCTCCCCATCGGCCCTATGACTGCGCCATAGACCTCTTTCCCGGAGCTCCGCTGCCCAGCTCCCGGCTGTACAACATCTCCCGTCCCGAGAAGGAGGCCCTCGAGACCTACATCCGCGACTCCCTGGCGGCCGGTCTGATTCGGCCCTCTTCCTCGCCCCTGGGAGCGGGTTTCTTTTTTGTCAAGAAGAAAGACTCCTCCCTTCGCCCTTGCATTGACTTCAAGGCTCTCAACGGCATCACAGTCAAAAATAAGACCTCTCTGCCCCTCATAGACCCCTCGTTCGAGCCCCTCTGCGAAGCCCAGGTCTTCTCCAAGCTCGATCTCCGGAACGCCTACCATTTGGTCCGCATCCGCGAGAGCGATGAATGGAAGACGGCCTTCAATACCCCCCTTGGACATTTTGAGTATCTCGTCATGCCCTTCGGCCTCACCAACGCCCCCGCCGTCTTCCAAGCCCTCATGACTGACATTCTCCGGGACATGCTCAACCGTTTCGTTTTCATTTACCTGGATGACATCCTCATCTTCTCCCGATCCCTCGAGGACCATCGCCGCCACGTCCGTTCAGTACTCCAGCGCCTCCTGGAGAACCGTCTATTCGTCAAGCCTGAAAAGTGTGAGTTCCACGTACCATCGATCCACTTTTTGGGCTACGTCATCGCCCGGGGTCAACTCCAGCCGGACCCCGCCAAGATCCAGGCGGTGGTGGAGTGGCCTACTCCCACCACTCGCAAGGAACTACAACGCTTCCTGGGGTTCGCCAATTTCTATCGACGCTTCATCCGTAATTACAGCAAGGTTGCCAGCCCCCTCACGGCACTCACCTCCACCCTTACCCCCTTTCAGTGGACTCCAGCAGCGACACAAGCTTTTGGGCACCTCAAGGAAGCCTTCACCAGCGCCCCGGTCCTCAGACACCCCGATCCCGCACTCCAGTTCATTGTGGAGGTGGATGCCTCCGACACGGGGGCGGGAGCTGTTCTCTCCCAGCGGGATCCCGACACCCACAAAACTCATCCGTGCGCCTTCTTCTCCCGACGCCTGTCCCCCGCGGAGAAGAATTATGACGTCGGAAATCGGGAACTGCTGGCAGTCGTCTGGGCCCTCCAGGAGTGGCGACACTGGCTGGAGGGTACCGCCGTCCCCTTCCTCGTCTGGACCGACCATAAAAATCTGGCCTACCTGCAGGCGGCCAAGCGGATGAACCCCCGTCAAGCCCGTTGGCACCTTTTCTTAAGCCGATTCAATTTCACCCTTTCCTTCCGTCCCCGGTCGAACAACGGCAAGGCGGACGCCCTATCCCGGATGTTCGCTCCACCTGCCAGTCCGGAGATCACACAGACCATTCTCCCTTCCTCCTGTCTCCTGGGGGCGGCCTCCTGGGAGATCGAGCGCACGGTTCGCGAGGCGCAGAAGACCCAACCCGATCCCCGACCTGACCCCTCGGATCTCCTTTTCGTCCCCGATGCCGTACGCTCCCAGGTACTCCAGTGGGGGCACTCTTCCTCGCTCACCTGCCACCCAGGCGTCACGCGTACCCTTCGCTTTCTTCAAGCGCACTTCTGGTGGCCCAGTATGGCAAAAGACACACGGGAATTCGTGCTGGCCTGCTCGGTCTGCGCCCGCGGTAAGGCCTCACACTCGGCCCCGGCAGGTCTTCTCCACCCCCTGCCTATCCCGAGCCGCCCCTGGTCCCACATCGCTGTGGACTTCGTCACGGGCCTTCCTCCATCCAACGGACACACAGTCATCCTCACTATCATCGACCGCTTCTCCAAGAGCGTTCACTTCGTTCCCCTTCCCAAGCTACCCACCGCCTTGGAGACGGCCACGCTCCTGACACAACACGTCTTCCGGCTCCACGGCCTCCCGCAAGACATCGTCTCAGACCGGGGTCCACAGTTTTCATCCCAGGTATGGAAGGAATTCTGTAAGGCAGTGGGCGCCACAGCCAGCCTCTCGTCAGGTTACCACCCTCAGACCAACGGGCAGACCGAGCGGGCCAATCAGGATCTGGAGGCAGCGCTGCGGTGCGTGGTAGCCCGGAACCCCGAGACGTGGAGCGAGGCTCTCTCGTGGATCGAGTACGCCCACAATTCCCTCTCCTGCGCCTCGACAGGTATGTCCCCGTTCATGGCATGTCTTGGCTACCAGCCCCCCCTTTTTGCTGAGCAGGAGCGCGCAGTGGCAGTTCCCTCGGTGGAGGAACACATCAGTCGGGCCAAGGCCGTCTGGGCAGAGGTCAAGGCCTCCCTCACCCGCTCGGCGCAACGCAACAAGCGCCTGGCGGACCGTCGTCGAACCCCAGCTCCCGACTACCAGCCCGGTCAGCAGGTCTGGCTCTCGACCCGCGACCTTCCCCTCCAGACCGATTCACGTAAGCTGTCTCCGCGCTACATTGGTCCCTTTCCCATCACCAAGATCATTAACCCCTGTTCTGTCAGACTAAAGCTCCCCGATTCCCTCAAGATCCACCCCACCTTCCACGTTTCTCTCCTCAAGCCGGTCTCTTCCAGCGTCCTAAGCCCTCCGACCATCTCCCCTCCACCCCCCCTGATGATCGACGACCACCCAGCCTTCACGGTCTCCAAAGTGTTGGACGTTAGACGTCGGGGGAGGGGGTTTCAGTTCCTCGTGGACTGGGAGGGTTACGGTCCAGAGGAACGTTCATGGATCCCCCGTAAGCTTTTCATAGACGACTCCCCGATCAGGGAGTTTTACGCCACACACCCGGACAAACCAGGAAGGACGCCAGGAGGCGTCCGTTGAGGGGGGGGTACTGTGGGGGTTCGGGTTAGGGGGCCTGCCAAGCTTTTTCCCTTTTCCCTAGGTTCCGGCTGTTTTCCGCCAGGCACGCCTCCGACCGGAGAGGGCGTCGGCTCCTGCGCACCTGCTGCCCATCATCAGCAATCACCGCGGGGGTTTAAAGCTCAGCGCTGCCAGGAGCCAGACGCCGGATTATTCCGTGACCTACCTCGGTACCCGGTCCACGTCGACGTTCGCCTCGTGCACGTCCGCGCTTTGTGTTATGCAACCCGAGTTAACCATTGTCTTTCCTCGCTCTCCCTCCAGCCGCCCAGCGCCAGCCCGAGCCCGATCCTCCGCCGCCAGCCGCCAAGCCCCGGAGCGTCGATCGCACCTCGTACGCCCGTACGCCGCCTGCCTGCCCTTCTCAGCCTCCGCCGGCTCGCCGCCGCCTTCGCCTCCACGCCGCTCTCCGCGCCCGCGCTCCTCCCGCCACAGCGCCGGTGCACACTCAGCGCGCCGTCTCCGCTGCACCTCCGCGAGCGCACATCTCGCCACCCCGGCGAGCACCCCGGCGCTGACTCGCCGCTCCTCCACCTGTCCTCCTGCCCTGCTACCGGCACCCGTTCCTCTCCCCCCGAACCCTTCAATAAATCCTCCTCAACCATCCTCGCTTGCTCTTGGGTCCAGTTCTCCTTTCTCACGGTTCCCTGAACCGTTACAAAAACTGTCATCAATGCTGGACAAACCAGCCCACCCATTCAATGACACTCTGAGAACACTTTACAGCTCCTTCAGTGACAGACTTTTACACCCTCGCTGTACCAAAGAGAGATTTCGCCGCTCCTTCCTGCCAACTGCTGTCAGACTTTTTAACAAGAACATTGCGTCAGGCCTACAAACGGGAGGGCATTAGTGCAATTGTGCAGTCCTAGGATGCAATATTAACTACTACTGTACTTTCAGCCAAGGGTGTACTTAAATATTGACCAATGATGTATTTTGTTTACCATTACAGTATTCTTATTACAATACTTCTATCACTGTAGTATTTCTACCACTGCAGGATGTTCACTATTACAGTACTTTTATCATTGCAGTATTTTTCTATCATTGCGGTACTTTTACTATTACAGTACTTTTACCATTGCAGTACTTTTACCATTGCAGTACTTTCATCATTGCAGTATTTTTCTATCGTTGCAGTACTTTTACTATTACAGTACTTTTACCATTGCAGTATTTTCTATCATGCAGTACTTTTCTATCATTTCAGTACTCTTACCATTACAGTACTTTTATCATTGCAATATTTTTATGATTGCAGTATTTTCAATCATTCAGTAGTTTTTATCATTACAGCGTTTCCCCCTCCGTATAATGGACAAACATTAGGAGTGTTTCCTTACACTTAGATACGTTTATACTGTGTATATTTGCATGCTTTTTCTGAATGTCTGCTGCTAATGTTATACATTAACGGCTACATTACGCCGCCGACTCTGTGTGATCTATATCTTTGCTGCTGTAACACCTCAAATTTCCCCATTGTGGGACTAATAAAGGACATCTTATCTTATCTTATCTCTCCTACAACGAGGCAAGGGCCTCCACCAAGTCACCCCAGGGACAAGTTTTATTCCCTGATGGTCATCAAATTATGAGGATCTCATTCTACGCCGGAAGGGAGGAGGGGAATTTTTCCCTAATGTGAGGTTTTCGCTCCTCCACTGATGATCACACTGTTGTATGATTTCATTATGATGATCTGTCTTAAAGCCGTAAGGACATGATTTTTAAATCCACAACAGGGGGGAAATGTAAGATGGGCTGAGGATAGGTAATCAGTTTGTGTATTCATAATCATGTTTTTATACACTCATTAATGTTGAACACACACAGAGACACTTACTTGTTATTTTAACACACACACACACAGACACCCCATCCTGAAGATGTGTTTAGTTAAACTGACCTTGGGTTATGATTTTCTGCCTGCTGGAGTCCCTGGTGATTAGTTATTGATGCTTTAGTTAAACTGACCTTTATACCGTGAGTTATTGATGTTTTCTGTCTCTTGGTGATTAGTTGTTGATGCTTTTCTGTCTTCTGGTGATTAGTTATTGATGAGTTAGTTTCAATAAAAAGGCAGAACGGAGGGTGAGAGTCAGAGGGTGTGCGGGATTGAACTGGCAAGACGGCTGTTTCACCTCCTGGCTCCCTCTCCCATTCTGAATGGCACAAAACGAAAACTTTAGTAAGTTATTTCAGTCTAAAAAAGGCGTCAGGGCATTTTTAAACCGGACAGTAAGTCGCCACTGTCTTGGTTCCTTTTTGTGCCTTGACCCATACCGGAATTATTGAAAGGATGCAGTCCTATTTACAGGCCCCAGTGACACCCCAGGTTTCTGTTGTTTGTACGAGGGCGCTTAATAGGTACTGCTATTCACAATCGTCTTAGGCTGTTTCTTTGCAGAAGTTTATGGACAATGTGTAGTGCTGTAGGATGCAGTCTAGAGCATTCTTGACATTGAAGCTTTTGTTTCCAGCAACTGCTAATGCGACCGTGCATCAAACATGCAAAACACAGACCCTTGCTCCTCAAGAAGTCAATCTTATCCTTGTGATGCTTTCTCCTAAATTCCTTACCAATTGTGAGACTGTGTTGCTCTCCATTACAATTAGCACATGGTTTGGCAATAGCATCCACTGAAACAGGTTCTGCCTTTGGCGTGGTGGTTTTGTTGTTTTCCATCTTGGCGGGCACAATGACTGTTGTGAAGACTTTCTTTGATTTTGTTGTTTCTGTGTGTTGTGATTTTGTTTTCTGTTTTATAGAAATCTTTCGTGCTTGTCAACAAAGTCAACAAAATCCTTAAACTTCACTCTTCTATTTGTTCTTTCTTGGAGATTGCAGGCAAATTTTCTCCAAGATTCTATAAGTCTGTATGGAAGTTTGTTTGCCAATGCCTTTATATTAGCCATGTTGTCCAAGTCCTCCATGTAATTAACATCTGCCATTATGTTCGAACAGCCCATAAGGAATAATGTGAAAGACTGAAGTGCAACACCATCTTCAGACTTGATTGTTGGCCAATCCATGGCTTCCTTTAAATATGCTTCTGCTATCATGAAGTCATCACCATAAAACTCCTTCAAGATTTGTTTTGCTTTGGTATATCCTGTCAGAGGTTCCATATGGATGCAGCTCTTCACCAACTCATGTGGTTGTTCACTAGTATACTGCAGCTAAAATTGAAGATGATCACGGTTATCACTTGTACGGCCTTCAATCCCATGTTCAATGGCACCTATACAGGTTTCATAATGCAGAGGGTCGCCTGTAAAACGTAGGAATGGAAAGTTCGGGAAGAAGCGATGCTTTTTGACTCTTTGCTAAGTATTCTGCGACACTGGCTTGCTGTGAGATTGCGTGGCAAAGGCCATCAAGCACATGTCCCTGTTGTTCTCTACTTTCTGTCTGATGTGGAAATCTAGCCATTGGAATAGTCGAAGTGGGAGCATTTCAGGTCAACACTGCTTGTTGCTCTGATAGGCTGTGATGGTAATTGAATGTTTTTCCTTGTTTAAATTGTAACACACTCATCAGGAATGTGGATACCATCCTCCTGGGTATTTTCATATCTTCTCAAGACATCCAATTTAGCATCAGACTCAGGGAGTGCCGTTTGCATTGCATGCATTTCCTTCTTTGCTTTAATTGCAGCTTCTTCTTGCTCAAGTGCCAACCTTTGTTGTAAATCAGCAGCCTTTGCCTTTAAACATGCTCGTTCCATTTGAGCCTTTAATTTAATTGAAGACGTTGACAGAAGTGAGCTTCTGTCTGTTAGATTCTTTACTTCTACTTCTATGGGTGTAGTTAGTTGATGCAGATCTACTATCAGCAGGTGATATTTGTTTATTGCATCCTTCCTCTGCACGTTTCAAAACGTCTTTCTTCCATTGCTCACATTTCCATTAATTACATTTTTTGGATCAAACCAGTTATTTTGGTCATCGGCAAAATCCTCTTCAGTCTTTAAATTTTGCAGACCGGAATTGAGGTCCACAAATTCTTGCTCCATGCCGCTAAAGCAAACACGAACCTCAGTTTTTTACAGCGTCAACATTTGCATCATCCTCCATCAATTGTTCAATTTGACGTTGCATGGAGGTCAATTGAGCAAATTTGCAGCTGCGTGCCTGCATCCGTTTAGGCTTGTGATCTTCTACAGCTTTTCTCCGTCATTTTTAATGTCCGCTTTCCACTGTCTTGTTCCTCCATGTCAATCCACAATGAAGCAAACAAAAACGTCAAACTGACTGTAGCGTCTCAATTTGTAGGTCAGCCGAATGACGATCAAAGTTTTAAGCAGTTTACTCACGCACCTGTTACGTGCGCGTCCTTGTTAACTCGCGATGCTTGTCAAGTATGGACGCATGCTAACAGCTAGGAGCTCATTGTCCCGACTGGAAAGTTGCTCCTTAGCTGTGATGTGCCTAGGGTTACACTATCTATCATTAACAAACACAGCCAGCCCTCCTCTTTCCTCTTCCCGCTTTCCAGTGTCCTGTCCGCAAGTAGTATTTGGAAGCCGTCAAATTCCACAACGGTGTCCGGCGTTAGCTCTGTTAGCCATGAATCCGTGAACATCAGCAAGCTAGCTCATTGGAAGTTCCTCTCGTGCCGCGTTAGCGCTGTTAGCTCGTCCATTTTCTTGGGAAGGTATCTAACATTTCCCATAAAAACGGACGGGAGGACGGGGTGGTCACGCCTCCTCTTTGCCTGGCGTTTCGCCCCCGCGCGACATCCCCCGTCTCTTCCTCCTCAACTCGCGGGGGATATCGGGTCTCGCTCCGGGAGTCGGCACGGGGTTAGCACGAAGTGCTAACAGCTGATCTCTTGTGTAAACGATTGATCCGTAGCTCCCAGTGACATCTCCGGACACGATCACGCAAAAAACAGCCCTCAGCAGCAATAAAACCACCGCAATTTGGATGTCCATTGCTGCGATGAGGTAAAATAAATAAAACTGGGTAAAGGGAAAAACACGCGAAAAAGGCTCAAATAGTGAGCCGTGCTGCTCTAGCAGGTAGCCACTCGCGTGGCGACGGAACCGGAAAAACAAATGTGGTCCCATCAAAATCTGATTGGATATTTAAAAATAAAAGCGTGAAAATTTGCTTATTTGTCTGTCGTCACCAATGATTAAAAAAATTAAAATCATTACAAAATCCTCAAGCTATCGTGATACCAGACGAGTTCTGCGGGACACCAGACCACCCCAGTTGTCCACAAAAAGTGGTCACTTCAAAATTTGATGTGGCATTTCAAAATAAAAAAATCACCTGAAATATGCACTGTGATCAACACTGATTTAAAAGAAAAATCTTTAAAAAATATCCTCAAACTATCGTGATACCAAACCAGGACTGGGGATACTAGACCACACCAGCTGTCCACCAAAAGTGGTCACATCAAAATGTGATGTGGCACTTCAAAATAAAAGTAGCCTGAAATTCGCTTATTTCACGGTCATCACCACTGAGTTAAAAAAAAACATAGCTCGAGCTTTCGTGATACCAGACCAGTTTTGTGGGACACGAGACTACCCCAGCTGTCCATAAAAAGTGGTCCCATTGAAATCTAATTTGTAATTTCAAACTAAAAGTTGCCTGAAATCTGCACATTTCACTGTCATCATGCCTGACTTTAAAATTTCATTAAAAAATATCCTCTAGCTATGGTAATACCAAACCAGGTTTGGAGGACACTAGACAACACAGCTTTCCACCAAAAGTAGTCCCATCAAAATGTAAGGAGGCATTTTAAAATAAAAGAGCTGGAGCTGTCGTAATACCAGACTAGTTTTGTTGGACACTCGACGACCCCAGCTGTTCATCAAAAGTGGTCCCATCAAAATCTGGTGTAATTTCACAATAAAAAAAAAAACACCTGAAATATGCACATTTCATTGTCATCAACACTGATTTTAAAATAATCATTTCAAAATACCCTCGAGCTATCGTGATATCAGACCCATTTTGGGGGACACTAGACAACCCCAGTTGTCCATCAATTGCGGTCCCACCAAAATGTGATACGGCATTTCAAAATAAAAGTAGCCTGAAATCAGCATACATCACTGTTATCAGGCCTGACTAAAATATCATGACAAAATATCCTCCAGCTATCATGATACCAGACCAGACATATTTCACTGTCATCACCATTGATTTTAAAAAATTAATTAAAAACTAGAGCTGCGAGCAGCTATAAAGGGCCCTCGCCACCCGGACAACGTTGGGGTACTGGCACGTTGGAAATGTGAAATATTTCCGAGAAATAACGTGAGGAATCTTCAAGAGGAATTTGCTTGTAGTTAAAGTTAGAGCAGCTTTTGTTTTCAAAGCCTCGTCAATGTTTGAAGTAAATTTGTTGGCAGGCACTACAGGTGCATCAAATCAAAGACTAATAGACTGAAAAACATTTTCTTTCCGAGAGCCATCACCATTCTGAACTCTCACACACATGCACACACACACGACCACCCTTACCTTGCTGAACAGCGACGTATTGTGTTGTATTTCTCCAATTTCATACTATTTTCCATCACAATATTTATTCTCTTATTTATCTAATTTATATATTTGATTAAATTATTGTTGTATTGCACTGGAGAGGGGAGCTCCCTAATCTTGTTGCACACTGTACAATGACAATAAAAGGATTTCGGATTCTGATAAATTTAGAATGGCCGACTTCCTGTTCAATTTAGCATACGGCTCCATGAGACTTTTTATTAGGTCTTGGCTTTGTACACACTTCATCAAATTTTCAGTTTGGTGAAACAGAGATATGGGGCTGTTTTTTTTTGTTGTTTTTTTTTTCTAGGGGGCGATAGCGAGCCATTTTTAAACAACTGTACGACAAAATAATAAAATATTGTGAATATTGAATCAACTCCCGGTTGGGTGGACGCTGGCACGTTTGGCTGCCACTGCTCACCGGTAACTCTCAGAAATTTTTTGGATCCGCTTGTTGTACCTGCTTTAGCAGTTTACAATCCCTCCAGTTACAGTGATTTTTATTTATTATCTGTATGTTGAGCGATCCCGATTCTCATGAATGCCACCCACCGATTGCATTGTCGCTGACGCGTCTACTGTGGCTAAAGTTTAGCTTACCTATCAAAGTTAGCACCTGTCTGCCATGTGGACCCGCAGGCCAGTCTGCTTCTCGCACTTCTGCCTGTTCCTGTCATGTCATCAACCTGTGTCAGGACAACTTCAATCCACTGCCGCTGAACTCCGCTGGATTTACCGACACATGCCCGAGGGAAACGCACCACCACCACTGCTCCTCCTCCCGAACATCGCTCGTCGACCCTTGAAGGATTGTATGGCAATTACCGGCATTTTAAACATTTATGGGACAGAATGTCAATTATTTAATTTAGCAGGTTTATATTTACTGAATATGCTATGATCTCAAAATTCCGGACGAACTGGCGAGGCTGCCCGGCTCACCGTGGCTTGTCATCGGGACCGGGAGGCGGCGCAGGCGACGCAGAGAGAGGAAGCAGTAGCGGGGCTGCAGGTCCGGTGTCTTGCAACGGCTGCGACGGCAGCCCCATAGGCAACCACTGCCGAGCCTGTACCTCACCAACGCCAGATCCGTGGTCCACAAAATCGACGACCTGGGATTACAAATCCTGGGAAACCGCTATGTGCGAGACAGCAGTGTGATCGTCGTCACGGAATCCTGGCTGCACGCAGACGTCCCCGACGCTAGCATCCAGCTGGCCGGGCGCTCGCTACATCGCGCGGATCGGACGAGGGACACCGGTAAGAGAAGGGGCGGGGTGGCTCTGTGTTTACGTGCATGAGAACTGGTGCGGCGATAGCACGATCGTCGAGAAGCACTCTTCCCCCGACATCGAGTTCATGTCCGTTAAATGCCGGCCTTATTTTCTCCCGAGGGAGCTAACGGTCGTGATTGTCACAGCTGTTTACATCCCTCCCGACGCTAGCACTAGCACGGCGCTCTCGCTACTCGCGTGCGTCATCAATAAACATCAGCGGGCCCACCCTGATGGCGTTCACGTAGTAGCGGGAGACTTTAATAAGGCCAATTTAAAGACTGTACTCCCAGAGTTTCACCAGCATGTCAAGTGCCCAACGAGGGGAGACAACACTCTCGACCATGTGTACTCGAACATCAAGCACGCATACAGGGCCCTCCCACTCGCCCCCCTCGGCCAGTCAGACCACCTGTCCTTGCAGCTCGCACCTGCATACACCCCTCTCAGGCGCAGATTCAGGCCCACCACAAAGACTGTGAAAACCTGGCGTGACGGCGCCATGAGTGAATTACAGGACTGCTTTCAAGACACAAACTGGGGCCTCTTTGATCATCAGGACCTTGATGTCTACACACATTGTGTACTGGACTACATCAAGTTCTGCATGGAAACTGTGTCCCTACACAGGACTATACGGACCTTCCCAAATGCGAAGCCCTGGATGTCCAGCAGGGTTCGCTCTCTCCTCAAGGCCCGTGACGCTGCCTTCAGGTCAGGCGACAAAGCCCAGTACAGGGTGGCTCGTGCTGACCTGAGCAAAGGCATCAAGCTAGCCAAGGCAACCTACAAGGGGAGGTTGGAGGCCCACCTTGCCAGTAACAGACCACGGGAGGTGTGGCAGGGTCTACGGAGCATCACCAACTTCCGTGGCAGCAGCACGACCTCTGCAGACCCGAGTGCATCGCTGGCAGAGGAGCTTAAGTGCTTCTTCGCTCGCTTTGACTCGTCCCAACCGTCACACCCCCGCACTTCATGCTCCAACTCCCCCCCACTCACCGTAGAGGAACACGATGTGAGGCGCGCGCTCCTGGCTGTTAAACCCAGGAAAGCTACTGGACCCGACGGAATACCAGGCAAGGTCCTCAAAACACCAACTGTCACATGTTTTCTGCAGGATCTTCAACCGCTCCCTGGCTCAAGCAGTCATCCCCTCCTGCTTGAAAACTTCCACCATTATTCCTGTCCCCAAAAAGTCACCAGCCGTCCACCTGAATGACTACCGTCCTGTTGCTCTCACACCAGTCATCATGAAGTGTTTCGAGAGGCTGGTTCTCCAGCACATCAGGGACTGCCTTCCTCCCACTCTGGACCCCTACCAGTTTGCATACCAGATCCACTGAGGACGCCATCAACACTGCTCTGCATGTTGTGCTGGGCCACCTGAAACAACAGCGGAGCTATGCAAGGATGTTCTTTGTGGACTACAGCTTGGCATTCAACACAATCATCCCAGACATCCTCGTCGCCAAACTGGACATTCTCGGCCTCCCTGCCCTCACACGCATCTGGATTAAGGACTTTCGGACCAACAGACCCCAGACTGTGTTGCTCGGCCCCTACACGTCCTCCACCTGCATGCTGAGCACCGGTTCCCCTCAAGGATGCGTGCTGAGCCCTCTCCGATACACCCTCTACACCTACGACTGCAGCCCGGCCCACGGCAACAACACCATCGTCAAGTTTGCTGACGACGCGACAGTGGTCGGTCTGATCTCGAAAGGTGACGAGACAGCCTACAGAGAGGAGGTAAAGAGACTGACAGCTTGGTGCAAGGACAACAGACTGCAAAAACAAAGGAGATTGTCGTCGACTTCAGGAGGAACAAGACGGTGCCGCCCCCCCTCTGCATCGAAGGCGTGTGTGTGGAGAGGGTCCACACGTTCAAGTTCCTCGGAGTACAGATCTCCGACGACCTTTCTTGGACTCACAACACCACAGCAGTGGTAAAGAAGGTCCACCAGCGTCTGCACTTCCTGAGAGTCCTCAGGAAATTCAACCTGGACAGGAAGCTGCTGCTAGCCTTCTACCACTCGTCCATTGAGAGCCTGTTGACGTACTGTGTCTCCACCTGGTACAGCGGCTGCACTGAGGCGGACAGAGTGAGGCTCCAGAGGACAGTCAAAACAGCGCAAAGGATTATTGGCTGCCCTCTCTCCTCACTGTCGGACATCTAAACCGCCCGGTGCCTCAGAAGGGCTCTCAACATCGTCAAAGACAATACCCACCCAAACTCACACCTGTTCGACCTGTTGCCCTCTAGCAGGCGCTACAGATGCATCAAATCGAGGACCAATAGACTGAGAAACAGTTTCTTTCCGAGAGCCATCTCCATTCTGAACTCTCACACACACACGAGAACACCCCTACCTTGCAGAACAGCATCGTGATGTGTTTTTATATACCCTATTCTTTACTAAATTCCATTGCACTCTCTTATTTATTTATCTAATTTATATATTTGTCTGTATTATTGTTGTATTGCACTGGAGAGGGGAGCCCTCTAATCTCGTTGCACACTTGAGTACAATGACAATAAAGGGATTTCTAATTCTAATTCTAATTCTACTACGCATAGGAATGACTGATTGTAGTCATGGTCTTTACTGTTTTATGATATTATTTTCACATGCTAACGTTATATTACTTAGTTTATAAATGTGTGAACATAGTATTTTCATGACCTACACTCACATTCACATCATACATATTCAGTCTGCACATTACAAACTGATGACAAGCCAGACAGCACTTCATGGACAAATATGACAAAGCACATTCTCCACATAGGCCATAGAGATGCAAACATACCAAATTGGGCACTGGATTTAGTTTTAAAATCGCTGCATTGGCTCCCCGTGTGTTTCAGGATTGATTTTAAGGTGCTTCAATTAGTTTTTAAATGCCTTAACGGTCTTGGGCCATCCTCGCGGACCCTGAGGTCCTCTGGCACCGGCCTGTTAATTATTCCTAGGGTGAGGACTGGAACACATGGCGAGGCTGCATTCAGCCATTCTGGTCCTCGTCTATGGAATAGCCTGCCGGAGGACATCAGGTCCGCAGAGACCGTTGATATTTTTAAAAGGAGGCTCAAGACCAGACCTGGGCATTGCACGGCCCGCGGGCCACATCCGGCCCGCCGGGTGGCACTGACTGGCCCGTATGACAGACCTGGGCATTGTATGGCCCGGGCCACATACCTTTGGTTGACTCTGACCGCGAGTGTAAGGTTAATTGGAAATTTCAAAATAAACATACTTTTTAATTTCACCTCATTCATGGGCTAAAGCTGCACTGCTTTTATTCTGAAATTGTTTTGTTTTTTTTATTCCCGCACAATGTGCGTCGCACATAATGACGTAATGCGTTTATCAAGACATGCGCGCAATTGAATCACAACAAGACGACGTTCGCCCTCAAAAATGTCCGCTCAGGCTAAAAAAAGAAAGGTAGATGCCGAATGTAGAATTTTCAACAAAAATTGGACAGCGAAGTATTTATTTACTGAAGTTAGAGGTAAAGCTGTGTGTTTAGTTTGCGGGGAGCAGATCGCCGTGTTGAAGGACTACAATTTGAGTCGGCATTACCAGACGAAACATGGAGAGAAATATAAAAACGGCACCAGATAACAATGAACTGGGACACTTTTTCTCAAAATCACAGTTCAGTGACAGTCAATATGTTGTATCTTGCTTAATGTTTGGTGCAAAAAGACAATATTGTGATGTCTTTAAAATGCTCAGAACCTTTACACAACTATCCAACAGTATATGGAACTCAAAATGTGTTTTGAAGTGAATGTGACAGAATATGTTTACTAATATGAGTCACAAATAGTAAAAAATGTTAATATTTTGTCTACCATTGTGTTGAGAAATTTGAATGAATAAATTTTTGGAAGGCAACCTCATTTTTTCAGTTTATTTGGTATTTAGTTTCATTGCTTAACTTTAATATATACTCTTGCCAGCTTGTCAAAACAGTGCTATTTACTGCTTTTTAAAAAAGAAATACAATTAATATTATGCAGAATTGAGTTCAGCCTTTTGGCCCGGCCCTCCACAATATTTTATGTTTCTTATGCGGCCCCATGGAAAAAATAATTGCCCACCCCTGCTCAAGACTCACCTTTTTTGTTTGGCTTTTAAATAATTTATCTTAGTCTTTTAATTCAGGACTGTCATTTTATCTATTATCATTGTCTTTAATTTTTTTTAGCTTCTTTGTCTTTTAGTATCATTTTTCTTATACATTTTAGCTCCGTCGTTTTATATTATTGTCTTTTAATTTTTAGCTTCTTCTATGTCTTTTAGTATCATAATTTTTCTTAAATATTTTAGCTTCGTCTTTTTATATTATTGTCCTTTAATTTTTAGCTTCTTTTTTGTTTAGCATTATCATTTTCTTTTATATATTTTAGCTCCAGTGTTTCCTCAAGGGGGGCCTCCGCGCTGGGAGGTGTGGCTGGCCTTCTCACAGGGGTTTCATCCCGGAGGCTCCTTAGGCCCGGGGCCCTCTGCACTATGTGTAGGGTCTACCCCGGTCAGTCTGGGCTAGGGGTCTGTGTGTTGGCGCAGCTCCCTGTGGGCGTGAGCCGTCATCCCTCTCAGCGCGGATTACCTACCCTGGGTACATTTTCTCATATGGTTTCTCTGTGCCTTACCCTGTCTTTCTACTAAGATGGTTTATTAAGTTGTGTGAATGCGAGTGTTCTGTGTGTATGCGAGTTCAGGCGTGTATGTTGATGTGTCTTGTGTTTATGTTGAGTGGGTGGAATGGGTTTTAGTTTTTCGTTGTAATTTGGATGTTTTTATTGTACAGCACTTTGAGCCGCATTTTATGTATGAAAAGTGCTCTTATAAATAAAATTTGATTGATTGATTGGAGGGTTCACTGGGACGCCATTGCAAAAACACATTCTGAAAGACATAATTTGATTTTGGAGCACACATACATGCACACTGACAAGATTACAGGGGAATACCAGCAGGAGAGACGGAGAGACTGCCCGCCGGAGAAGGCCAGCCGTGGAATACCAGTCTTGGGGACCAGCTGGGAATCAACCATCCAGACAATGATTAATCTGGAGAGGACCTTCCCTTGGACGTAGACCCGTGTCGGGGGAAGAATGTGAGGCTGGGCTGAGATAACGCACGACTCTTTTGGACTGTGCTTGCCCGAGTACATTTTCTCATGAGATTAAGAAAAAGCCGCTCAGTACTATTTCCTGAACCTCTGCCCCATTCATTTCAAAAGTCCTAGATAATGTAGTCGCCACTCAACTCCACTCTCATCTCACCTGCAATAACCCTTTCAGTCCGGTTTCCGTGCACTTCACAGCACTGAATCAACTCTACTCAAGGTCACCTCTGATCTCCTCATTGCAGCTGACTCCGATTCATTCTCCATTGTCATCCTTCTTAACCTGACTGCGGCCTTTGACACCATCTCACACACCATCCTTCTCAAAAGACTTTCTTCCATCGGCATCACCCACACCGCCCTCAACTGGTTCCATTCATACTTCAAAGACCGCACTCAGTTCATCCAGCTTAAATATTTCTCATCAAAGTCCCTCCCAGTCACCTCAGGTTTGCCCCAAGGCTCGGTCCTGGCCCCCCTATTATGTATCATATACCTCCTTGCCCTTGGCAGCATTTTCCGAAAATTCAATATCGCTTTATATTGCTTCGCGGATGACACCCAGCTCTAGTTCTCCTGCAAACCCAGCATATCACTCCCTCCAAACCTCCGTCACCTCCTGTCTATCTGAAATCAATGACTGGTTTTCTAATGATTTCATGAGGCTTAACAGCGACAAAACAGAAGTTATTCTTTTCAGTACAAAATCAATACAATCCAAAGTTGTCAGTTTTCCCATTCCTGTTGGCCCCTCCATTGTTTTCCCCTCCCCTCAGGTCAAGAGTCTGGGTGTCATCCTTGACAGCACTCTATCTTTCCATAAGCATAATAACACAACCCGGTCAGCCTACTTCCATCTGCACAATATCAGTCAACACCGCCCCTCCCTTTTTCCCTCATCCACTTCTATTCTGGTCCAAGTCGAGTCAAGTCAATTTTATGTGTATAGCCCTTAATCACAGACAGTCTCAAAGGGCTTTACATAACCACAATCAACATCCACTGATCTTAACCCCCAGGAGGGCAAGGAAAAACTCAAAACCCCATTGGGGGAAAAGTGAGAAAACTTGAGAAGGGACCACAGATGGGGGGGAAACCCCCTTCCAGGATGACCAGGCTGCTTTGGATGCTAAGTGGGCAACATTTGACACATACAATGATGCTATACAATGTTAGATGAGATAATGTGAGAGTCAATTAAATGAAGTGCTGCAGGAAGATGACTTTAGTGGAGTGGGTCCTCATCCAGGACCGTAATCTCCATGGCAGCATATCCGAGGATGAGCCTTCGATCTTGAAATAGTCAGTTTGGGGTAAATTCAGAACAGCCACTTCCAAGTGAATCACCATCACCTAATTCCCAAGCCGTGGAATTGGGAACAGAAAAAAAAGAACAGAAATAGTAAACAGGCCAACAAGTAGTTCAACGAAGTGCTGAAATATAGGGAAATCAGAAGAGGCGCTGCATGAAGACGACTTTGGGAGAGCAGGTCCCTCCCCGGTTGGTCAGTGCCGTAATCTTCATAGCAGGTCACCATCACCTAATTCCCAAGCAGGGGAAGAGGGGGCAGAAAAGAGGAGAAGCGGCAGTAAACAGGCCAACAAATAATTAAATTAGATGCTAAAGTATATAAATAAATTGATCAAATGTCGCGCTGCAGGAAGACGACATCACTGGAACAGGTGCATGCCCAGTTTGTCAATGCCTTAAACTTCCTAGTGGGTCACCGTCACCTAATCCCCCAGCCGGGGAAAAGGGGGCAGAATAGAGAAGAAAAGAGAAAAAGCGGCAGTAAACAGGCCAACAAATAGTTCAACTAAATGCACAAGAGTATAAATGCGTCTTTAATAGTGTTTTGAACATTTCTACTGAGGTGGCGCCTCTAATACCTGAGGGTAGTGCATTCCAAAGCATTGGTGCCCGAATAGAGAACGCTCTAGAACCTGTGGACTTCTTTTTGGCTCGCGGAATCACTAAAAGACCAGCATTTTGTGAGCGAAGGTTTTGGGACGGAACATATGGTACCACGAGGTCAACGAGATAGGAAGGAGCTAAGCCATGCAATATTTTATAGGCAAGTAGCAGAACTTTTAAATCACATCTCAAGTGGACCGGAAGCCAATTCAAATTGGCAAGTATCGGGGTAATATGATCAAACTTTCTCGTTCTAGTCAAGAGTCTAGCTGCTGCATTTTGAACTAACTTTTAATACTAGACATGGGGAGACCCGAGAGCAAAATGTTACAATAGTCGAGGCGAGACGTAACAAACGCATGGATTAAGATTTCTGCATCACAAGTTGATAGAATTGGGCGAATTTTAGC
Organism: Idiotropiscis lumnitzeri; assembly: GCF_059441095.1. NCBI lineage: Eukaryota > Metazoa > Chordata > Actinopteri > Syngnathiformes > Syngnathidae > Idiotropiscis > Idiotropiscis lumnitzeri. The sequence goes on from NW_028283598.1 coordinate 649,197, forward strand.
AATGTTACGCAGATGAAAAAATGCAGTTCTAGTAATATTTTTAATGTGCATTTGAAACGACATAGTTGTGTCAAATATAACACCGAGATTTTTTGTTGAATCCTTTTGGGCAATTTATCGATACTCATAGTGGTGTCTTTGAAAAAGGTACCGATGACGCGCTGGTCCAATGATCAGCATCTCGGTTTTATCTGAGTTAAGACGCAAAAAATTGAAAGACATTCATAGTTTAATTTCGGCAAGGCATGCCTCTAATTTATAGCAATCACACGGATTCGTTATATCCAACGGCATGTATAATTGCGTATCATCAGCATAACAATGAAAACTAATGTTATATTTCCGTATAATATCACCAAGCGGTAGCATCTAGTACCAATCCCTGCGGAACTCCGCGTGTGATCTTACAAAGATCAGAAGTCGCATTGCCATGAATTACACGGTGCGTCCTCTCCGACAGATACGAATTAAACCAAGAAAGCGCTGAACCTGAAATGCCAACACAAGTTTCAAGGCGTTTTAATAATATGTTATGATCAAGTGTCAAAAGCGGCGCCAAGATCGAGTAAGAGTAATACAGTGAACCCTCGGTTATCGCGGTTAATGGGGACCGAGACCACCCGCGAAAACTGAAAATCCGCGAAGTAGCGGCGCACCTTCAAAAATGCTTAAATTATATATATATATATCTATCTATATATATATATATATATATATATACGGGTAGAGAGAGAGAGAGTGAAATTCATGTTATAACAAAAAAAAAATATTATTAAAACTTCTTATTTTTTTATTCCCCAGCCATTATTTTTGTATTTATTCAATTACTTATTTTTGTATTTATTTAATTACTTCGACTTTTAACTTCTGGTACGCCGTCCGGTGTGCCCTGTGAATGTTATGATCCTCCAGCAGAGCTGGAGGATTGAGCAGGACTCTCCAAACGCAGACACAAGTAGGATAACAATCCGACGCCAGGTAGTCAGTGTAGGTGGTAGTGAGTGTAATCAGTGAGTGAATGGGAATCCGGTGCGGGGCTGGTGGGCGCGTCTCGCAGCAGCTGACCGCATGGCGCGAGACGATCGCTGGAGGAACGCCCACACAGCTGAAAAAACAAAAACACACGCGGCATGACAGGCACGGATCATGCCAGTGAAATGAAAGGTGGCATTCTTCATTTATTTATTTATTCATTTATTCATTCATAACTGACAGCCTCGCGCTCCGCTCGTGCCCGGGGGGAAGAGGTGCTCCTCTTCGGCTTAACTGTGACGCGAGCATGCCCTCCTCCTCCGGAGCTTCCATTCGGTTAAACTTAGGGGCCGCTTGACACCGCCCGTGCCCGGGAAGGTGCTCCTCTTCGGCTTAACTGTGACGCGAGCATGCCCTCCTCCTCCGTAGCTTCCATTCGGTAAAACCTGATTGGAAAGGTTCAAATTGATTATTACTAGTCATATATTCATTAAGTTTTTCAAGATTTTTGCAATAAACGGAAGATTTGAAACCGGTCTATAGTTGTTGAGACTCTCTGGGTCGAGGTTTGGTTGCTTAAGTAGCGGTCGCATAATGGCGGTCCTAAAGCTGCTGGTACTATACCCGTGGTAAGTGATAGATTAATAATATTTAAGACAGACGGTCCTAGGGTCATAAACAGTTCTTTAATTAGTTTGCCAGGAAGCGGATCGAGCACACAAGTTGTCGGTTTTGCCCCACTAACCAATTTTGTTTGGCTTTCAAGAGATACTTTTTTAAATTGAGATAAGGTTATCGGACAGTTATCAGCCCTAATGTCCCTATTAACACCATTTATGACGGAATTCAACGGAATTGTAAGAACAGTGTCTTTAATCTCATCACGAATACACTCAATCTTCTGAGTAAAGAATTGCATGAAATCGTGAGCTGAATAGGAAGAGCTATCCGAGGTTGGTTGCTGTTGCGTTAGCATTGCTACAGTAGCAAATAAATATTTAGGGTTGTTTTTATGTAAAACAATTAATCTAGAGTAATAATTAGTTTTGGCTAGATTGAGCGCTTCCTTGTATAAACTAGCGCACCATGCCTGACGGAAGACCTCCAGTTTGGTCGCACGCCATTTGCGCTCAAGCTTCCTACAAGAATCGTTTCAGTATGCGTGTTTCCTCATTAAACCACGGAGTCAGCCTCTTTGGACAAGTTTTAGTTTTTAAAGGTGCGACGGAGTCAGGCGCATTTAACAGAGCGACATTAAAGTTGTTTGTAAGATCATCAATCGTACCAATATAATTAGGAAACGAATCGGTTACTAAAGGGAGTAGCTCAGAGAGCGCAGCGGTGGTTAAGGAGCTAATGTTGCGGCTGCTATAGCTTTGATCATGGTCAGAACGATGGCAATGCGCCAAGACTTCAAATTTGATTAAGTAATGGTCAGCTATAGCACTAGTATATGGTAATACAATTATTTTTGAGGATGCTAAGCCCCGGGTTAATACCAAATCTAACGTGTTACCATTTATATGCGTTGCTTCATCTATTATTTGCATGAAACCAAACATATCAATTATTGTCCGAAACGCCACGGTAAGTGGTTCCGACGGGAGATTCATATGAATGTTGAAGTCGCCCATGATATATTATCCGCATGAGTTACCAAATCAGCCACAAATTCAGAAAATTCATCTAAAAAGCCTGAGTAAGAGCCAGGGGGACGGTAAAAAACGGCAAGATAAAACGGCAGTGCGGCCGTGGATCGCATAATGAGAACTTCAAATGTTTTGAAGGAATTGCTAGGACGAGGACTAAGTTTTAGATTAAATTCGGAAATGAGGGCTACACCCCCATCTTTCTCATCATTGCCTCTCGCAGGCAAGGGGCCAGAGACAATTACTCGACTCAGACTCATCTTTCTGGCGAGATCACAAGTCCTTGCTATGTTTTTTCTTTGTGATCTCTGATTGCTTCATCCTAGTTGTTGGAGCAGTTTTCTTTTGAGTAATGCAGTATGGCAACACCACCACTAGGGCAATTGATGACGTCAGCACTGGTTGCGTTCATCCATAAATAACAAATGCAGGACAGGTGGGGGAACGCTGGTCGGATACCGTTTTTCAACCGCACTTACTCAAGACGCATTATTTATGTACAAACTGGAAGATAGAAGATAGTATATTGTATTGATTACCGCATATGCGCGGATGTTTTTGATTTGAAGTTTGGAAGACCGTAGCCATTGATTTATTTATTTGATTTACTTGACTTCACGGCATGACATCTGGACTGAAATGACTACGATTAAGACTAACCCTTGACTGTTTGACGTGACATACATAACTACACATCAACATCAAGACCAGTGAAGCCGAGCGAACGTCATCGCAACTTCAACCCATGGTGAGTGAGTGCGCGTTAAAACTTTCTTTAGCCAGCGTATCATTGAAACGGCAGTAACACTAGTGTCATTGGAGCCGACGTGTATTACTATATCTGAATAGCTAGCGTTGTTTGCACTGCGCTGGTGTCTAGGTCTCTTGCGTGCTAGCTCCATAAGATTAGCTTCAATGTCGGGTGCTCTGGCCCCAGCAATACACATTCTGTGGTTGGATTTTCAAGCTTAATGTATCGAGTAATGGAGTCACCTTTCACTAAAGTGCGGGAGCCAGGAGACCGAGGTGGAATGGAACTGCTCTGTGTCTTAACAGGCTCAACACGATTAGCAAGCCGTTTACGGCCAATGCTAACCGGTGCTGTCCGCCACATTTACGCTTACCACATTACTCTGCTCTAGCTGGCAGACACGTCCCTCCAGCAGGGAGAGTCTTTCCATGAGAATGGTGCAAGTGTTGCATGTGGTGGTGCACGAAACCATAGTTGCGTTTACTCGCCTGGTGGATGAAAGCAGACGAACAGATGTCGCGCCGAAAGTGACGACACCCTCCACGACCGGGATTCCCACGTTGTCGTCGTGTGGAGGCTTGAGCGGCTCCCTGGAGTGCAGCCAGCATTCTGGGGGCCTGACTAAGAGGAATCCCACCCTGGTGGTCGAACCAAGCGTTAAAAACTTGCTCTCGACTACACACCTCAAAAATGGAAATGGAAGCTCAAAGAAGGAATATTCATACTGGATCGGCCGTCGCCCAGGATAACCAGGTCCGCGTTGGTGCAGTAGAGAGTCCTGCAACTTCGAAAAATACGCTTGACTCAGTTAATGATGACCTAAATGACAATGTAGTGACAGTAGGAGGAGGACTGAGGATAATCTCATTGAATGTGGAGGGTATATCGATGGCTAAGTGTGAGTTGATGGCGCAGATGCTGAGGGAGAAAGATGTACAAGTGTTGGCACTGCAGGAAACTCATCTGACTAAAGAATCGCCCCCATCGAGATACAGTATATCCAGCTTCATACCCATCACGAGAATAGATCATCAACAGTACGGAACCATGATATATGTACATGAAGACATCCCTGCCATAGACAGAGGATCCTCTATGGACGAACACAATATACACAGGTCAGAGATTGAGGTGCTGGGTACAACAGTGGTCAACATATACAAGCCTCCAAATACAAGCTGGCCAATTAGTGTCCTCCCACAATACCAACATCAATCTATAATATTAGGAGACTTCAATAGCCACCATACATCGTGGGGATACACAGAGCCCGACCCAGCTGGAATCCAGCTCAGCAACTGGGCAGAAATAAATAATCTCCACCTCCTTTACCATCCAAATGAACCAGGCACCTTCCACTCAGCACGATGGCAGAGGGAATACACACCTGACCTGACCTTCGTTACGAGGGACACAGATGGCATATCAATGCCAGCACATCGAAGAGTGCTGGGTAACTTCCCAAGGTCCCAGCACCGACCAATATTGATAAAAACAGGAATCAACATACCAGTCACACAATCTCTACCCCTGCCAAGATGGAACTTGTTGGAATTTATCTTTATATCAATGTTAGAATTTAACTTTAACCCAATGTAAACTCAAATAAGTAATCTGACTCCAATTTGCGACCTTACCCAACTCTCACTCATCCAACAATATGCGTGCTCGTTCTGCAATAGAAAGGTATCAGGAAGCCGGCATTTTCACGCACAAAGTGGATTTATTCCCAATACAGATTTTCTACATGGCACCTGGATCTCGGGTCCCTCTCAATACAACTCTACACCTCTCTTGCCACCAGCGAATGTGTTCTACCCCCGAGTTGCCCAGTACTGATTCATACTATACAACATGCAAAAATGGCACAGACAAAGGCATCCTGGCATGATTCTATTGGCTATGTTTATTGCAGTTAACTTTAGCTCGCTCTCATTGGTCTTTCTCCTCCCGCCGAATCCCGTGGCTCCTCCTGCGTGCGATCCCCCGATGGCCGCTCCTTCCCGGAGTCATCTTGTCTCGCTCAGCACCTTCTGCTTCTAAAACATTCCATTCTTGCACAACCCCCGCAACCAGTTTCGCTTCACCAGTCACACTCTCAGCATTTTACAATATCACATTTTCATACATTGGATGCACCAACATCTAATGAACTATGTTAAGCTCAAACTCTTATATTCCTTTAATAGTCAAATGTATGAAATCCTTTAAGTGTAACTGAAGTTTAGACCATGCTAATGACCAAACCCTCAGGATTGGAATGCAGGAAGATTGGATCACAGCTGCACCACAGGAGGTGTGAACGAGACCCCTCTGAAACAATGGACTTCCATGCCTGGATCACAAAAGTGGCTCCTAGCAGTCTACTCTTTGTTCAGTTTTTAAATTGACTGCCATTTACATTATCCTTTAAACTTTAGAAAGGCAAACTGGCAGGGTTTCGCAGAGCAAGTTGATAAGACATGCAAGCGAATCCCAGCAAAACAGGAGAATATAATTAGGTTCAATAAACTCATTCAGAGCAGTGCAAAAAAGCACATACCCCGGGGAGTCCGTAAAAGATATATACCATGCTGGACACCAGAATGTGAGGAAATATTAAAATCCTATGAGGAAACCCAGAATCCAGATACTGGAGAGAAATTGCTGGAGAGACTGCAGGAGGAGAGACAGAGAAGATGGATGGAAACGGTAGAGAGCATGGATTTCACAAGATCCAGTAGACATGCATGGAAACTGATTAAAAAACTGGACGGGGGTGGAAAAAAGAGCAAACAGTCTAACATAGTGAGCCCTGATAGTGTTGCAATTAATATAAGAGGAAGAGGAGCTCACACCCCTGACTACAAGTTCGAAACCACCATAAAGAAAAAGTACCAGCAGCTAATCAGAGACATGCCAGAAGAAGACGGGTTCTCCCACCCAGTGAGCGAAGAGGAGGTGAAAGCAGCACTCAGAGCAACGAAGTCAGGCAAGGCAGCAGGAGTTGATGGGATCTACCCAGATATGTTGAAACACCTGGGTCCAGCTGCGATTAAATGGATGGCATCTGCTATCACTGATGCAATAAACATGGGTAGATACTGCCATCTCTGGAAAAGAGCTAGGGTCATAGCCATCTTAAAACCGGGGAAATCACCAGAAGACCCAAATAACTACAGACCAATATCCCTGCTATGCAGTATGTATAAGATAATGGAGAGGATAATCCTAACCAGAATAACACCAACCCTGGAGCTGAATATTCCTTGCCAGCAGGCAGGATTTAGAAAGCACAGAAGCACCACAGAACAGGTACTGGCTCTAACAACATTCATAGAGGCAGGATACCAAAGAAAACTAAAAAGTGGTGCCTCTATTTTAAAGGAGTGGAAGAGTTTAAACCTGGCTAGTTTTATTCGATGTCCTGCATCTTGTGTCACTGTTATTCTGTGGAATGCTGTGTGGGTGGCTGGTGAAGCTGGAAAAAGAAAGTGAAAGAATGTGAGGTTTGGGAGGTTTTAGGTCGGTGCCTGGCGCAGACAGATACCTCGAGGGGGAAGGGATGCACAAGAAACTGGACCCTCCAGCCACAAGCAGGAGGGGCCACCACTTGAAGAAAGACCAAGAGAAGCAAGCTAAAGTTAACTGCAGCATACACATAGCCAATAGAATCATGCCAGGATGCCTTTGTCTCTGTGTCATTTGCATATTGTGTCTATAAATTAATGCTGAACAGCGAAGACAAAGAGAGCTGTATTGAGAGGGACCCAAACTCAAGTTGTAGATTTGTGTGTTAGGAATAAATCCACTCGTGTGTGAAAATGCCGGCTTCCTGATACCTTTCTATTGCAGAACGAGCGCGCATATTGTTGGATGAGTGAGAGTTGGGTAAAGTCACAAATTGGAGTCAGATTATTAATTTGAGTTTACATTGGTTTAAAATTAAATTCTAACATTGATTTAAAGATAAATTCCAACAATTTATGGTGACGCCGACGCGATGCATGAGAGGTAAAAGAAGTTTGGAACTTCGAGAAAGACCACATGAGACTGGGTCTCGCATGTCCACACCAGGTGACGACCTGATAGGAGCCGCACATCCGACCGTCTTTCCTCTTTGGGCCCACAGTGACATAAGGTAAGCAGATCCTTTTCAAATTCTGCACATTGGCAACGCTAAATTATAAGAGGAAGGAGGAGCGGAACGGCATAATAAAAAGAAAAAATAAATTTAAAAAAAAAAAAAAAAAAAGTGTAACAGTGTGGACGTTAGGAGGATATAAAATCTGGGATTTACCTACTAGAATAGTTTGGAACTATTCGTGGTTAAGATACGGTATAAAATCTGGGATTTACGTATCAGGACACGGTTTAAAATCTGGGATTTACGTGTCTGTGTGGAAGCGGTGTGAATGTGAAGCCTAAATTTGTTCTGCGTATGAAGTGCTTGGGACACGCACGAGTGGATTTGGAGATGGAAAATGGGAGGAAATGTGAGGGTTTTCTTGTGTCTGGCGCTTCAGACCAGCGGGCGGAAGTCTGGTCGGAGATTAATGGTCATTATGCTCAGCTGGAATCACAGTTGATTAGTGGAATGGAAAGTAAGAAAATTAAGAAGGTGAAAGAACGGAGTCAGAAGTTGTTTCTGAAATTAAAAAAGGATGATTTGTTTTGCGGTGGTCCCGGAACGTGGGACATGTCGAAGTTAGCGAGGCAGTTACAGAAAAAGGAAACCAGAATGTTGGCAAATATTCGAGATATGAAGGAGGATCAGAGCCAAGCTGGATGGCGACAGCGTATTAAACTTGAGAAGGAAGTGAAGGAATTGGACAAAGATAGACGAGGCATTCACCAATTGGCAATTATTGCCACTGCGCTGGGGGCAATAAAAGAGGAAGAGAGTGTGAATGAAGTGAAAAAGAAGGATGAAGTGATTGGAAAAGTGGAAGAAAAGACGGAAGGTCGGAGAGGCATTTATCCACAGTTGCCTGACTCGCGACAGTATGTGTATGAGCCGCCGCCGTATCCGATGGCGCAAATAATGGCCCCCGTAGTCACTTTGGGCGGCAGGATGGTTTTGGATGTAGAAGATCACGATTCACGGATGACGCCAGCGACCATACAGTTGATTGAACAGGCTGTGAATAATGAAAGGAAGAGAGTGCGCGGAGAGCAGCAGGGGAATGTGGAGTCGCCCGTGCTGACGTCAGGGGCAGCGCTCGCAGGAGGTGGGGGCACCCCGAGTGCCGGGAGTGAGAGAAATTCGAAACCACTGATGAAGGAGGCGTCGCGAAAGTTGTTGGAAGGACACAGGGTGCAAAGTGAGGAAAGAGAGATGTTAGAGGGAGTGATGACGGGGACACGGAAACATGGGCAGGCAATGCCCAGTGACGCAGATCCCCGCGAGGAGGAAGTGGAAAGTGATGAGGAAGCCGAGGTAGTGTTACGTGAACAGCGGCAGATGCTCAGAGCGTTGAGTGAAGGAGAGAGGCTGGGCGATAGTGAGGAGAGCATGTCCAGGGCTGAGCGAGGCTATAATACACGCAGTAAAGATAAGATGATGGCACAGCAGGAGCAGCCTCAAACAATGGCACCCCTAGTGGTGACTCACGCTGGCCGTCACTATGAGCCTCTGGTGCTTCGGGATGTGGCTGCATTGGTGGAAAAATTGCCTCCGCTGCATAAAGGGGCACGAGCCTGGATTACTAAATTCTTAGCCGCCATGTCAGGACAGGGAGTAGCATTGGGAGATTTTAGACAAGCCATTTTGGGATCGTGTTCCCTGATTCAATTACAGAATATTGAGGGGGCAGCTGGCACCCGCCAGCTGGGGAGAGAAACCCCCTTGGCTGAGACTTCTGAGGCGTTGTTTCGGGAGCTGAGGGCGGCCTTTCCCTCCCCAGTGGATGTGGCGCCAACAATTTTTAATTACGGAAAAGATGTGACTCCCGAGCAACATTATGCTCAGGCATTGGAGCTGTGGATTGAGACCACAGGTAAACACCCAGGCAACTATCCTGAAGCTGAAATGATGTTCAGGACGGCGATGCTGAACGGCCTCCCAAATGAGGTGCAGGCGATTTTGAGAATTGATCCGGACATTTTGGTTTGTCCGGAACCGAGATTTAAGAGGCATTTGATACACCATTGCCGCATCTACATGGAAAAAGCAAATAAAGATCAAAAGGAATCTGACGCTCTGGCGACTAGTTTGGTTAAACTACAGTTGGCAAAGTTGCATGGTGAGGCAAAACAAGAAAAGGTGAAACAAAAACAGATGTATCAAACTCCAGTGGGGGCTGAACGGCGCCAAGGTCAAGGGTTCCGTGGTAGATACAGAGGGCGTGGTCGTGGCGCCCCCCCAGGCCGGGGGCGGAATGGGTTCGCTCCAGGGACTTGCTTCAACTGCGGGTCCCTTGACCACTGGGCACGTGATTGTCATGGCAACCCACCACCAGGGGTGGAGCAGCAGAACCAGCAAGCAGGGCCACCACACCAAGGGGTACCGCAGCAGCCCCGCCCGTGGCCACAGCCGAATCCAAGGGGTCAGTATTTCCAAGCTGACCAGTGGTACGGCCCAGACGAATAGGGGGGCCTGGGAAGCTCGGGAAGCACTGGCCAGGCAGAGCCAATGCTTCAGTTGACAGTGGCGGACACTCCAGTCCAGATGTTGGTGGACACTGGAGCAACACATTCATCAATCAACATGCCACTGCCAAGTACAGCGTTGTCGAGGCGAGTTACAACGTTAGTCGGCTTCTCGGGACGTCCTCAGACTCTGCCCTTTACTCGGCCACTGAAAACGGAAATTACAAACACTGGACAGAGACTATATCATTCATATGTTCATGCAATGGACACACCCATCAATTTAATGGGCAGAGACATGTTGTCAGCATTGAGAGCCCAGATATTGTGCGGCGAGAAGGGACTTACAGTGACATTTCCTGACGGACAGGTACTGGAATGCTTCCAGCCTGTGACACCTAGGGGTCAGTGGTTGATGGCACCACTCCCCACAGTACCTGAAACGGCACGGATCTACTGGGCTAGATTGAATCCTGAGACTCCACTTGGGGGAGGTGTCTACTCCACATACCTCTTGTGGAAACCGTGGATCCAGACATTGGCACCGTACCACCCCCCACTGGATCCATTGCACTGCACTCTATATTATGATAGAGAATCAGATGACATATATAGAGATGCGTTCGAAGAAATTGAGGGGGATGGTTGGATATTGCGCGCACCATGCATCTTTGTGGGCCCCGAGGGGGTGGCAGCATATGTGCAGTTGTCGCCGGAGCAAGAGCAATGGTATCGAATGAGTGAGGAAGGTTTGCCTCACGTGTCACTAGCTGTGTCGCCAGGCCATGATCCCCGCCAATTGGGGCCCATGGTGAAACGATTAACACAACAACATGACTGGATGATGACTGAAATTCTAGATGTGTGGCACTCAGCTGCAACCAAAAGTTACAGGATAATGGCAAAAATGGTAGATAAGTCAGACCTTGAATTGGTATTCTTGGACCGCCATCATGGGCGGGAACAGACGGACCATGAGTCCGCACAGGCAATGTTGGATCAAATGCCACAGACCGTGTGGTCACAGGGTCCATTTGATGTTGGTTTTTGTCGGACGGTTCAGCCAATCCAATTGGAAGTTGACTGCTCCATTCCGGTTCGCCGTCCTCAATATCGATGGCCGAAGGAAGCAGACAAAGGAATGGAGGACACAGTGGCAGGATTGTGGGATGCGGGGGTGTTGGAAACGTCGGCGTCCTCTTGGAACACACCTCTGAGGCCGGTCCAGAAGGCTGATGGGGTGACATGGAGGATGGCCCACGATTTGCGGCCAGTGAATGACATCACTATAACTCCAGTTTTGCCAGTTCCTGACCCCCATCGCATCCTGTCCTCCCTGGACCCGCAGAAACAGTGGTATACGGTAATTGATTTGGCGAATGCATATTTCTGTTTACCGCTGGCTGAATCAATACGACACGTGTTTGCATTTTCTTACAAAGGGGTGAAATTGCAGTACAAAAGACTCCCTCAGGGCTTTAAGAATTCGCCAGGAATTTTTAATCAGGTCTTGAAGGACTTGTTATTTTCATGTGCGCTACCCCAAGGCTCAGTGCTCCTGCAGTATGTGGACGATCCCCTCATTGCGGCCGAAACATCCGACCAGTGTGTGGAAGCCACACGAGCAGTGCTGTTGAAGCTTGCTGACCTGGGCTTCAAAGTGTCAAGGAAAAAGTTACAGTGCTGTCGTAAGTCTGTGATTTTTCTGGGGCGTGTCATCACCCCAGCCGGCTTGGCTATGTCCAAATCACCGCAGCTCCATCCTGCAACACCCACGTCCACACACAGTGCAGGACATGTTGTCTTTCTTGGGATTGTGTGGCTACAGCCGAGCATAAATCCCATGTTATGTGGATAAAACAGCAGGCTTGCGGGCCCTGGTCAAACAACAAGGGGTCCGAAATTTGAAGGCCACATTGCAGTGGACCCCTGAGGATGATGCATTGTTTGTGCAATTAATTCAGGAATTAGCATCAGCAGCAGCTTTGGCCACTCCAGATTACACTAAGGTGTTTTATTTAGACGTTGCGAGAAAACAGTGAATGCGGCATTGTACCAAAGACATGGAACAGACAGGGCAGTTTTATTGTATTGTAGTGTGCCATCAGACGGAATTGAACAGAAACAAGCAGACTGTGTTAGGTACGCAGCAGGCCTGGCAAAGGTCCTACAGAAAACAGCTCATGTGGTCATGGGGTATCCCGTCCAGGTGTTGACAGATCATGGGGTGTCAGCTTTTGTAGCATCGGTGGCATTTACATTGACACCCCTGCGACAAACACGGATGATGAAAACATTGATGGCACCAAACGTTACTTATGTGCATGATGGTGTGAACATGGCTAATCACCTCCTGGAAGGGGCACATGAGTGCGCTCTGAAAGTACAGAAAGATCAGAAGGTCCGTGAGGACTTGTATGCGGAACCATTGGAAGGTGGACGGGTTATGTTCACCGATGGGTGTTGTTGGCGTGCCAAGGATGGGACACTCCACGCGGCCGCGGCAGTGGTGGAGTGGAAAGGTTCTTTCTTCCTCCCAGTGACAGCTCAGAAGTTGACAATAAAACCCTCCGCCCAGGCGGCAGAGGTGTTGGCGCTGGTGTTGGCCTTGGAACAGTGTCCAGGACAGCAATTAACTGTATATACTGATTCGGCATATGCAGCGTCAGCTGCCCTGATTGACCTAAAGGGGTGGTTGCACAATGGCTGGCTAACAGCGAAAGGCAAAGAAATTGCTCATAGAACTTTGATGGAGCGATTGTATGAAGCAATTAAGGGTCCACACGAATTGGCGATTGTAAAGGTCCCGGGACACTCAAAGGCCAACACCATGGTGGCGAAAGGTAATGAGAGGGCGGATGCTCTCGCGAAAGAGGTGGCTGGATACACCCCTCAGGGCGGGATGATGTTAACAACCCCAGCTGTGGTCTGGGATGGGGAACCCCCGGATCTTCCAGTGGCACCCGAAGTGGCACTGGAGGATATTATGGATGCACAAGGTAAGTCGTCGCCGGAACAAAAATAAATGTGGATCGCATCTAAGGTGGTCAGGCGGGTGGGTCCCAGGGGCCAGCCGGTCCTCCCTGAAGGGCAACTCATGACCTCAGTGTTGGCTGAGGCCCATACAGTGGCACATGTGGGGCCTCAGGCAATGCTTCCAAAACTTCGTCAGTGGTGGCATCCAAGGTTACAGGAGGTGGTCTGGCAGTTTGTGGCGGCTTGTGAACTATGTCAAACATTTAATGCACGACCGACATTAAAACCCAAGCCAGGGGCGTTCTCCCCTGTGGCCTGGCCTGGAGCAGAAATTGTAATTGATTTCACGGACATGATTGACAGGGTGAACGGGAAGCGGTTCCTTCTGGTCATTGTGGATTCTTATTCACGCTGGCCGGAGGCGTATCCGTGTGCAAAGGAAGATACCACGTCAGTCCTTAAAGCTTTGGTAAATCATTATATTCCGACACATGGTTTCCCTGCTTTAATCAGATCTGATAATGGGACACATTTTAACAACAAAGCGCTGGCTAAAGTGGAGGCGCTGTTGGGGCTGAAGCATCGCTTTGGGTGTGTCTACCACCCCCAGAGCCAAGGCAAAGTTGAAAGGTTTAACAGGAATTTGAAAGAAAAATTGGCTAAGATCATGGCTCAAACAAAAATGACGTGGTTGCAAGCTTTGACCCTAGCCCTGTTGGTCGTCCGCCAAACTGTTCACAAAATAACAGGTTTTGCGCCATTCGAACTATTAACTGGTCGCTTAATGCCAGGGCCTGCCTCCAGATACGAATCCTGGAAATTCGGTTATGCGGATGACTGGGCATTGGTAACCCAAGACAGGGATTTTGGTACAATCAAGAGAACATTATCGCTGGACATAGCGTTGCTCTCAAATTACTTTAAAAGATGGTACCTAAGAATGAACAGAACCAAGACAGTGGTAACAACATTCCATCTAACCAACCAGCAAGCTAATTACAAGCTAAGGGTGGAAATAGAGGGGGAAACCTGCCGGTGGATTGTGAACCAAAATATCTAGGGGTAACTCTAGACAGAACTCTCACCTACAGGAAACACCTAGAAAATACAGCCCAGAAGCTGAAATCAAGAGTGGCACTAATCCGTAAACTTACGGGAACAGGTTGGGGTGCCAACCAAAACGTTCTACGGACGTCAGTCATGGCACTGTGCTACAGCGTGGCTGAATATTGCAGCCCCGTATGGGGCCGGTGTGCACATACATCCAAAGTTGATGTCCAGCTGAATGAAGCAATGAGACTGATATCGGGCGCCATACGTTCTACTCCTATAAACTGGCTTCCAACAATGTGCAACATTGAACCTCCAGCAGTTAGAAGAGAGCAGGCAACACAGATCATGCAAAAAAATATATTGGCACTCCCGGAGGAGGCTCCCCTGTGTCGGGCCCTAGCACACAACCCAGGAGGGCACCGCCTGAGATCCAGAAGACCCTTCAGCCAAGAACGGGAATCAGAGCACACGTCAGCAGATAGGTGGCGCGACCTATGGAGAGGAAATGTACCTGTTGGAGGCGAGAGAATTGGAGACCCCACTGAGAAGCTCCCAGGCTACAATGGAACCAGCAGGAGAGAGTGGACATCCTACAACAGGATCCTTTGCAAACAAGGACGTACAGCCCAAAATTTGCAAAGATGGGGGGCAGTGGCTACGCAAGCATGCCCCTGGTGTAACCATGAGTGTCAAAATATGGACCATCTGATTATAGACTGCCCTTATACATCGATAGAGGGAGGGTATGATACGGTATTCCAGTGTGGAGATGAATTCAAGGCATGGCTTTCAGGGATGAGACAGGAGGTGTGAAAACCACACGAAACTACTACTAGTGACGTCACGGGTTGCGTCTCCTCAGAGTTCGTTCGTGCCTCAGCTTGGTTGATACATTACCAACACATACCTGTCAGGGCACAATAGTGATATTCAGAAAACGTTCTCGGTGCACAGCCTCTCTTGCGTCATCGCTAACTGACTGTTCTTCCACGGTCGTTCACCATCTCCATATGAGACTGTCAAGTTTGGTGAGTTTTCGTGTATGTTTAGGGGGTCAAAAATGCGATCGAACGATCGGAAAATAGAAAAAAAATAATAACTAGCGCTGCGAGCTGCGATAAAGGGCCCTCGCAGCCCTGGCAACGTTGGGGTACCGGCACGTTGGAAATGTGAAATATTTACGAGAAAAAACGTGAGGAATCCTCACAAGGAATTTTTGTGGAGTTAAAGTTCAAGCAGTTTTTGTTGTCAAAGCCTCGTCCATGTTTGAAGTAAGTCCAAAATGGCTGACTTCCTGTCAATTTAGAATGTGGCTCCCAGACACTTCTTATTCTGTCTTGGCTTTATACATGCATCATCAAATTTTCAAAAAGTTTGAAGAAACACAGATCCGGGGCTGTTTTTTTTTCCAAATGTTCAAGGGGGCGATAGCGAGCCATTTAAAAAAAATTAAACAACAAACTAATAAAATATTGATGAATTTGCCAGGCCTGATTTTTCATTTAAATTTCGAACCTCAAAATAAGCAAACTTGTTAACCTACTCTGAGAAAAATATCAACAAAAATAACTTGTATTTGCTTTAACCAGTAAGTGGCACTACCACTACGATGAAAAATAAGTTGGTAGATGTCTTCAGGGTTGGACTATCCTTAAATTTGAAAATATTATAGAAGTTAGGATCATCTGATTCATGTTACGGTAGCTTTTGTTGCCACAGAGATTAATAAATTTCTGCAGCACCGTAATGGCTACGCCCTTTGCTGAAAAGTCACAAAATTCAGCATAGACTAAGATCAACGTCTTGAGGCTGTTCTGACAAATGTTCATTCGGCTTCCTGAAAAGGGATCCGTGCAGCATATTAAAATGTAAAAAAAAAATATTGTTTTGAAACCATGAGGTGGACCTGTGTGTATAACAGTATAATAATATATAGATGTCTTCAGGTCGGGACGTTTTATGTACAGGGTAAGTTTGGGATTTTTTTAGAGCATGAGCAGGGGAGTTTTTAAGCATTTAGTCCATTGTGGTGAACCGCCCCCATTTAAGTAAATTCAAAATGGCCGACTTCCTGTAAAACCTAGCGCATGGCTCCAAGAGACTTTTTTGTAGGTCTTGGCCTTATACATACTCCATCGAATTTACAAAAAGTAGGTGAATCACTCAACCAGGGCTGATGTTTTTGAATATTTCTAGAGGGCCATGGCAAGCCATTTTAAAAAAGCTGCACATTCCATTCCGCAGGATTGCTATGGACATTGTAGGTCCTTTGACAAAAAGCAGTGGTGTAGTGTGTGACAACGCCACACGTTTCCCAGAGGCATTTCCATTGCGCACAATCACTGCTCCGGCAGTACTTTGTGCCTTGGTGCAACTCCTTTCCAGAGTTGGCATACCAGATGAGATTCTAACAGACCAGGGAACCAATTTCACTTCAAGGTTAATGCAACTGTTCAACAAACAACTGGGCATCTCCGCCATCAAAACCACTCCATACCACCCATAGACTGACGGACTAGTGGAAAGGTTCAATCAGACCTTAAAGAAGATGCTCCAGAAATTTGTGGATGATACTGGAAAAGACTGGGACCGGTGGCTGCCCTTTTTGCTGTTTGCCTATCGCGAAGTTCCTCAGGCGTCAACAGGTTTCTCTCCCTTTGAACTCTTGCATGCTTGGGAGGTTCAGGGGCCATTGGACTTGCTCCGAAAGGCCTAGGAGGCACCTTCCACCACGTGAAGTGATCGGGGGGTGGTGAAATTTGTGCTGGAAATGAGGGAGAGACTGGCCAGGTACCAGTAGGAGGCAGAGGTCAACCTGCGGGAGGCCCAGAAAAGCCAGAAGACCTGGTATGACCAGCAAGCTCGCCACCGGGAGTTTAAACCCGGCCAAAAAGTATTGCGGCTTCTCCCCACATGCAACAACAAGCTTTTAGTAAAGTGGCAGGGGCCATATGAGGTCACCCGGAAGATGGGTCCAGTGACCTATGAGATTTTCCATCCGGAGAAGAAAAAAAATAAACAAACTTATCATGTGAACCTCCTCAAAGAGTGGAAGGAGCGTTCAAACCAGGCTCCAAAGGAGGTCATACTCGCGCGGAAGGTGGAGGAGGACGACGACGACGACAAGGACGAGGATGACGACAATGATGATGATGATGATGATGATGACGAGGCAGAGCTGGAGTCCTCGACGACGACAGATGCGCCTGCACTGGCACGTCGGAAACCCAAGCAAGTCACAGAGATGTGCTTAATTTTCAAGACGGTGCCTTCTCTTTTTTCCGCCAGCCCAGGGAAGACGACGGTGGTAGAACACGTCATTCGTCTCAAAGAAGGATTACCAATTCGTCAGCGCCCCTACCGAGTTCCGCAACACTTGGTGGAGAGACTAACCAAGGAGCTCCAGGAAATGCTGAAGCTTGGAGTCATTGAGCCTTCCAAGTCGGAGTGGTGCAGTCCGGTGGTTATCATCTCCAAGAAAGATGTGTGCTGATTTAGAAAGAGAGTGAAAGACGTTTAAGAGAAGAAGCAGAAAGTACTTAATATGGAGATAAAGAAAGACGAAGAAACAGGAGCGAGAAAAAAAGGAGGAAATGCACCAGCCGAGGATCAAAGAGACAGTGACAGTGAAAAAGGAAGTCAGGGTGAGAGAGCTGAGGAGGAGGGCCAGCGAGAAAAGGAGCCGGGATTGCCTCAACAAGTGGACAACAGCGCCCTGGGAAGCCTGCCACAAGAGATGAATGCAAAGCGGCCTGCCAAACAATCACACCAATCCAAGATAATATGCGTAAATGGGCTGCGGGCCTCACGACCACCCCGTCAGCACCGATCTTCTACCAAGGACGTGGAAGAGGAAGAGGACACCTGCCAACAAAAGACGACGTCTGCTACAACTGTAGGAAACATGGCCACTTTGCTCGAAACTGCCGTCAACCACCCAGGAAAACCGATTACAATTTACACAGACAGAATCAAGTTTGATAAGAAATTTGTGATTTGTCAGGACCAGTCGTGAAAGCAACGGAGGATCACGTGACGTAAAAAACAAACAAAAAAAGCAAGTGGAGAAGCAGTTCTACATCAACGTGCGTTTTACTTATTAGGCCGTGATACACTGACACAATTGGACCTTAATATCAGAGTCAATAAGCAAGGGCGAATTCAAACAAACGTCAAAACTTTAAAAGGGCACATTATTATCGGTTGCTACATTTGGAAGAACAAAATAGGACGTCAATAAATTATTAGAAGTAGCTCACAATAGAGTCTGTTTGGGCGATGACGTGCAACACATGGTTAGTCTGCAAGGGACTATCAGATACAATGTATCAAAAGTAAGTGACTTACTGAGGCCTCATTTCGATTAAAAAAGGGCGCATTGTCAGTGATAAGCAAAAAGAAAAAACTGTGCCAAAGCCTTAAAAGAAATAAAAGAGAAGTAAATGATGTCTTTGAAAGAAGTGTGCAATTATTGTCGGGCATGGATTGCAAATTACTCAGAATACTCAAGAATACAAGATGGCGGCGCGCATAGACGCAGCGGCTAACGGCTCTCCCTCCCGCACTAACTATTCTCTTATTTATCGAATTTATATATTTATCTGAATTATTGTTGTATTGCACTGGAGAGGGGAACTCTCTAATCTCGTTGCACACTTGAGTACAATGACAAAGGGATTTCTGATTTCTGAAATTACCATTGCTGGACATCATTTATGACAAGCCAATGACAAAAAATAGTTTGAACACTTGCGGCTGACAAAGCTTTTGAACTTGTCACGCATGAAATCATTGATTACAATGTATTAGCATTACCAACTTGATATTTAATTGATAAATTGAGTCATGGGAACTCCCATGTCTCAACAGGGGGGGGATGATGATTGATATCCATAGTATGATGATTGATATGATTGATATCCATAGTATGATGATTGATAGCCAGAGTACAGGACATTTGCTGTACCACAAGTTCTACAAATTAAAAAAAAAATTAAAATAAAAAAATTGTAGGTCATGTCTAGTGTGTAGTAAACATAATGTTCAAGGGAAGATGAGACCAAAAAGAAGATTGTATTGACAAAGCATCTTAACGCACTACCAAATTACTATGAGCCATTTGAGCAAACAGTGACTGCAAAAAATGACTTAATTAGCCTGGGTTACTGAAGGAACCAGGGCAAAGTGAATCCATTTGTATATTAGTCACAACAATTGGATCCCGTGGCGAGAGCCACGTCAGAGTGTGATCAAGCAGTCCTGACCGCTGCTTTAAGGAATCCAAAAATGACATCCTTGTCCACCACATTCACATTGCACGGCGACCTAATTGTCACAGGGACACATTACACTGATAAGGTGGGGTGCGCTCTGCGTCATTTTTTCCCGCACCAGTAGAACATGCCTCACGACTGTGGAGGCCGCATCCAAATTGCCACCAAGCCGCGACCTGACCTTTTGGACACTTTTCTCCCGACTGGAGAGACATTTTTATTAGGATTGCAAATTGAAATTTAGTTTCAAGGGATATTAAAATCTGTATGTTCAGGACAAGCAGCAGAATGTTTTGCACTGATTCAGGCTTGTAAGACACAAAACCAGGTGCACATTCCAGACTGATAAGAAGTAGAAGCGTTTGAGAACCAAGGTCACAAAACAGATAACTTGTTAGAGAGAAATTGTTAGAATAAGCAGGAAGAGCGTAGGCGGGTGTGAGAAAGTCAAAGTTTGAACAGCAAATCAACTTGACAATTTGATCTCACACCAGGAAAAATGCACCACTATTTGAACGCACACATTGGGATAACAAAGGTGCAAACATTGCTGAGGACAGGTTCCGCAAATTGGTAGATGGCAAATCCTGGCTGCCTAATTCATTGGTTGAAAGGAGTAACAAGAGTGACACATGAGCGTAGCTTGGTTCCTCTCTGGCCTTGGCCATTTCAATAAGCTCGCCCAAAAGGCGTCAGGACATTTAAACCTGACAGTGGCACTACCACTACGATCAAAAATAAGTTGCTAGAGGTCTCAACGGCTGGAATATCCTCAAATGTGAAAAATTTCAAGAAGATGGGATCATCTGAGTCATGTTGCCGGAGCTTTTGTTTCCACGGTGAATAATCAGACTTTGCAACACCGTTAAAGCCACGCTCTTTGACAAAAAGTCACAAAATTTGGTATGGGGTAAGATCAATTTCTTGAGTCTGTTCTGACCAATTTTGAGCCGAATTTGTTTAAAGGGCTCCGTGCAGTACGTTAAATTGTAAAAAAAAAATTTGTTGTCACCACTAGGTGGCGCAAGGTGTATAACTGAATACAAACATGTAGATGTCTTCGGCTACCGACTCGTTATGTACCTGTGATGTTTTGTATTTTTAGCAGCTTGTGCAGGGGAGTTATCAAGCATTTTGTCCATTGCGGCGAAGGAAATATTCAACGAAAACTTTGAAGCCCCGCCCCCGTCATATAGTATTTCGGAAACTAAAGATTTTTGTCCCAGTGTTTGTCCCAGGTCTTAAAATGGTACAGCCGGAATTGTAAGGCAATCGGATGAACCCTGTAGCATCAGGGTGCAAAAGAATGACCCCTGTAAACGTGCAAAAATGGGCGAAAGTTGGACTTTCAAAAATTCATAACTCACTTTCTGTTCATTATAGACTATTGTCATCAAAGAAAGTATTTGTACATCTCGGGGTACTACACGTGCCTGGCAATTTTCGGAGGCCTACGTCAAACGGGCCAGTTTTTCCTTTGATGTTTCCCACTCTAGTTGGAGCAAGAGAGCCATTTTGTTTGCGTCGTTTATGACGACGCAAAAATATCAAATTTTTCGCCATGCCCGATGAGACTGCCAAGTTTGGCGAGTTTTGTTGGAAATGTTAAATATTTACGAGAAATAACGTGAGGAACCTTCAAGAGAAATTTTTGCGTTGTTAAATTTAGAGCAGCTTTTGTTGTCAAAGCGTCATCAATGTTTTAAGTAAATTCAAAATGGCCAACTTCCTGTGCAATTTAGCTCATGGCTCCAAGAGAATATTTTGTAGGTCTTGGCCTTATAAATACTCCACAAAATTTTCAAAAACCTAGGTATCACACTCAACCAACTGCTTTTTTGAAAATTTCTAGAGGGCGATAGAGAGCCATTTTTTAAAAGCTGCATGAGAAACTAATAAAATATTGATGGTTTTGCCAGGCCTGATGTGTATGCAAAGTTTCATGAGTTTTCATGAATATTTAGAACCTCAAAATAAGCCTAAGTTTATTAGCGAACTATGCAAAGCCACACCCACAGCATTTCACAAAAAATGATACATTTCGTATTGCGACATCCGGAAGGGCTAAACATTCATCCGAGCAAATATGAGTTAGACCTTATTAACCTGCTCGGAGAAAAACATCAACAAAAATAACCTGTATTTGATTTTAACAGTTGGTGGCGCTACCACTACGATTAAGAATTAGTTTGTCGATGTCTTCAGGGTTGGGCTCTCCTCAAATGTGAAAAAATTTGAGATGATAGCATGATCTGAGTGATGTTACAGGAACTTGTGTTGCCAAAGAGAAAAATCAGACAATGCGGCACCGTCGTGGCCACGCCCTTTGCTGAAAAGTCGCAAAATTCGGCATTGACTAAGATCAATGTCTTGAGGCTGTTCTGACAAATTTTCAGTCAGATGTGTTAAACGGGCTCCGTGCAGTACGCACCGTAACGGCCATGCCCATCGCCAAAAAGTTACAAAATTTGGCAGAGAGTTCAATGTCTAGAGGTGCTTGTGACAAAAAATATAGTCAGATTCGTCAAAAGGGCTCCGTGTAAAAAAAAAAAAAAAAAGATTGATTACACTAGGTGGCGCTATGTGTATAACAGAATAAGAACATATAGATGTCTTCAGGTCCGCGTTTGACGTACAGGTGAAGTTTTGGATTTTTTGGAGCATGTGCAGGGGAGTTATTAAGCATTTTGTCCATTGTGGTGACACGCCCCCTTTGAAGTTAATTCAAAATGGCCGACTTCCTGTGCTATTTCGCTCATGGCTCCAAGAGACTTTTTTGAAGGTCTTGGCCTTATACAATCAACATAAATTTTTCAAAAAGCTAGGTGAAACACACAACCGGGGCTGCTCTTTTGAAAATTTCTAGAGGGCGATAGAGAGCCATTTTTAAAAAAACTGCACGAGAAACTAATGAAATATTCATGATTTTGTCAGGCCTGATGTGTGTGCAAAGTTCCATGAGTTTTCGTTCATATTTAGAACCTCAAAATACGTGTTGTTTTATTGGTGATATGTGCGATGCCACGCCCACAGCTTTTCACAAAAAATAACGAATTTCGTATTGTGACATCCTGAAGGACGAAACACTCAGCCGAGCAAATATGAGGGCGATCTTGTTAACCTGCTCAGAGAAAAACATCAACAAAAATAATTTGTATTTGCTTTGACCAGTTGGTGGCGCTACTACTACAATCAAACATAAGTTGGTAGATGACTTCAGGGCTGCAATATCCTTAAATGTGAAAATTTTCGAGAAGATAGGATCATCTGAGTCATCTTGCCGGAACTTTTGTTTCCACGGTGAATAATCAGACTTTGCGGCACCGTAATAGCCACGCCCAACGAAGCAAAGTCACAAAAATAGGGATAGAGTAAGATCAATGTCTAAAGTCATTTTTGGCCAATTTTCAATCAGATTCGTTAAAAGGGCACCGTGCAGTACGTCAAAATGTAAAAAATTATAATTTTTGTCACCACTGGGTGGTGCAAGGTGGTCGCTGCTCAGGCCCTAATAATAATAATAATAATAATAATAATAAAAGTAATAATATTTTCTACAAAAACAATAGGGACCTCGCAGCCGTCGCAGCTCGGGCCCTAATAACAATTTCTACAAAAACAATAGGGACCTCGCCGCGGTCGCTGCTCGGGCCCCAATAATAATTTCTACACAAAGTCCATTGTGGTGACCCGCCCCCTTTTAAGTAAATGCAAAATGGCCGACTTCCTGTAAAACCTAGCTCATTGCTCCAAGAGACTTTTTTGTAGGTCTTGGTCTTATACATACAGTGAACCCTCGCTACTTCGCGGTTCACCTTTCGCGGGTTCAGTGCTTCGCGGGTCTAAAAAATATTCGGGGGCATTGTAGTTTCGCCGAGCGGCACGACGGGGCGCTGGAGCGGTTAGACGGCCGGCGTGCGCCGAAGAAGAGCGTGGGCGAAGAGGAGAGTGGACGAAGAAGAGCACGTTCCCCCGGACACGATCGGTGGCGATGTTTCGCGCGGTTCGGACCGTACCAGAGCTCCGGCCAGCGTGCGTGGCAGTTAAGCCGTAGAGGAGCACCTTCCCCGGGCACGGGCGGTGCCAAGCGGCCCCTAAGTTTAACCGAATGGAAGCTCCGGAGGAGGAGGGCATGCTCGCGTCACAGTAAGCCGAAGAGGAGCACCTTCCCCGGGCACGGGCGGTTCCAAGCGGCCCCTAAGTTTAACCGAATGGAAGCTCCGGAGGAGGAGGGCATGCTCGCGTCACAGTAAGCCGAAGAGGAGCACCTTCCCCGGGCACGGGCGGTGCCAAGCGGCCCCTAAGTTTAACCGAATGGAAGCTCCGGGGGAGGAGGACGGGCGTGTGTCACAGTTAAGCCAAATTGGAGCACCTCTTCTGCCCGGGCACGAGCGGAGCGCGAGGCTGTCAGTTATGAATGAATAAATGAATAAATAAATAAAGAATGCCACCTTTCATTTCACAGGGCACACCGGAGGCGTACCAGCAGGTAAAAGTCGGAGTAATTAAATAAATACAAAAAGAATGGCTGGGGAATAAAAAAATAATACGTTTTAATAATAATTTGTTTTTTTTGTTATAACATGAATTTCACTCTCTCTCTCCCCGTATATATATATATATATATATATATATATATATATATATATATATATATATATATATTTATATATTTATTATATATATTGTATATTTTTTTTAAGCATTTTTGAAGGTGCGCCGCTACTTCGCGGATTTTCAGTTTTCGCGGATGGTCTCGATCCCCATTAACCGCGATAACTGAGGGTTCACTGTACTCCATAAAATTTACAAAAAGCGAGGTGAAACACTCAACCAGAGCTGCTTTTTTTTAACATTTCTCGAGGGCCATGGCGAGCCATTTCAAAAAAGCTGCACAACTAACGTATAAAATATTGATAAATTTGCTCGGCCTGATGTGTGTGTAAAGTTTTACGAGTTGTCGTTCATATTTAGAACCTCATAATCAGCTTTGTTTTATTGCCGAACAGTGCAATGCCACTCCCACAACTTTTCACGAAAAATCACGAATTTCGTATTGTGACATCCTCATGGCCGAAACAGTCATCCGAGCATATATGAGGGCGACCTTGTTGAGTTGCACGGAGAAAAACATCCAAGAAAATAACTTGTATTAGCTTTTACCAGTTGGTGGCGCTACTACTACGATGTAAAATAAGTTGGTAGATGTCTTCAGGGCTGAAGTATCCTCAAATGTGTACAACTTCGAGAAGATAGGATCATCTGAGTCATGTTGCCGGAGCTTTTGTTGCCACAGAGTACAATCGGACTTTTCAGCACCTTAATAGCCACGCCTTTTGCCAAAACGTCACAAAATTCGGCAGAGAGTAAGATCATTGTCTTGAGTCTTTTCTGACTCATTTTCAGTCGGATTCGTCAAAAGGGCACCGTGCAGTACGTGAAAATTAAAATAAAAACAAATTTTTGATTCCACTTGGCGGCACTGTGTGTATAACAAAATAATAACATTAAGATGTCTTCAGGTCGGGACGTTTTATTTACAGGTGAAGGTTTGGATTTTTAGGAGCATGTGCAGGGGAGTTATTAAGCATTCATTTATTTGTATTAGGTTCATTTTGTCTTCTTATTATTGATATTTGACTGATTCATTAAAAGCAGACAATTATGTTTTAGGTTAATTTTTTACCTGACATGTTTCGGCGAGTCTTTCGCCTTCTTCAGAGTGTCGCATGATGGTGTCTTTAGACCCGTCTTTATCAGCTGATGTTCCATGAGGGTGTGACTTACCTGTCAAAAAAATGAAAAATCAGAGCAGTAAAAGAACAAGCACAACATGAACATTACAAATCAGCAATCACTGACCACTGCAAAAGGGAAAACCACATCATGGACCGGGAGAAGGGCAGGGTCATCCGCACCGAAGAGAACAAACAACAGCGCTGGATCAGAGAGGCCATTGAGATCTGCAAGCGAGGCATAAAAACCATGAACAGAGACAAGGGAGCCTTCATCCTCTCTACCACCTGGAGCAGCATTTTGGCGGAGTGAACGGACAGCGGGGGGCGTGACTTGCCTTCATTCTTGTGACAGGTAAGTCACGCCCTCATGGAACATCAGCTGATAAAGACACCATCATGTGACACTCTGAAGAAGGCGAAAGACTTTCGTATTGTGACATCCTCAAGGCCTAAACACTCATCCGAGCAAATGTAAGGTAGATTTTGTTAACCTGCCCGGAGAAAAAAATCAACGAAAATAATTTGTATTTGTTTTAACCAGTTGGTGGCGCTACCACTGCGATCAAAAATAAGTTGGCAGCCGTCTTCAGGGCCTGAATATCCTCAAATGTGAAAAATTTCGAGAAGATGGATCATCTGAATCATTTTGCAGGAACTTTTGTTGCCACGGAGAATAATCAGACTCTGCGGCACCGTAATAGCCACGCCCTTCGAAGGAAAGTCACAAAAATAGGGATAGAGTAAGATCAATGTCTTGAGTCTTTTCTAGCCAATTTTCAATCAGATTCGTTAAAAGGGCACCGTGCAGTACGTCAAAATGTAAAAAATTATATTGATTGGCACAAGGTGTATAACTGAATATAAACATATAGATGTCTTCAGGTACAGACTCTTTATGTACATGTGAAGTTTTGGATTTTTAGCAGCATGTGCAGGAGAGTTATTAAGCATTTTGTCCATTGCGGCGAAGGAAATCTTAAGTGAAAACTTTGATGCCCCGCCCCCGTCATATAGTATTTCGGAAACAAAAAATTTTAGCCCCAGTGTTTGTGCCAGGTCTTCAGATGCTACAGACAGAATTTTAAGGCAATCAGATGAAGCCTTTAGGATCAGGGTGCAAAAGAATGACCCCTGTAAACATGCAAAAAAGGGCAAAAGTCGGACTTTCAAAAATTCATAACTCACTTCCTGTTCATATTAGACGTTAAAATATCAAATTTTTCGCCATGCCCGATGAGACTGCCAAGTTTGGTATGTTTTTGTGCATGTTTCGGGGGTCAAAAATGCGATCGAACAATCGGAAAAATAATAATAATAATAATTTCTACAAAAACAATAGGGACTTCGCAGCGGTCGCTGCTCAGGCCCTAATAATAATAATAATAATAATAATAAAAGTAATAATATTTTCTACAAAAACAATAGGGACCTCGCCGCGGTCGCTGCTCGGGCCCCAATAATAATTTCTACACAAAGTCCATTGTGGTGACCCGCCCCCTTTTAAGTAAATTCAAAATGGCCGACTTCCTGTAAAACCTAGCTCATTGCTCCAAGAGACTTTTTTGTAGGTCTTGGTCTTATACATACAGTGAACCCTCGCTACTTCGCGGTTCACCTTTCGCGGGTTCAGTGCTTCGCGGGTCTAAAAAATATTCGGGGGCATTGTAGTTTCGCCGAGCGGCACGACGGGGCGCTGGAGCGGTTAGACGGCCGGCGTGCGCCGAAGAAGAGCGTGGGCGAAGAGGAGAGTGGACGAAGAAGAGCACGTTCCCCCGGACACGATCGGTGGCGACGTTTCGCGCGGTTCGGACCGTACCAGAGCTCCGGCCAGCGTGCGTGGCAGTTAAGCCGTAGAGGAGCACCTTCCCCGGGCACGGGCGGTGCCAAGCGGCCCCTAAGTTTAACCGAATGGAAGCTCCGGAGGAGGAGGGCATGCTCGCGTCACAGTAAGCCGAAGAGGAGCACCTTCCCCGGGCACGGGCGGTTCCAAGCGGCCCCTAAGTTTAACCGAATGGAAGCTCCGGAGGAGGAGGGCATGCTCGCGTCACAGTAAGCCGAAGAGGAGCACCTTCCCCGGGCACGGGCGGTGCCAAGCGGCCCCTAAGTTTAACCGAATGGAAGCTCCGGGGGAGGAGGACGGGCGTGTGTCACAGTTAAGCCAAATTGGAGCACCTCTTCTGCCCGGGCACGAGCGGAGCGCGAGGCTGTCAATTATGAATGAATAAATGAATAAATAAATAAAGAATGCCACCTTTCATTTCACAGGGCACACCGGACGGCGTACCAGCAGGTAAAAGTCGGAGTAATTAAATAAATACAAAAAGAATGGCTGGGGAATAAAAAAATAATACGTTTTAATAATAATTAGTTTTTTTTGTTATAACATGAATTTCACTCTCTCTCTCCCCGTATATATATATATATATATATATATATATATATATATTATATATTTATTATATATATTGTATATTTTTTTTAAGCATTTTTGAAGGTGCGCCGCTACTTCGCGGATTTTCAGTTTTCGCGGATGGTCTCGGTCCCCATTAACCGCGATAACCGAGGGTTCACTGTACTCCATAAAATTTACAAAAAGCGAGGTGAAACATTCAACCAGAGCTGCTTTTTTTTAACATTTCTCGAGGGCCATGGCGAGCCATTTCAAAAAAGCTGCACAACTAACGTATAAAATATTGATAAATTTGCTCGGCCTGATGTGTGTGTAAAGTTTTACGAGTTGTCGTTCATATTTAGAACCTCATAATCAGCTTTGTTTTATTGCCGAACAGTGCAATGCCACTCCCACAACTTTTCACGAAAAATCACGAATTTCGTATTGTGACATCCTCATGGCCGAAACAGTCATCCGAGCATATATGAGGGCGACCTTGTTGAGTTGCACGGAGAAAAACATCCAAGAAAATAACTTGTATTAGCTTTTACCAGTTGGTGGCGCTACTACTATGATGTAAAATAAGTTGGTAGATGTCTTCAGGGCTGAAGTATCCTCAAATGTGTACAACTTCGAGAAGATAGGATCATCTGAGTCATGTTGCCGGAGCTTTTGTTGCCACAGAGTACAATCGGACTTTTCAGCACCTTAATAGCCACGCCTTTTGCCAAAACGTCACAAAATTCGGCAGAGAGTAAGATCATTGTCTTGAGTCTTTTCTGACTAATTTTCAGTCGGATTCGTCAAAAGGGCACCGTGCAGTACGTGAAAATTAAAATAAAAACAAATTTTTGATTCCACTTGGCGGCACTGTGTGTATAACAAAATAATAACATTAAGATGTCTTCAGGTCGGGACGTTTTATTTACAGGTGAAGGTTTGGATTTTTAGGAGTATGTGCAGGGGAGTTATTAAGCATTCATTTATTTGTATTAGGTTCATTTTGTCTTCTTATTATTGATATTTGACTGATTCATTAAAAGCAGACAATTATGTTTTAGGTTAATTTTTTACCTGACATGTTTCGGCGAGTCTTTCGCCTTCTTCAGAGTGTCGCATGATGGTGTCTTGAGACCCGTCTTTATCAGCTGATGTTCCATGAGGGTGTGACTTACCTGTCAAAAAAATGAAAAATCAGAGCAGTCAAAGAACAAGCACAACATGAACATTACAAATCAGCAATCACTGACCACTGCAAAAGGGAAAACCACATCATGGACCGGGAGAAGGGCAGGGTCATCCGCACCGAAGAGAACAAACAACAGCGCTGGATCAGAGAGGCCATTGAGATCTGCAAGCGAGGCATAAAAACCATGAACAGAGACAAGGGAGCCTTCATCCTCTCTACCACCTGGACCAGCATCTTGGCGGAGTGAACGGACAGCGGGGGGCGTGACTTGCCTTCATTCTTGTGACAGGTAAGTCACGCCCTCATGGAACATCAGCTGATAAAGACGGGTCACAAGACAGCATCATGTGACACTCTGAAGAAGGCGAAAGACTTTTGTATTGTGACATGCTCAAGGCCTAAACACTCATCCGAGCAAATATAAGGTAGATTTTGTTCACCTGCCCGGAGAAAAACATCAACGAAAATAATTTGTATTTGTTTTAACCAGTTGGTGGCGCTACCACTGCGATCAAAAATAAGTTGGCAGCCGTCTTCAGGGCCTGAATATACTCAAATGTGAAAGATTTCCAGAAGATGGATCATCTGAATCATTTTGCAGGAACTTTTGTTGCCACGGAGAATAATCAGACTCTGCGGCACCGTAATAGCCACGCCCTTTGAAGGAAAGTCATAAAAATAGGGATCGAGTAAGATCAATGTCTTGAGTCTTTTCTAGCCAATTTTCAATCGGATTCGTTAAAAGGGCACCATGCAGTACGTCAAAATGTAAAAAATGATATTGATTGGCGCAAGGTGTATAACTGAATATAAACATATAGATGTCTTCAGGTACAGACTCTTTATGTACATGTGAAGTTTTGGATTTTTAGCAGCATGTGCAGGAGAGTTATTAAGCATTTTGTCCATTGCGGCGAAGGAAATCTTAAGTGAAAACTTTGAAGCCCCGCCCCCGTCATATAGTATTTCGGAAACAAAAAATTTTAGCCCCAGTGTTTGTCCCAGGTCTTCAGATGCTACAGACAGAATTTTAAGGCAATCAGATGAAGCCTTTAGGATCAGGGTGCAAAAGAATGACCCCTGTAAACATGCAAAAAAGGGCAAAAGTCGGACTTTCAAAAATTCATAACTCACTTCCTGTTCATATTAGACGTTAAAATATCAAATTTTTCGCCATGCCCGATGAGACTGCCAAGTTTGGTGAGTTTTTGTGCATGTTTCGGGGGTCAAAAATGCGATCGAACAATCGGAAAAATAATAATAATAATAATTTCTACAAAAACAATAGGGACTTCGGAGCGGTCGCTGCTCAGGCCCTAATAATAATAATAATAATATTAATAATAATAAAAGTAATAATATTTTCTACAAAAACAATAGGGACCTCGCAGCCGTCGCAGCTCGGGCCCTAATAACAATTTCTAGAAAAACAATAGGGACCTCGCAGCGGTCACTGCTCGGGCCCTAATAATAATAATAATAAAAATAATAATAATTTCCACAAAAACAATGGGGACCTCGTAGCGGTCGCTGCTCAGGCCCTAATAATAATTTCTACAAAAACAATAGGGACCTCGCCGCCGTCGCTGCTCGGGCCCCAATAATAATTTCTACACAAAGTCCATTGTGGTGACCCGCCCCCTTTTAAGTAAATTCAAAATGGCCGACTTCCTGTAAAACCTAGCTCATTGCTCCAAGAGACTTTTTTGTAGGTCTTGGTCTTATACATACAGTGAACCCTCGCTACTTCGCGGTTCACCTTTCGCGGGTTCAGTGCTTCGCGGGTCTAAAAAATATTCGGGGGCATTGTAGTTTCGCCGAGCGGCACGACGGGGCGCTGGAGCGGTTAGACGGCCGGCGTGCGCCGAAGAAGAGCGTGGGCGAAGAGGAGAGTGGACGAAGAAGAGCACGTTCTCCCGGACACGATCGGTGGCGACGTTTCGCGCGGTTCGGACCGTACCAGAGCTCCGGCCGGCGTGCGTGGCAGTTAAGCCGTAGAGGAGCACCTTCCCCGGGCACGGGCGGTGCCAAGCGGCCCCTAAGTTTAACCGAATGGAAGCTCCGGAGGAGGAGGGCATGCTCGCGTCACAGTAAGCCGAAGAGGAGCACCTTCCCCGGGCACGGGCGGTTCCAAGCGGCCCCTAAGTTTAACCGAATGGAAGCTCCGGAGGAGGAGGGCATGCTCGCGTCACAGTAAGCCGAAGAGGAGCACCTTCCCCGGGCACGGGCGGTTCCAAGCGGCCCCTAAGTTTAACTGAATGGAAGCTCCGGAGGAGGAGGGCATGCTCGCGTCACAGTAAGCCGAAGAGGAGCACCTTCCCCGGGCACGGGCGGTGCCAAGCGGCCCCTAAGTTTAACCGAATGGAAGTTCCGGGGGAGGAGGGCGTGCGTGTGTCACAGTTAAGCCGAATTGGAGCACCTCTTCCGCCCGGGCACGAGCGGAGCGCGAGGCTGTCAGTTATGAATGAATAAATGAATAAATAAATAAAGAATGCCACCTTTCATTTCACAGGGCACACCGGACGGCGTACCAGCAGGTAAAAGTCGGAGTAATTAAATAAATACAAAAAGAATGGCTGGGGAATAAAAAAATAATACGTTTTAATAATAATTTGGTTTTTTTGTTATAACATGAATTTCACTCTCTCTCTCCCCGTATATATATATATATATATATATATATATATATATATATATATATATATATATATATTATATATTTATTGTATATATTGTATATTTTTTTTAAGCATTTTTGAAGGTGCGCCGCTACTTCGCGGATTTTCAGTTTTCGCGGGTGGTCTCGGTCCCCATTAACCGCGATAACCGAGGGTTCACTGTACTCCATAAAATTTACAAAAAGCGAGGTGAAACACTCAACCAGAGCTGCTTTTTTTTAACATTTCTCGAGGGCCATGGCGAGCCATTTCAAAAAAGCTGCACAACTAACGTATAAAATATTGATAAATTTGCTCGGCCTGATGTGTGTGTAAAGTTTTACGAGTTGTCGTTCATATTTAGAACCTCATAATCAGCTTTGTTTTATTGCCGAACAGTGCAATGCCACTCCCATAACTTTTCACGAAAAATCACGAATTTCGTATTGTGACATCCTCATGGCCGAAACAGTCATCCGAGCATATATGAGGGCGACCTTGTTGAGTTGCACGGAGAAAAACATCCAAGAAAATAACTTGTATTAGCTTTTACCAGTTGGTGGCGCTACTACTACAATGTAAAATAAGTTGGTAGATGTCTTCAGGGCTGAAGTATCCTCAAATGTGTACAACTTCGAGAAGATAGGATCATCTGAGTCATGTTGCCGGAGCTTTTGTTGCCACAGAGTACAATCGGACTTTTCAGCACCTTAATAGCCACGCCTTTTGCCAAAACGTCACAAAATTCGGCAGAGAGTAAGATCATTGTCTTGAGTCTTTTCTGACTAATTTTCAGTCGGATTCGTCAAAAGGGCACCGTGCAGTACGTGAAAATTAAAATAAAAAAAAATTTTTGATTCCACTTGGCGGCACTGTGTGTATAACAAAATAATAACATTAAGATGTCTTCAGGTCGGGACGTTTTATTTACAGGTGAAGGTTTGGATTTTTAGGAGCATGTGCAGGGGAGTTATTAAGCATTCATTTATTTGTATTAGGTTCATTTTGTCTTCTTATTATTGATATTTGACTGATTCATTAAAAGCAGACAATTATGTTTTAGGTTAATTTTTTACCTGACATGTTTTGGCGAGTCTTTCGCCTTCTTCAGAGTGTCGCATGATGGTGTCTTGAGACCCGTCTTTATCAGCTGATGTTCCATGAGGGTGTGACTTACCTGTCAAAAAAATGAAAAAATCAGAGCAGTAAAAGAATAAGCACAACATGAACATTACAAATCAGCAATCACTGACCACTGCAAAAGGGAGAACCACATCATGGACCGGGAGAAGGGCAGGGTCATCCGCACAGAAGAGAACAAACAACAGCGCTGGATCAGAGAGGCCATTGAGATCTGCAAGCGAGGCATAAAAACCATGAACAGAGACAAGGGAGCCTTCATCCTCTCTACCACCTGGACCAGCATCTTGGCGGAGTGAACGGACAGCGGGGGGCGTGACTTGCCTTCATTCTTGTGACAGGTAAGTCACGCCCTCATGGAACATCAGCTGATAAAGACGGGTCACAAGACAGCATCATGTGACACTCTGAAGAAGGCGAAAGACTTTTGTATTGTGACATGCTCAAGGCCTAAACACTCATCCGAGCAAATATAAGATAGATTTTGTTCACCTGCCCGGAGAAAAACATCAACGAAAATAATTTGTATTTGTTTTAACCAGTTGGTGGCGCTACCACTGCGATCAAAAATAAGTTGGCAGCCGTCTTCAGGGCCTGAATATCCTCAAATGTGAAAGATTTCCAGAAGATGGATCATCTGAATCATTTTGCAGGAACTTTTGTTGCCACGGAGAATAATCAGACTCTGCGGCACCGTAATAGCCACGCCCTTTGAAGGAAAGTCATAAAAATAGGGATAGAGTAAGATCAATGTCTTGAGTCTTTTCTAGCCAATTTTCAATCGGATTCGTTAAAAGGGCACCATGCAGTACGTCAAAATGTAAAAAATGATATTGATTGGCGCAAGGTGTATAACTGAATATAAACATATAGATGTCTTCAGGTACAGACTCTTTATGTACATGTGAAGTTTTGGATTTTTAGCAGCATGTGCAGGAGAGTTATTAAGCATTTTGTCCATTGCGGCGAAGGAAATCTTAAGTGAAAACTTTGAAGCCCCGCCCCCGTCATATAGTATTTCGGAAACAAAAAATTTTAGCCCCAGTGTTTGTCCCAGGTCTTCAGATGCTACAGACAGAATTTTAAGGCAATCAGATGAAGCCTTTAGGATCAGGGTGCAAAAGAATGACCCCTGTAAACATGCAAAAAAGGGCAAAAGTCGGACTTTCAAAAATTCATAACTCACTTCCTGTTCATATTAGACGTTAAAATATCAAATTTTTCGCCATGCCCGATGAGACTGCCAAGTTTGGTGAGTTTTTGTGCATGTTTCGGGGGTCAAAAATGCGATCGAACAATCGGAAAAATAATAATAATAATAATTTCTACAAAAACAATAGGGACTTCGCAGCGGTCGCTGCTCAGGCCCTAATAATAATAATAATAATAATAATAAAAGTAATAATGTTTTCTACAAAAACAATAGGGACCTCGCCGCGGTCGCTGCTCGGGCCCCAATAATAATTTCTACACAAAGTCCATTGTGGTGACCCGCCCCCTTTTAAGTAAATTCAAAATGGCCGACTTCCTGTAAAACCTAGCTCATTGCTCCAAGAGACTTTTTTGTAGGTCTTGGTCTTATACATACAGTTAACCCTCGCTACTTCGCGGTTCACCTTTCGCGGGTTCAGTGCTTCGCGGGTCTAAAAAATATTCGGGGGCATTGTAGTTTCGCCGAGCGGCACGACGGGGCGCTGGAGCGGTTAGACGGCCGGCGTGCGCCGAAGAAGAGCGTGGGCGAAGAGGAGAGTGGACGAAGAAGAGCACGTTCCCCCGGACACGATCGGTGGCGACGTTTCGCGCGGTTCGGACCGTACCAGAGCTCCGGCCGGCGTGCGTGGCAGTTAAGCCGTAGAGGAGCACCTTCCCCGGGCACGGGCGGTTCCAAGTGGCCCCTAAGTTTAACCGAATGGAAGCTCCGGAGGAGGAGGGCATGCTCGCGTCACAGTAAGCCGAAGAGTAGCACCTTCCCCGGGCACGGGCGGTGCCAAGCGGCCCCTAAGTTTAACCGAATGGAAGCTCCGGGGGAGGAGGGCGGGCGTGTGTCACAGTTAAGCCAAATTGGAGCACCTCTTCTACCCGGGCACGAGCGGAGCGCGAGGCTGTCAGTTATGAATGAATAAATGAATAAATAAATAAAGAATGCCACCTTTCATTTCACAGGGCACACCGGACGGCGTACCAGCAGGTAAAAGTCGGAGTAATTAAATAAATACTAAAAGAATGGCTGGGGAATAAAAAAATAATACGTTTTAATAATAATTTGGTTTTTTTGTT
Organism: Idiotropiscis lumnitzeri; assembly: GCF_059441095.1. Classification (NCBI taxonomy): domain Eukaryota; kingdom Metazoa; phylum Chordata; class Actinopteri; order Syngnathiformes; family Syngnathidae; genus Idiotropiscis; species Idiotropiscis lumnitzeri. Next base: position 683,834 of record NW_028283598.1, read on the forward strand.
ATAACATGAATTTCACTCTCTCTCTCCCCGTATATATATATATATATATATATATATATATTATATATATTGTATATTTTTTTTAAGCATTTTTGAAGGTGCGCCGCTACTTCGCGGATTTTCAGTTTTCGCGGGTGGTCTCGGTCCCCATTAACCGCGATAACCGAGGGTTCACTGTACTCCATAAAATTTACAAAAAGCGAGGTGAAACACTCAACCAGAGCTGCTTTTTTTAACATTTCTCGAGGGCCATGGCGAGCCATTTCAAAAAAGCTGCACAACTAACGTATAAAATATTGATAAATTTGCTCGGCCTGATGTGTGTGTAAAGTTTTACGAGTTGTCGTTCATATTTAGAACCTCATAATCAGCTTTGTTTTATTGCCGAACAGTGCAATGCCACTCCCACAACTTTTCACGAAAAAGGACGAATTTCGTATTGTGACATCCTCATGGCCGAAACAGTCATCCGAGCATATATGAGGGCGACCTTGTTGAGTTGCACGGAGAAAAACATCCAAGAAAATAACTTGTATTAGCTTTTACCAGTTGGTGGCGCTACTACTACGATGTAAAATAAGTTGGTAGATGTCTTCAGGGCTGAAGTATCCTCAAATGTGTACAACTTCGAGAAGATAGGATCATCTGAGTCATGTTGCCGGAGCTTTTGTTGCCACAAAGTACAATCGGACTTTTCAGCACCTTAATAGCCACGCCTTTTGCCAAAACGTCACAAAATTCGGCAGAGAGTAAGATCATTGTCTTGAGTCTTTTCTGACTAATTTTCAGTCGGATTCGTCAAAAGGGCACCGTGCAGTACGTGAAAATTAAAATAAAAACAAATTTTTGATTCCACTTGGCGGCACTGTGTGTATAACAAAATAATAGCATTAAGATGTCTTCAGTTCGGGACGTTTTATTTACAGGTGAAGGTTTGGATTTTTAGGAGCATGTGCAGGGGAGTTATTAAGCATTCATTTATTTGTATTAGGTTCATTTTGTCTTCTTATTATTGATATTTGACTGATTCATTAAAAGCAGACAATTATGTTTTAGGTTAATTTTTTACCTGACATGTTTCGGCGAGTCTTTCGCCTTCTTCAGAGTGTCGCATGATGGTGTCTTGAGACCCGTCTTTATCAGCTGATGTTCCATGAGGGTGTGACTTACCTGTCAAAAAAATGAAAAATCAGAGCAGTAAAAGAACAAGCACAACATGAACATTACAAATCAGCAATCACTGACCACTGCAAAAGGGAAAACCACATCATGGACCGGGAGAAGGGCAGGGTCATCCGCACCGAAGAGAACAAACAACAGCGCTGGATCAGAGAGGCCATTGAGATCTGCAAGCGAGGCATAAAAACCATGAACAGAGACAAGGGAGCCTTCATCCTCTCTACCACCTGGAGCAGCATTTTGGCGGAGTGAACGGACAGCGGGGGGCGTGACTTGCCTTCGTTCTTGTGACAGGTAAGTCACGCCCTCATGGAACATCAGCTGATAAAGACGGGCCACAAGACACCATCATGTGACACTCTGAAGAAGGCGAAAGACTTTCGTATTGTGACATCCTCAAGGCCTAAACACTCATCCGAGCAAATGTAAGGTAGATTTTGTTAACCTGCCCGGAGAAAAAAATCAACGAAAATAATTTGTATTTGTTTTAACCAGTTGGTGGCGCTACCACTGCGATCAAAAATAAGTTGGCAGCCGTCTTCAGGGCCTGAATATCCTCAAATGTGAAAAATTTCGAGAAGATGGATCATCTGAATCATTTTGCAGGAACTTTTGTTGCCACGGAGAATAATCAGACTCTGCGGCACCGTAATAGCCACGCCCTTCGAAGGAAAGTCACAAAAATAGGGATAGAGTAAGATCAATGTCTTGAGTCTTTTCTAGCCAATTTTCAATCAGATTCGTTAAAAGGGCACCGTGCAGTACGTCAAAATGTAAAAAATGATATTGATTGGCGCAAGGTGTATAACTGAATATAAACATATAGATGTCTTCAGGTACAGACTCTTTATGTACATGTGAAGTTTTGGATTTTTAGCAGCATGTGCAGGAGAGTTATTAAGCATTTTGTCCATTGCGGCGAAAGAAATCTTAAGTGAAAACTTTGAAGCCCCGCCCCTGTCATATAGTATTTCGGAAACAAAAAATTTTAGCCCCAGTGTTTGTCCCAGGTCTTCAGATGCTACAGACAGAATTTTAAGGCAATCAGATGAAGCCTTTAGGATCAGGGTGCAAAAGAATGACCCCTGTAAACATGCAAAAAAGGGCAAAAGTCGGACTTTCAAAAATTCATAACTCACTTCCTGTTCATATTAGACGTTAAAATATCAAATTTTTCGCCATGCCCGATGAGACTGCCAAGTTTGGTGAGTTTTTGTGCATGTTTCGGGGGTCAAAAATGCGATCGAACAATCGGAAAAATAATAATAATAATAATTTCTACAAAAACAATAGGGACTTCGCAGCGGTCGCTGCTCAGGCCCTAATAATAATAATAATAATAATATTATTAATAATAAAAGTAATAATATTTTCTACAAAAACAATAGGGACCTCGCAGCCGTCGCAGCTCGGGCCCTAATAACAATTTCTAGAAAAACAATAGGGACCTCGCAGCGGTCACTGCTCGGGCCCTAATAATAATAATAAAAATAATAATAATTTCCACAAAAACAATGGGGACCTCGTAGCGGTCGCTGCTCGGGCCCTAATAATAATTTCTTCAAAAACAATAGGGACCTCGCCGCCGTCGCTGCTCGGGCCCCAATAATAATTTCTACACAAAGTCCATTGTGGTGACCCGCCCCCTTTTAAGTAAATTAAAAATGGCCGACTTCCTGTAAAACCTAGCTCATTGCTCCAAGAGACTTTTTTGTAGGTCTTGGTCTTATACATACAGTGAACCCTCGCTACTTCGCGGTTCACCTTTCGCGGGTTCAGTGCTTCGCGGGTCTAAAAAATATTCGGGGGCATTGTAGTTTCGCCGAGCGGCACGACGGGGCGCTAGAGCAGTTAGACGGCCGGCGTGCGCCAAAGAAGAGCGTGGGCGAAGAGGAGAGTGGACGAAGAAGAGCACGTTCCCCCGGACACGATCGGTGGCGACGTTTCGCGCGGTTTGAACCGTACCAGAGCTCCGGCCGGCGTGCGTGGCAGTTAAGCCGTAGAGGAACACCTTCCCCGGGCACGGGCGGTGCCAAGCGGCCCCTAAGTTTAACCGAATGGAAGCTCCGGAGGAGGAGGGCATGCTCGCGTCACAGTAAGCCGAAGAGGAGCACCTTCCACAGGCACGGGCGGTTCCAAGCGGCCCCTAAGTTTAACCGAATGGAAGCTCCGGAGGAGGAGGGGATGCTCGCGTCACAGTAAGCCGAAGAGGAGCACCTTCCCCGGGCACGGGCGGTTTCAAGCGGCCCCTAAGTTTAACTGAATGGAAGCTCCGGAGGAGGAGGGCATGCTCGCGTCACAGTAAGCCGAAGAGGAGCACCTTCCCCGGGCACGGGCGGTGCCAAGCGGCCCCTAAGTTTAACCGAATGGAAGTTCCGGGGGAGGAGGGCGGGCGTGTGTCACAGTTAAGCCGAATTGGAGCACCTCTTCCGCCCGGGCACGAGCGGAGCGCGAGGCTGTCAGTTATGAATGAATAAATGAATAAATAAATAAAGAATGCCACCTTTCATTTCACAGGGCACACCGGACGGCGTACCAGCAGGTAAAAGTCGGAGTAATTAAATAAATACAAAAAGAATGGCTGGGGAATTAAAAAATAATATGTTTTAATAATAATTTGTTTTTTTTGTTGTAACATGAATTTCACTCTCTCTCTCCCCGTATATATATATATATATATATATATATATATATATATATATATATATATATATATATATATATATTTATAAATTTGCTCGGCCTGATGTGTGTGTAAAGTTTCACGAGTTGTCGTTCATATTTACAACCTCATAATCAGCGTTGTTTTATTGCCGAACAGTGCAATGCCACTCCCACAACCTTTCACGAAAAAGGACGAATTTCGTATTGTGACATCCTCATGGCCGAAACAGTAATCCGAGCATATATGAGGGCGACCTTGTTGAGTTGCACGGAGAAAAACATCCAAGAAAATAACTTGTATTAGCTTTTACCAGTTGGTGGCGCTACAACTACGATGAAAAATAAGTTGGTAGAAGTCTTCAGGGCTGAAGTATCCTCAAATGTGTACAACTTCGAGAAGATAGGATCATCTGAGTCATGTTGCCGGAGCTTTTGTTGTCACAAAGTACAATCGGACTTTTCAGCACCGTAATAGCCACGCCTTTTGCCAAAACGTCACAAAATTCGGCAGAGAGTAAGATCATTGTCTTGAGTCTTTTCTGACTAATTTTCAGTCGGATTCGTCAGAAGGGCACCGTGCAGTACGTGAAAATTAAAATAAAAACACATTTTTGATTCCACTTGGCGGCGCTGTGTGTAAAACAAAATAATAACATTAAGATGTCTTCAGGTCGGGACGTTTTATTTACAGGTGAAGGTTTGGATTTTTAGGAGCATGTGCAGGGGAGTTATTAAGCATTCATTTATTTGTATTAGGTTCATTTTGTCTTCTTATTATTGATATTTGACTGATTCATTAAAAGCAGACATTTATGTTTTAGGTTAATTTTTTACCTGACATGTTTCGGCGAGTCTTTCGCCTTCTTCAGAGTGTCGCATGATGGTGTCTTGAGACCAGTCTTTATCAGCTGATGTTCCATGAGGGTGTGACTTACCTGTCAAAAAAATTAAAAAATCAGAGCAGTAAAAGAACAAGCACAACATGAACATTACAAATCAGCAATCACTGACCACTGCAAAAGGGAAAACCACACCATGGACCGGGAGAAGGGCAGGGTCATCCGCACAGAAGAGAACAAACTACAGCGCTGGATCAGAGAGGCCATTGAGATCTGCAAGCGAGGCATAAAAACCATGAACAGAGACAAGGGAGCCTTCATCCTCTCTACCACCTGGAGCAGCGTCTTGGCGGAGTGAATGGACAGCGGGGGGCGTGACTTGCCTTCATTCTTGTGACAGGTAAGGCACGCCTTCATGGAACATCAGCTGATAAAGACAGGTCACAAGACACCATCACAGGGTTCGAAGTTAACTTTAAAAACTGCTTGCCCATAGGGCAAGTGCCACTAAAATTTGCCTTGCCCGAGTGGCCAAATTACTTGCCCAACTTGGGCAAGTGACAATTTTTTTTCTCTTGCCCTGAGTGACTTTTTGTATGACAAAGTGTCTAATTACAAATTGCATGAATTTTTTGTTCGGACAGTTCCCGCCTAGAAAGAATTAAAAATACGTTACAATCATAAGGGTTGCTTATAGAAAAATGTATCATGTATTAACACATTAATTAGGTGTCTGCTGACCCAGGATTATGTTATTGTTATGTTATGTTATATATGAAAGAGAATGTGGAATGACACTGATCGATGGAAGGTGGAAGGATGTGGAAAGATTGTGAATGACATTGAATGATTTGGAATGACACTGAAAGATTTTGAATAATACTGAATGACACTGAATGAAGTAAAACTTTCTGGGAACGGGCCAATTCAAGATAGCTGCCGCACTGTGGGGGAGGCTTTGGTACCAAATTTGGAAAGAGACCCAAACGGTTGGGTCCATTTTATATCAGTGTGGGGGTGAAACGTTGGTCTCGGCGGAGCTGTCTGAATATTGGAGAAGTTAGAAGACAAAGTAAAACAGAACAATTAAAATCACTCTTCAAATACATATTGTTTGGTGGGCAGAGCATGATTTACAGCTCACCATTTTATTGCATGCACCAAGCATGTTATACATTTTTCTGTCCATGGGATGGCGTAGTCAAGAAAAATGAAGCATCTCGAAGCCCATTCGTGTGTGAAGTATTTCCCTGCAGGGCTTGGCTGCTTTATGGGGCTTCATTTTGCCATCACTAGTTTTAGATAGTTTTAATTTTTGAAAGAGCATTTTTGTTTTAGTATTAAGGTAGGCCAGAAATGGAATGAAATGCAGAGATAGAAATGACACAGGAAAAATTTGGCTAGAAGGGCTATAATTTTCATTAAAGCAGAGAAGAAAATAGAAACTACAAAAAACATTGATGTGTACTTGTCCACTTTAAGGTAGAACTGGTTTAAGTGAAATGAGTCACAAGATTGGAAAAATAGGAAATAAAATAGAATTAACATGTTCATTTTTGTGATAAGAAATTTGTGATTAGGTGAAAAGGGGAAAAAAAAGAGAATTACAGGCTTTTCAAATAAAACAACCTAATTTAAATTGGCCAACTTGTAAAATGGAAAAGAAAATTCTAAATTATGCACAGAAAGCATGAACGTGTTGGGCAGAAGGAAGGAAAAAGAAAAGAAAGAAAGGAGGAAGCAGTAAGTCTTGTTACAAAACATTAACTTTTCAGGACGAGTTGTGGTAGCAATGGAGGATCACGTGACGTAAAAAGTCAAACATAAAAGTGTGTGTAGAAGGAGTTCTACATCAACATGCGTTTTACTCATTAGGCCGTGATACACTGACAAAATTGGACTTCAATAGAATTAATAAGCACGGGCGAATTCAAACAAACGTCAAAACTTTAAAGGGGCGCATTGTCAGTGATAAGAAAGAGAAAAGATATTGCCAGACCACTTTTCTGTAAAAACTTTCCTTGGGACGCCTCGGTGACCCCCATTAAATCCCTGACCCTTCATAGATAAAGTTGAGGCCCAGTGCCTCTCAGGGCTGTAATTTATGTGGCAGAGAAAGGTCCAACAAGCCTTGGTAATCTTTAAAACAGTATCGTCATGGCCATGGAATGGGTTGTGTATGTTGCAACTTGTGAAGATACACTACAAGATTGTATCGACAAAGCATCTTAACGCACTACCAAATTATTATAAGCCATTTGAGCAAAACAGTGACTGCAAAAAATGACTTCATTAGCCTGGGTTACTGCAGGAACCAGGGCAAAATGAATTCATTTGCATATTTAGTCACAACAATTTGGATTTCGTGGCAGAGAACCACTTAGAGTGTGATTAAGAGCTTTCACTGCTGCTTTAAGGAATCAAAAAATTACATTCTTTTCCCACCACATTCACATTGCACGCCGGCCTAATTGTCACAGGGACACATTATACTGATAAGTTGCGGTGCATTTCAGCCCAGCGTCAGTTTTTCCCCGCATCATCTAGGAGGCGCCACACGACTGTGGAGCCGTCCAAATTATCACCAAACCGCGACTTGACCTTCCTCCCGACTGGAGGAACTCAGACTTGTAACACAGACCAGGTGGGCATTCCAGACTGATAAAGAAGTAAAAGTGTTTGAGAACCAAGGTCGCAGCCTGAAATCAAACTGACTTTTATGCGATGGGAGTACTAACATTGTGATACCAACGGATAAGAGATTGTTAGGATAAGCAGGAAGAGCGTAGGCGGGTGTGAGCTAATTAAAATTTGGGGTATCCCATCTTGTATGAGTTGTATGGTTACAATGTGGACTGACAATCAAGATAAATGTTCATGCGTTCTGTCGACATTGGGCTTTAAAAACCACAACAGGAAAAGAAAAGTTGTGCATAAAGCACGTCTAAAATAGTTATTTGTGAACGCAAAATTCACTTAACAGAAAATGACACAATTACAATTGGAAACTGCCTCGCCTTTATATCGACACAGCGCAGCTAAAAGGGAAAATGAACACACCCCCACACGCACACACACGCAGAAAATCAACTTGACAATTTGATCCCACGCCAGGGAAAAAGGTACCAGTAATTGAACGCACAAATTGGGAGAACAAAGGTGCAAACATTGCTGAGGACAGGATCAGCAAATTGGCAGATGGCAAATCCTGGCTGCCTAATTCATTGATTGGAAAAGTAATAAGAGTGACACACGAGCATAACCATGTGTCAAGAGAGGGGTAGTATGATATGAAATTGTTCCCACATACAGACTTTTCAACAAAAAACTTTTTTTTAGACAGTGTTATTTGTTTGAGATGCAATATTGTTTGGTTGTAATTCATATGTTTTCAAAATGGATTAAGTTGTTTCCGACAACATATGTTGATGCTAAAACAGTTGGAAAAAGTGTTGTGTAATCAAATTGTCAGGTTCAATCACCTAAGCATTCACTGAACATAGGCTAAATGAATGGAAGGAAGACAAGAGTTGATCTTTTACTCGCGAGGAGAACGAACAGAGGTGTGCTCAGTTACATCTCCAAATTCGTTCTGGAGCACACTCCGCCGAGCCCTCTATTTTATTAGGGAAGTCCCTAACAATACAATGTATTTGCACTAAGGGATGAAGGGGGGAGCACCAGCAGGAACATGTAAACATCTCAGACACAAGAGGAAAGACAGACATCAATGGCAGTCATCCACTGATTGAAAAGGCAGATATGCCCTTTTAGTGCTCTGGTACTAAAGTCTCAGTCCTTTTGTTTCAGAGGTGTGTCTCAGCACACCTCCTTTGATGTTGCAGACGTTGATCCAGTCTTCAGGCATCCGCTTCTCTGTGAAGTCTTCTCATCCATATGGTCAAACATGGGTCACGCTGTGGAACAATTCTTTTGCAATACTAATAGAGTAAAATATGGGATAAAATACATCTTCAACCTAACACAAATTATCCTGACATTTGGAATTTCAAGAAGTGATTTGAAGTGAAAATTATGCATTTTGTGAATGATGTTGTAACAAGTGGGACAGTTGTTGCAAAATTGACTCAAAGCGTCATTGTGCATACAGTCTGCAGGACTTGTGGAACGCACTAATGGGACTGTTAAGGGCAGACTTATCAAGAATATGAGGGAAAAAAAGGAGACAATGACCAGACTGTGTTTCAATCACAGCAATGAGGATAGTGCCAGCCGAAGTTAGGACACTATCCCCTATCGACTCTCAGGTTCATCAGAACCACCAGCGACTGGCACATCAGTCCCAGTCCACATGGGAAACATGTTTTGACCAAAAAGAAAAAAAAAAAAAAAAGACGCAATTACTGGCCAGTGTGTTCTGATCCACAGAGAAATCACGTCCGTGTGGGAGACCAACTCTTCTTCAAGGTGCTGAAACGACTTCGTTGGGACAAGTGAATGCTGAGATGGCCCTCGCCAGATGATTGCAGTGACCCCGACGGCAGCAAAGGTCGCGGGGCGTGGCAGCTGGATCCACCAGTTGCAGTACAAGCTTCTCCGGTTTCCAGCTAAAGGCCGAGCAACGCGAATCCCTCGAACAGGAGCCCACCTGAGTCACAATATCGGACCACACGCACATCGGAACCGCACAACCAGCCACAGATACGAATGTTGAAGCCACAGAACAAAAAGATTAGATATTGTTTGGAAATTAATGACGTACATAAAGAATTTTAGCCTTGATTGGAGAACATTACTGCATTTACATTTTTAATAAAATGAAACAATTATTGATGTTATGACCACTACGAAGAATTTGAAAGACAATATATCGGGATAATTATGGTTTTCATTTTTGTTATGTGTAGTCTGTTCATGTTGCATTATTCTTATGACAAAGATGATTATTAACTGCATGTTTGTTGCCCAAATGTACCATTACAACCTGATTGATGTTGAGAATGACGAATTCGAACTGGACAATGACAAACTCGAACTGGACACTGAAACCTAAATAACACATGGACCCTTTTGCCCCTGCCCCCACACATGCACACACATACACCACACACGAAGATCCGGGAGGTAAAGACGGCTGTCCCCTCCTACAACGAGGCAAGGGCCTCCATCAAGTCGCCGCAGAGACAAGCTCTGCGTGGAGACAAGCTCTGCGTGGAGACAGTTTAGTTATTTTTCACTAGGTATATTGAAGTTTTTTTATGTTTTATTCCCAAGTGACCAACATACCATGAGAATCTCGTTCCACGCCGGAAGGGAGGAGGGGAATTTTGTCCCTACTGAGGGTTTTCGCCCCTCCACGGATGACCACACTGTTGTATGATTTCATTATGATGATCTGTCTTAAAGCCGTAAGGACATGATTTAAACCCACAAACGGGGGAATGTGAGATGGGATGAGGATATGTAAATAGTTTGTGTATTTCTAATCATGTTTTTATACACTATTTGTATCAGTTATAATTGCGCACACACACACAGACACTCACATTATTGCTTTAGCACACACGCGCACAACTGGAACACACGCACACACTTTAGTTTCGAATTCCTGACTGACTACTGTGGTTGATTGCTTCCTGCCTGCCTGCTAGAATTTCAGACAGACCTCCATTGTCTGCTTAGGTTGCTGATAAAAGACCGAACGGGTGGTAGAGAGTGAGAGAGAGTGCGCGAGATTGAACTGGCAAGACGCCTGCTTCACCTCCTGACTTCCTCTCCCATTCGCGAATGGTCAAAAACAAAACTCTAACTGGTTTGGTCTGGATTTATGCCACCTTCAGTCTAAAAATGGCGTCAGGACGTTTTAAACCTGACAGTTGCCTTGAGATCTCCGAGCTCGAACTGCCCTATTCCCACCTTGATCACAAGCTCCCATGAACCACTTGGACAGGGTTGCCTGTGTCCTTCTCGTTGATGTCCTTTGTGGCTCCATTCCTTTTCAGTGCTCCTAAAACAAAAAAGACAAGAAGCCAACTTAGTAAAGCTATTTAATGATTGTGAAACCTTATGGGACATGCTGAAATGTCTTCACACCACAATCCCTTAAAAAAAAAAAAAAAAAAAAATATATTACCGTATAGAACATCAGAAAAAGGCAGGTCTCGGCGCTTGTTCTTGCTACGATGTCCAAAGAGATTGTACTTCAGAGACAGAGGATTTGTCATGATGAACGCCATCATTGTTCTGACACTATCGTCCAATCCACCAATACCTGCAACCATTATAACATGGGTGTCACTCGATCCAGATAATCATCACACACTTAAAAATATTTTGGCAGTTAAACTGGGTATGATAAACGTCACAGGAAAGGAATTGTCGATTAAGTGAACAGCTTCGGTAACGCCATATACACTCAAAGGGCAAGAGCCCAACATTCTACCAAAATGATTATGATTAGGGAGGTAACGATTCACTCAAGCCCCGATTCGATTTTTGATTTTCAGTTCTCGATTTCGATTCGATATTTTAATTGTTTTAAGTTGCTGCCACGTTTGTCTCTGTGCGCTCGTGTGATGCTGCAGCGATCCACAAACAAAATATGTCTATACGTCTTGTGCATTTTGAATGGAACCAAAAAACAATACACGATGCCAAATTGTACTATTATTATGAAACTGCCTATGAGTAGTAAAAGAAATACTTGTAAAAATATTTCACATTTTTAGAGCCCCAATACATTCTTTTAAATATAGAAGGGACTGAAATCATGTGAAAATTGAGTCTTTTTCTCAGTTTCCGACTTGGGGTGAACACATTCGGCTTATCATAGTTGCAGTTGACCATCTTGAACTCTGAAGTCTTTCAACTCGGCCTTCCGAATCAGGGTTTTAGAGGTGGGGCTATTTAGTGATACAGTAGGATGGTTTGATCTCTGTAGCTCCAGAATCAGGAATGTACTGGGACTGGGGTTCCTACTTGGGTTTAGGGTACCTAATTTTATATTTCAAGAAATTAAATAATTATTTATAATTTTGAAGATAATACATTAAAATTTCATCATTTTCATACCTGCATTAGATCCTGCAGTAGACTCACAGACTCAACACGTTGGACGTACTCAAGGACCTTCTGCAGCGCCTCTCTTGGTTAGGAAGCTTTTTCTCTGTGACAATCCATGGGGAGGTGTAGATGGTACTTCGTCATCACAGGCTTCAGACTCGTCACTTGAGAAAACATCCCTGCAATGGATGCATAGACACTTGGGCATGAATGTCATTTAACAACAAAAGCTAGAACAAAAAGCTTTGCATTTAAAAGAATACATCTGTGATGGGGAAGCCAGGTTAAAGTGTTAATTTTATAATTATGTAATTAGCTGCAGGTTAGTCTAGTGAAGGTGTAATCACTTCTATTTTGGAGCATAGCTTTTGCTCTGTCCAATCATTGCCTCACCTGCTGAAACCCACATTCGGGTATTTTACAAACCAAAAACTTAAATACCTGTACAGCTCTCATTTTTAACTTATTTTCTCTAACCTTTACCCACAAAATTTGAATATTCAAAATAAAAGTACACAAAGAAGTCACAATTTTTCCACATTAGTTACTTACGTAGTTCCTCTCAAATGCAGCTCAACACTGCATTGAATTAGAGCTTGATAAGCCTACACACAAAACATACAAAGCACATTGTGGCATGATTCTGAATGAGCCAATCTAGCATTTCAACATCTGTTCAACTGTTGGAATTTTAACTATTATCTGACTCTATTAACCAACATTCATCCAACAATTATGCGCGCTCGTTTTGGACACTGCATTGAATTAGAGCTTGATAAACCCACACACAAAACATACAAAGCACATTGTGGCATGATTCTGAATGAGCCAATCTAGCATTTCAATATCTGTTCAACTTTCATCTTGAATTTCTATTATTTAAATAACAGGCAACATTCAACAGTTAATATGTTTTGCTTTACTTACCCAAATCAAACACATCACAAAAAAGCCTTAAATGAGCTAGTGGAGTAGATTGTATTAATTTGAGTGAAAGCTTAAGTCTTTTGGAGAATTTTGGAGAGAGATCGAGGGACACTGTGTTTAGCGTCGTAGGCCCAATGCTAACAATATGTAGCTCGTTGTAAAGGTCCTCATAAAAATAAATAAAACACACAACGCTTATCAGTATTATTAAAAGGGTGATTATAATGTACTTAAGTTTTCCCCAAAATAATTCGAGTACGTACGTTGTTGATATACCCTCTGTGTTCTCGTCACTTATCATTTTAGCATACTGTGTTTTAGCTAACGCACCAAGCAGTTTTCCAACACAGGCAACCTTGAAAAATTACAAAACACATTGTAAAGTAAGTCTAAAAAATGAGAGCCAGACATTTACCCAAGATTAATTAATTAATTCAATTATCGTTCGGGACTCACCGTGCTTTCAGCTCTTCTGCCGCACCTCAAAGACCGCGTAGCTTGCATTCGCTCCTTTTCTCACAGTTTGAATATGCTGCCTTCAAAAGAATCTGTAATTTTGACAACTCCAACTTGAATCTACAAAAATCAAGCAATAAGGTAGAAATAACTTCAAATATACTTTGAATAAAGATCTTTCACAGCATACAGAATTAATAAAATAACATTAATTAATAATGTTGATTTTGTTTATTAAAAAAAAAGTAACTGTGTTGACTGTTGGATGTGGCTGACAATGCTGGACCTGCCTTGTCAAATAGTTCATAGATGACAATCTTAGCTGTCTGGAATATTATAAAATGTTATCTTGTCCCTTAAGGGTTATTAAGTCACAGTTGGGGGTACATGTAAATTCACAAAATATAACGTCCAGCCTTGTTAAATTTAGCATAGATAAATACATGAATTTAATTTTAATTTTAATAAATCAATCAATCCTCTGTACTGCTTCTTGTCCTCACAAGGGTCCCCGGGAGTGCTGGAGCCTATCCCAGCTGTCTTCGGGCAGTCGACAGGGTACACCCTGAACTGGTTGCCAGTCAATCGCAGGGCACACAGAGACAAGCAACCATCCGCTCTCACACTCAGACCTTGGACCAGTGACCAATCAACCTATCATGAATGTTTTTGGAAAGTGGGAGGAAACCGGCGAAAACCCTAGCAGGCACAGGGAGAACCTTGCACTTCTGTACTGTGATGCGGACTTGCTAACCAGTCCGCCACCGTGCCGCTTGTTCTAAAGAGTCCCAGAAAATAAAAACACCCGTCCCTTAGTCAAAAGCGGAAAAAGTCCAACAACAACCCGACCATAATTTGCATTGTTCCATAAGTTAAATCAATGTCAAACCTAATAAAAGCTGACTTCTGGTCCTCAAAAATCCTACACTTATTTTAGTCCTTTCACAATCTCGCAGCATAGGCTCCATGGCCATGTCTCTATCGTTTTGGCATCCATTGAATAGTTCTACTGAGAATAGTCTTCGGGTGGTTACTATTAGCATAGCATGCATTAAATATCAAAAAGGCTCCAGAACAAATTTTCAAACCCATGCCCGCTTAGCTCATCTATAACCCATACAGGACCCAGACATGGTTGACCAGCTCTAACCTATGCCCACTTATCCCACACATAACCCAAACAGGACCGATAAATGGTGACCACTTCTAACCCATGCCCACTTAGCCCACACATAACCCAAATAGGACCCAGACATGGTTGACCAGCTCTAACCCATGCCCACTTGGCCCATATACAGCCCATGTGAGACCCTCACATGGTTGACCAGTTCTAACCCATGCCCACTTAGCCCACACATAACCCAAATAGGACCTATAAATGGTTTCAGTAGTAGATTCAGTAGTTTTTATCATTACAGCATTTTCCCCTCTGTATAATGGACAGACATTAGGAGTGTTTCCTTACACTTAGATACGTTTATACTGTGTATATTTGCATGCTTTTTATGAATGTCTGCTGCTAATGTTATACATTAACGGCTACATTACGCCGCCGACTCTGTGTGAGCTATATCTTTGCTGCTGTAACACCTCAAATTTCCCCATTGTGGGACTAATAAAGGACATCTTTATCTTTATCTTTACCAGTTCTAACCCATGCCCACTTAGCCCATACACAACCCGTATTGCACCCACAACATTTGCCCAGTTTAAGCCCATGCCCACCAATCCCAGATGGCGCCCACATGGAACCCTGTACCATTGCCCACTTCTAGCCCATTCCCACTTGGTACCCAGGAATCCCGCATTTACCCCATTTGGGGCCCAGTTGGACATGTTGGCTGGGTACAGTACTTTTATTCTTGCAGTATTTTTATCATTGCAGTATTTTCAATCATTCAGTATTTTTTTTTATCATTGCAGCGTTTTTATTTATTTCCCCTCTGAACCATAGACAGGCATTAGGAGTGTTTCCTTACACTTGTATATGTTGTGGGCTGTAAGTGTGTATATACATGGGGATCTGTGTATATACGTATATACTGTGTATATTTGCATGCTTTTTATGAATGCCTGCTGCCAATGTTATACATTAACGGCTACATTACGTCGGTGCCACTGTGTGATGTATATCTTTGCTGCTGTAACACTGCAAATGTCCCCGTTATGGGACAATTAAAAGACATCTTTATCTTTAGAAATTGAAGATTCACTTGCGAGGCCATTTTCAACACGGACCTTTCAAGAGAAGCTATATCGTCCAACACTCGGTCAGTGCTGTCTAAGTGCTTTTCTGTATATTGTTTGTCCACCCGTGGTGTCATAAATTATGGTATTATGAGGGGGATTTATTCAAGTAGGACGAAGTAGGACTTCATTGAAGGCCCAGGTGTGAAATGCATGGCCCTCCACTGGTTCAAATAATATCTAAAACTAAATTACCAGTTACATGTGCAATTTCAATATTCAACAATTATCTCAACAAAAAAGGACAATCTGAATTTTTTTTAAATGCACAATAAAACAGAAAAGCCATTTCCGGGTATTTTACAATTCAGTCTTCATTGGGGAAAAAACATTCAACAATTTGCTTTTCTTATTTAATACATAGTTCAGCACAGCAGGTGGCGGACAAGCACCTTAAAACGTCATTCGCCTACACAAGGAAGAAGAACATGCCCGAGGCGCTCCCGTGTCCTCGTCTTTCGGTCAACCTGAGAATAATGTTCTTGAGGATTAAAGTTTATAAATGTAAGTATGATGTGATTTTTTATTTTATTTTATGTTGTTGAACAGTGTTTTTGTTTATTTTATAATTTCGTCATTAAAAGGCTGTGGCGGTTGGAGAGTCAGCTTCGTGTTAGGGCGTGTTAAAGATCCCGATACCCACACTACACCCTCATTGAAGTATATACGAGTAAAATTATTCGAGCGCGCAGCCAAAGTATATTGTCCACAATTATTTGCGGACTTAACCAAAATCCCATTGAACTGGCGATGTTCGGTGGAATTCTTGTGCCCATGCTGAAAAAAATTATACACACAGCGCCGCCAAGTGGAATCAAAAAATTTTTTTTATTTTAATTTTCACGTACTGCACGGTGCCCTTTTGACGAATCCGACTGAAAATTAGTCAGAAAAGACTCACTTACTCTCTGCTGTTTTTTGTGACGTTTTGGCAAAAGGCGTGGCTATTACGGTGCTGAAAAGTCCGATTGTACTCTGTGGCAACAAAAGCTCCGGCAACATTACTCAGATGATACTATCTTCTCGAAGTTGTACACATTTGAGGATACTTCAGCCCTGAAGACATCCACCAACTTATTTTTCATCGTAGTAGTAGCGCCACCAACTGGTAAAAGCTAATACAAGTTATTTTTTTGGATGTTTTTCTCCGTGCAACTCAACAAGGTCGCCCTCATATATGCTCGGATGACTGTTTCGGCCATGAGGATGTCACAATACGAAATTCATCCTTTTTCGTGAAAAGTTGTGGGCAATAAAACAACGCTGATTATGAGGTTCTAAATATGAACGACAACTCGTGAAACTTTACACACACATCAGGCAGAGCAAATTTATCAATATTTTATACGTTAGTTGTGCAGCTATTTTGAAATGGCTCGCCATGGCCCTCGAGAAATGTTAAAAAAAAGCAGCCCTGGTTGAGTGTTTCACCTCGCTTTTTGTAAATTTTATGGAGTACAGTGAACCCTCGGTTATCGCGGTTAATGGGGACCGAGACCACCCGCGAAAACTGAAAATCCGCGAAGTAGCGGCGCACCTTCAAAAATGCTTAAAAAAAAATACAATATATATAATAAATATATATATATATATATACGGGGAGAGAGAGAGAGAGTGAAATTCATGTTATAACAAAAAAAACAAATTATTATTAAAACGTATTATTTTTTTATTCCCCAGCCATTCTTTTTGTATTTATTTAATTACTCAGACTTTTACCTGCTGGTACGCCGTCTGGTGTGCCCTGTGAAATGAAAGGTGCCATTCTTTATTTATTTATTTATTTATTCATTTATTCATTCATAACTGACAGCTTCGCGCTCCGCTCGTGCCCGGGCGGAAGAGGTGCTCCAATTCGGCTTAACTGTGACACACGCCCACCCTCCTCCCCCGGAGCTTCCATTCGGTTAAACTTAGGGGCCGCTTGGCACCGCCCGTGCCCGGGGAAGGTGCTCCTCTTCGGCTTACTGTGACGCGAGCATGCCCTCCTCCTCCGGAGCTTCCATTCGGTTAAACTTAGGGGCCGCTTGGAACCGCCCGTGGCCGGGGAAGGTGCTCCTCTACGGCTTACTGTGACGCGAGCATGCCCTCCTCCTCCGGAGCTTCCATTCGGTTAAACTTAGGGGCCCCTTGGAACCGCCCGTGCCCGGGGAAGGTGCTCCTCTTCGGCTTACTGTGACGCGAGCATGCCCTCCTCCTCCGGAGCTTCCATTCGGTTAAACTTAGGGGCCGCTTGGCACCGCCCGTGCCCGGGGAAGGTGCTCCTCTACGGCTTAACTGCCACGCACGCCGGCCGGAGCTCTGGTACTGTCCGAACCGCGCGAAACGTCGCCACCGATCGTGTCCGGGGGAACGTGCTCTTCTTCGTCCACTCTCCTCTTCGCCCACGCTCTTCTTTGGCGCACGCCGGCCGTCTAACCGCTCCAGCGCCCCGTCGTGCCGCTCGGCGAAACTACAATGCCCCCGAATATTTTTTAGACCCGCGAAGCACTGAACCCGCGAAAGGTGAACCGCCAAGTAGCGAGGGTTCACTGTATGTATAAGACCAAGACCTACAAAAAAGACTCTTGGAGCAATGAGCTAGGTTTTACAGGAAGTCGGCCATTTTGAATTTACTTAAAAGGGGGCGGGTCACCACAATGGACTTTGTGTAGAAATTATTATTGGGGCCCGAGCAGCGACCGCGGCGAGGTCCCTATTGTTTTTGTAGAAATTATTATTAGGGCCCGAGCAGCGACCGCTACGAGGTCCCCATTGTTTTTGTGGAAATTATTATTATTATTATTATTAGGGCCCGAGCAGTGACCTGTTTATTTTTTTTAAGCATTTTTGAAGGTGCGCCGCTACTTCGCGGATTTTCAGTTTTCGCGGGTGGTCTCGGTCCCCGTTAACCGCGATAACCGAGGGTTCACTGTACTCCATAAAATTTACAAAAAGCGAGGTGAAACACTCAACCAGAGCTGCTTTTTTAAACATTTCTCGAGGGCCATGGCGAGCCATTTCAAAAAAGCTGCACAACTAACGTATAAAATATTGATAAATTTGCTCGGCCTGATGTGTGTGTAAAGTTTTACAAGTTGTCGTTCATATTTAGAACCTCATAATCAGCTTTGTTTTATTGCCGAACAGTGCAATGCCACTCCCACAACTTTTCATGAAAAAGGACGAATTTCGTATTGTGACATCCTCATGGCCGAAACAGTCATCCGAGCATATATGAGGGCGACCTTGTTGAGTTGCACGGAGAAAAACATCCAAGAAAATAACTTGTATTAGCTTTTACCAGTTGGTGGCGCTACTACTACGATGTAAAATAAGTTGGTAGATGTCTTCAGGGCTGAAGTATCCTCAAATGTGTACAACTTCGAGAAGATAGGATCATCTGAGTCATGTTGCCGGAGCTTTTGTTGCCACAGAGTACAATCGGACTTTTCAGCACCTTAATAGCCACGCCTTTTGCCAAAACGTCACAAAATTCGGCAGAGAGTAAGATCATTGTCTTGAATCTTTTCTGACTCATTTTCAGTCGGATTCGTCAAAAGGGCACCGTGCAGTACGTGAAAATTAAAATAAAAAAAAAAATTTGATTCCACTTGGCGGCACTGTGTGTATAACAAAATAATAACATTAAGATGTCTTCAGGTCGGGACGTTTTATTTACAGGTGAAGGTTTGGATTTTTAGGAGCATGTGCAGGGGAGTTATTAAGCATTCATTTATTTGTATTAGGTTCATTTTGTCTTCTTATTATTGATATTTGACTGATTCATTAAAAGCAGACAATTATGTTTTAGGTTAATTTTTTACCTGACATGTTTCGGCGAGTCTTTCGCCTTCTTCAGAGTGTCGCATGATGGTGTCTTGAGCTGATGTTCCATGAGGGTGTGACTTACCTGTCAAAACAATGAAAAAATCAGAGCAGTAAAAGAACAAGCACAACATGAACATTACAAATCAGCAATCACTGACCACTGCAAAAGGGAAAACCACATCATGGACCGGGAGAAGGGCAGGGTCATCCGCACAGAAGAGAACAAACAACAGCGCTGGATCAGAGAGGCCATTGAGATCTGCAAGCGAGGCATAAAAACCATGAACAGAGACAAGGGAGCCTTCATCCTCTCTACCACCTGGACCAGCATCTTGGCGGAGTGAACGGACAGCGGGGGG
This sequence comes from Idiotropiscis lumnitzeri, assembly GCF_059441095.1. Taxonomy (NCBI): domain Eukaryota; kingdom Metazoa; phylum Chordata; class Actinopteri; order Syngnathiformes; family Syngnathidae; genus Idiotropiscis; species Idiotropiscis lumnitzeri. Next base: position 703,338 of record NW_028283598.1, read on the forward strand.
CGTGACTTGCCTTCATTCTTGTGACAGGTAAGTCACGCCCTCATGGAACATCAGCTGATAAAGACGGGTCACAAGACAGCATCATGTGACACTCTGAAGAAGGCGAAAGACTTTCGTATTGTGACATGCTCAAGGCCTAAACACTCATCCGAGCAAATATAAGGTAGATTTTGTTCACCTGCCCGGAGAAAAACATCAACGAAAATAATTTGTATTTGTTTTAACCAGTTGGTAGCACTACCACTGCGATCAAAAATAAGTTGGCAGCCGTCTTCAGGGCCTGAATATCCTCAAATGTGAAAGATTTCCAGAAGATGGATCATCTGAATCATTTTGCAGGAACTCTTGTTGCCACGGAGAATAATCAGACTCTGCGGCACCGTAATAGCCACGCCCTTTGAAGGAAAGTCGTAAAAATAGGGATAGAGTAAGATCAATGTCTTGAGTCTTTTCTAGCCAATTTTCAATCGGATTCGTTAAAAGGGCACCGAGCAGTACGTCAAAATGTAAAAATTGATATTGATTGGCGCAAGGTGTATAACTGAATATAAACATATAGATGTCTTCAGGTACCGACTCTTTATGTACATGTGAAGTTTTGGATTTTTAGCAGCATGTGCAGGAGAGTTATTAAGCATTTTGTCCATTGCGGCGAAGGAAATCTTAATTGAAAACTTTGAAGCCCCGCCCCCGTCATATAGTATTTCGGAAACAAAAACTTTTAGCCCCAGTGTTTGTCCCAGGTCTTAAGATGCTCCAGACAGAACTTTAAGGCAATCAGATGAAGCCTTTAGGATCAGGGTGCAAAAGAATGACCCCTGTAAACATGCAAAAAAGGGCAAAAGTCGGACTTTCAAAAATTCATAACTCACTTCCTGTTCATATTAGACGTTAAAAAATATAAAATTTTTCGCCATGCCCGATGAGACTGCCAAGTTTGGTGAGTTTTTGTGCATGTTTCGGGGGTCAAAAATGCGATCGAACAATCGGAAAAATAATAATAATACTAATTTCTACAAAAACAATAGGGACTTCGCAGCGGTCGCTGCTCAGGCCCTAATAATAATAATAATAATAATAATAATAAAAGTAATAATATTTTCGACAAAAACAATAGGGACCTCGCCGCGGTCGCTGCTCGGGCCCCAATAATAATTTCTACACAAAGTCCATTGTGGTGACCCGCCCCCTTTTAAGTAAATTCAAAATGGCCGACTTCCTGTAAAACCTAGCTCATTGCTCCAAGAGACTTTTTTGTAGGTCTTGGTCTTATACATACAGTGAACCCTCGCTACTTCGCGGTTCACCTTTCGCGGGTTCAGTGCTTCGCGGGTCTAAAAAATATTCGGGGGCATTGTAGTTTCGCCAAGCGGCACGACGGGGCGCTGGAGCGGTTAGACGGCCGGCGTGCGCCGAAGAAGAGCGTGGGCGAAGAGGAGAGTGGACGAAGAAGAGCACGTTCCCCCGGACACGATCGGTGGCGACGTTTCGCGCGGTTCGGACCGTACCAGAGCTCCGGCCGGCGTGCGTGGCAGTTAAGCCGTAGAGGAGCACCTTCCCCGGGCACGGGCGGTGCCAAGCGGCCCCTAAGTTTAACCGAATGGAAGCTCCGGAGGAGGAGGGCATGTTCGCGTCACAGTAAGCCGAAGAGGAGCACCTTCCCCGGGCACGGGCGGTTCCAAGCGGCCCCTAAGTTTAACCGAATGGAAGCTCCGGAGGAGGAGGGCATGCTCGCGTCACAGTAAGCCGAAGAGAAGCACCTTCCCCGGGCACGGGCGGTTCCAAGCGGCCCCTAAGTTTAACCGAATGGAAGCTCCGGAGGAGGAGGGCATGCTCGCGTCACAGTAAGCCGAAGAGGAGCACCTTCCCCGGGCACGGCGGTGCCAAGCGGCCCCTAAGTTTAACCGAATGGAAGCTCCGGGGGAGGAGGGCGGGCGTGTGTCACAGTTAAGCCGAATTAGAGCACCTCTTCTGCCCGGGCACGAGCGGAGCGCGAGGCTGTCAGTTATGAATGAATAAATGAATAAATAAATAAAGAATGCCACCTTTCATTTCACAGGGCACACCGGACGGCGTACCAGCAGGTAAAAGTCGGAGTAATTAAATAAATACAAAAAGAATGGCTGGGGAATAAAAAAATAATACGTTTTAATAATAATTTGGTTTTTTTGTTATAACATGAATTTCACTCTCTCTCTCTCTCTCCCCCCGTATATATATATATATATATATATATATATATATATATATATATTTATATATTTATTAGATATATTGTATATTTTTTTTAAGCATTTTTGAAGGTGCGCCGCTACTTCGCGGATTTTCAGTTTTCGCGGGTGGTCTCGGTCCCCATTAACCGCGATAACCGAGGGTTCACTGTACTCCATAAAATTTACAAAAAGCGAGGTGAAACACTCAACCAGAGCTGCTTTTTTTTTAACATTTCTCGAGGGCCATGGCGAGCCATTTCAAAAAAGCTGCACAACTAACGTATAAAATATTGATAAATTTGCTCGGCCTGATGTGTGTGTAAAGTTTTACAAGTTGTCGTTCATATTTAGAACCTCATAATCAGCTTTGTTTTATTGCCGAACAGTGCAATGCCACTCCCACAACTTTTCATGAAAAAGGACGAATTTCGTATTGTGACATCCTCATGGCCGAAACAGTCATCCGAGCATATATGAGGGCGACCTTGTTGAGTTGCACGGAGAAAAACATCCAAGAAAATAACTTGTATTAGCTTTTACCAGTTGGTGGCGCTACTACTACGATGTAAAATAAGTTGGTAGATGTCTTCAGGGCTGAAGTATCCTCAAATGTGTACAACTTCGAGAAGATAGGATCATCTGAGTCATGTTGCCGGAGCTTTTGTTGCCACAGAGTACAATCGGACTTTTCAGCACCTTAATAGCCACGCCTTTTGCCAAAACGTCACAAAATTCGGCAGAGAGTAAGATCATTGTCTTGAATCTTTTCTGACTCATTTTCAGTCGGATTCGTCAAAAGGGCACCGTGCAGTACGTGAAAATTAAAATAAAAAAAATTTTTGATTCCACTTGGCGGCACTGTGTGTATAACAAAATAATAACATTAAGATGTCTTCAGGTCGGGACGTTTTATTTACAGGTGAAGGTTTGGATTTTTAGGAGCATGTGCAGGGGAGTTATTAAGCATTCATTTATTTGTATTAGGTTCATTTTGTCTTCTTATTATTGATATTTGACTGATTCATTAAAAGCAGACAATTATGTTTTAGGTTAATTTTTTACCTGACATGTTTCGGCGAGTCTTTCGCCTTCTTCAGAGTGTCGCATGATGGTGTCTTGAGCTGATGTTCCATGAGGGTGTGACTTACCTGTCAAAAAAATGAAAAAAATCAGAGCAGTAAAAGAACAAGCACAACATGAACATTACAAATCAGCAATCACTGACCACTGCAAAAGGGAAAACCACATCATGGACCGGGAGAAGGGCAGGGTCATCCGCACAGAAGAGAACAAACAACAGCGCTGGATCAGAGAGGCCATTGAGATCTGCAAGCGAGGCATAAAAACCATGAACAGAGACAAGGGAGCCTTCATCCTCTCTACCACCTGGACCAGCATCTTGGCGGAGTGAATGGACAGCAGGGGGCGTGACTTGCCTTTATTCTTGTGACAGGTAAGTCACGCCCTCATGGAACATCAGCTGATAAAGACGGGTCACAAGACACCATCATGTGACACTCTGAAGAAGGCGAAAGACTTTCGTATTGTGACATGCTCAAGGCCTAAACACTCATCCGAGCAAATATAAGGTAGATTTTGTTAACATGCCCGGAGAAAAACATCAACGAAAATAATTTGTATTTGTTTTAACCAGTTGGTGGCGCTACCACTGCGATCAAAAATAAGTTGGCAGCCGTCTTCAGGGCCTGAATATCCTCAAATGTGAAAAATTTCGAGAAGATGGATCATCTGAATCATTTTGCAGGAACTTTTGTTGCCACGGAGAATAATCAGACTCTGCGGCACCGTAATAGCCACGCCCTTCGAAGGAAAGTCACAAAAATAGGGATAGGGTAAGATCAATGTCTTGAGTCTTTTCTAGCCAATTTTCAATCAGATTCGTTAAAAGGGCACCGTGCAGTACGTCAAAATGTAAAAAATGATATTGATTGGCGCAAGGTGTATAACTGAATATAAACATATAGATGTCTTCAGGTACAGACTCTTTATGTACATGTGAAGTTTTGGATTTTTAGCAGCATGTGCAGGAGAGTTATTAAGCATTTTGTCCATTGCGGCGAAGGAAATCTTAAGTGAAAACTTTGATGCCCCGCCCCCGTCATATAGTATTTCGGAAACAAAAAATTTTAGCCCCAGTGTTTGTCCCAGGTCTTCAGATGCTACAGACAGAATTTTAAGGCAATCAGATGAAGCCTTTAGGATCAGGGTGCAAAAGAATGACCCCTGTAAACATGCAAAAAAGGGCAAAAGTCGGACTTTCAAAAATTCATAACTCACTTCCTGTTCATATTAGACGTTAAAATATCAAATTTTTCGCCATGCCCGATGAGACTGCCAAGTTTGGTGAGTTTTTGTGCATGTTTCGGGGGTCAAAAATGCGATCGAACAATCGGAAAAATAATAATAATAATAATAATTCCTACAAAAACAATAGGGACTTCGCAGCGGTCGCTGCTCAGGCCCTAATAATAATAATAATAATAATAATAATAAAAGTAATAATATTTTCTACAAAAACAATAGGGACCTCGCCGCGGTCGCTGCTCGGGCCCCAATAATAATTTCTACACAAAGTCCATTGTGGTGACCCGCCCCCTTTTCAGTAAATTCAAAATGGCCGACTTCCTGTAAAACCTAGCTCATTGCTCCAAGAGACTTTTTTGTAGGTCTTGGTCTTATACATACAGTGAACCCTCGCTACTTCGCGGTTCACCTTTCGCGGGTTCAGTGCTTCGCGGGTCTAAAAAATATTCGGGGGCATTGTAGTTTCGCCGAGCGGCACGACGGGGCGCTGGAGCGGTTAGACGGCCGGCGTGCGCCGAAGAAGAGCGTGGGCGAAGAGGAGAGTGGACGAAGAAGAGCACGTTCCCCCGGACACGATCGGTGGCGACGTTTCGCGCGGTTCGGACCGTACCAGAGCTCCGGCCGGCGTGCGTGGCAGTTAAGCCGTCGAGGAGCACCTTCCCCGGGCACGGGCGGTGCCAAGCGGCCCCTAAGTTTAACCGAATGGAAGCTCCGGAGGAGGAGGGCATGCTCGCGTCACAGTAAGCCGAAGAGAAGCACCTTCCCCGGGCACGGGCGGTGCCAAGCGGCCCCTAAGTTTAACCGAATGGAAGCTCCGGGGGAGGAGGGCGGGCGTGTGTCACAGTTAAGCCAAAATGGAGCACCTCTTCTGCCCGGGCACGAGCGGAGCGCGAGGCTGTCAGTTATGAATGAATAAATGAATAAATAAATAAAGAATGCCACCTTTCATTTCACAGGGCACACCGGACGGCGTACCAGCAGGTAAAAGTCGGAGTAATTAAATAAATACAAAAAGAATGGCTGGGGAATAAAAAAATAATACGTTTTAATAATAATTTGTTTTTTTTGTTATAACATGAATTTCACTCTCTCTCTCTCTCTCCCCCCGTATATATATATATATATATATATATATATATATATATATATTTATATATTTATTATATATATTGTATTTTTTTTTTTTGCATTTTTGAAGGTGCGCCGCTACTTCGCGGATTTTCAGTTTTCGCGGGTGGTCTCGGTCCCCATTAACCGCGATAACCGAGGGTTCACTGTACTCCATAAAATTTACAAAAAGCGAGGTGAAACACTCAACCAGAGCTGCTTTTTTTTAACATTTCTCGAGGGCCATGGCGAGCCATTTCAAAAAAGCTGCACAACTAACGTATAAAATATTGATAAATTTGCTCGGCCTGATGTGTGTGTAAAGTTTTACGAGTTGTCGTTCATATTTAGAACCTCATAATCAGCTTTGTTTTATTGCCGAACAGTGCAATGCCACTCCCACAACTTTTCACGAAAAATCACGAATTTCGTATTGTGACATCCTCATGGCCGAAACAGTCATCCGAGCATATATGAGGGCGACCTTGTTGAGTTGCACGGAGAAAAACATCCAAGAAAATAACTTGTATTAGCTTTTACCAGTTGGTGGCGCTACTACTACGATGTAAAATAAGTTGGTAGATGTCTTCAGGGCTGAAGTATCCTCAAATGTGTACAACTTCGAGAAGATAGGATCATCTGAGTCATGTTGCCGGAGCTTTTGTTGCCACAGATCAAATCAGCAATCACTGACCACTGCAAAAGGGAAAACCACATCATGGACCGGGAGAAGGGCAGGGTCATCCGCACAGAAGAGAACAAACTACAGCGCTGGATCAGAGAGGCCATTGAGATCTGCAAGCGAGGCATAAAAACCATGAACAGAGACAAGGGAGCCTTCATCCTCTCTACCACCTGGAGCAGCGTCTTGGCGGAGTGAATGGACAGCGGGGGGCGTGACTTGCCTTCATTCTTGTGACAGGTAAGGCACGCCTTCATGGAACATCAGCTGATAAAGACAGGTCACAAGACACCATCACAGGGTTCGAAGTTAACTTTAAAAACTGCTTGCCCATAGGGCAAGTGCCACTAAAATTTGCCTTGCCCGAGTGGCCAAATTACTTGCCCAACTTGGGCAAGTGACAATTTTTTTTCTCTTGCCCTGAGTGACTTTTTGTATGACAAAGTGTCTAATTACAAATTGCATGAATTTTTTGTTCGGACAGTTCCCGCCTAGAAAGAATTAAAAATACGTTACAATCATAAGGGTTGCTTATAGAAAAATGTATCATGTATTAACACATTAATTAGGTGTCTGCTGACCCAGGATTATGTTATTGTTATGTTATGTTATATATGAAAGAGAATGTGGAATGACACTGAACGATGGAAGGTGGAAGGATGTGGAAAGATTGTGAATGACATTGAATGATTTGGAATGACACTGAAAGATTTTGAATAATACTGAATGACACTGAATGAAGTAAAACTTTCTGGGAACGGGCCAATTCAAGATAGCTGCCGCACTGTGGGGGAGGCTTTGGTACCAAATTTGGAAAGAGACCCAAACGGTTGGGTCCATTTTATATCAGTGTGGGGGTGAAACGTTGGTCTCGGCGGAGCTGTCTGAATATTGGAGAAGTTAGAAGACAAAGTAAAACAGAACAATTAAAATCACTCTTCAAATACATATTGTTTGGTGGGCAGAGCATGATTTACAGCTCACCATTTTATTGCATGCACCAAGCATGTTATACATTTTTCTGTCCATGGGATGGCGTAGTCAAGAAAAATGAAGCATCTCGAAGCCCATTCGTGTGTGAAGTATTTCCCTGCAGGGCTTGGCTGCTTTATGGGGCTTCATTTTGCCATCACTAGTTTTAGATAGTTTTAATTTTTGAAAGAGCATTTTTGTTTTAGTATTAAGGTAGGCCAGAAATGGAATGAAATGCAGAGATAGAAATGACACAGGAAAAATTTGGCTAGAAGGGCTATAATTTTCATTAAAGCAGAGAAGAAAATAGAAACTACAAAAAACATTGATGTGTACTTGTCCACTTTAAGGTAGAACTGGTTGAAGTGAAATGAGTCACAAGATTGGAAAAATAGGAAATAAAATAGAATTAACATGTTCATTTTTGTGATAAGAAATTTGTGATTAGGTGAAAAGGGGAAAAAAAAGAGAATTACAGGCTTTTCAAATAAAACAACCTAATTTAAATTGGCCAACTTGTAAAATGGAAAAGAAAATTCTAAATTATGCACAGAAAGCATGAACGTGTTGGGCAGAAGGAAGGAAAAAGAAAAGAAAGAAAGGAGGAAGCAGTAAGTCTTGTTACAAAACATTAACTTTTCAGGACGAGTTGTGGTAGCAATGGAGGATCACGTGACGTAAAAAGTCAAACATAAAAGTGTGTGTAGAAGGAGTTCTACATCAACATGCGTTTTACTCATTAGGCCGTGATACACTGACAAAATTGGACTTCAATAGAATTAATAAGCACGGGCGAATTCAAACAAACGTCAAAACTTTAAAGGGGCGCATTGTCAGTGATAAGAAAGAGAAAAGATATTGCCAGACCACTTTTCTGTAAAAACTTTCCTTGGGACGCCTCGGTGACCCCCATTAAATCCCTGACCCTTCATAGATAAAGTTGAGGCCCAGTGCCTCTCAGGGCTGTAATTTATGTGGCAGAGAAAGGTCCAACAAGCCTTGGTAATCTTTAAAACAGTATCGTCATGGCCATGGAATGGGTTGTGTATGTTGGAACTTGTGAAGATACACTACAAGATTGTATCGACAAAGCATCTTAACGCACTACCAAATTATTATAAGCCATTTGAGCAAAACAGTGACTGCAAAAAATGACTTCATTAGCCTGGGTTACTGCAGGAACCAGGGCAAAATGAATTCATTTGCATATTTAGTCACAACAATTTGGATTTCGTGGCAGAGAACCACTTAGAGTGTGATTAAGAGCTTTCACTGCTGCTTTAAGGAATCAAAAAATTACATTCTTTTCCCACCACATTCACATTGCACGCCGGCCTAATTGTCACAGGGACACATTATACTGATAAGTTGCGGTGCATTTCAGCCCAGCGTCATTTTTTCCCCGCATCATCTAGGAGGCGTCACACGACTGTGGAGCCGTCCAAATTATCACCAAACCGCGACTTGACCTTCCTCCCGACTGGAGGAACTCAGACTTGTAACACAGACCAGGTGCGCATTCCAGACTGATAAGAAGTAAAAGTGTTTGAGAACCAAGGTCGCAGCCTGAAATCAAACTGACTTTTATGCGATGGGAGTACTAACATTGTGATACCAACGGATAAGAGATTGTTAGGATAAGCAGGAAGAGCGTAGGCGGGTGTGAGCTAATTAAAATTTGGGGTTTCCCATCTTGTATGAGTTGTATGGTTACAAAGTGGACTGACAGTCAAGATAAATGTTCATGCGTTCTGTCGACATTGGGCTTTAAAAACCACAACAGGAAAAGAAAAGTTGTGCATAAAGCACGTCTAAAATAGTTATTTGTGAACGCAAAATTCACTTAACAGAAAATGACACAATTACAATTGGAAACTGCCTCGCCTTTATATCGACACAGCGCAGCTAAAAGGGAAAATGAAATCACCCCCACACGCACACACACGCAGAAAATCAACTTGACAATTTGATCCCACGCCAGGGAAAAAGGTACCAGTAATTGAACGCACAAATTGGGAGAACAAAGGTGCAAACATTGCTGAGGACAGGATCAGCAAATTGGCAGATGGCAAATCCTGGCTGCCTAATTCATTGATTGGAAAAGTAATAAGAGTGACACACGAGCATAACCATGTGTCAAGAGAGGGGTAGTATGATATGAAATTGTTCCCACATACAGACTTTTCAACAAAAAACTTTTTTTTAGACAGTGTTATTTGTTTGAGATGCAATATTGTTTGGTTGTAATTCATATGTTTTCAAAATGGATTAAGTTGTTTCCGACAACATATGTTGATGCTAAAACAGTTGGAAAAAGTGTTGTGTAATCAAATTGTCAGGTTCAATCACCTAAGCATTCACTGAACATAGGCTAAATGAATGGAAGGAAGACAAGAGTTGATCTTTTACTCGCGAGGAGAACGAACAGAGGTGTGCTCAGTTACATCTCCAAATTCGTTCTGGAGCACACTCCGCCGAGCCCTCTATTTTATTAGGGAAGTCCCTAACAATACAATGTATTTGCACTAAGGGATGAAGGGGGGAGCACCAGCAGGAACATGTAAACATCTCAGACACAAGAGGAAAGACAGACATCAATGGCAGTCATCCACTGATTGAAAAGGCAGATATGCCCTTTTAGTGCTCTGGTACTAAAGTCTCAGTCCTTTTGTTTCAGAGGTGTGTCTCAGCACACCTCCTTTGATGTTGCAGACGTTGATCCAGTCTTCAGGCATCCGCTTCTCTGTGAAGTCTTCTCATCCATATGGTCAAACATGGGTCACGCTGTGGAACAATTCTTTTGCAATACTAATAGAGTAAAATATGGGATAAAATACATCTTCAACCTAACACAAATTATCCTGACATTTGGAATTTCAAGAAGTGATTTGAAGTGAAAATTATGCATTTTGTGAATGATGTTGTAACAAGTGGGACAGTTGTTGCAAAATTGACTCAAAGCGTCATTGTGCATACAGTCTGCAGGACTTGTGGAACGCACTAATGGGACTGTTAAGGGCAGACTTATCAAGAATATGAGGGAAAAAAAGGAGACAATGACCAGACTGTGTTTCAATCACAGCAATGAGGATAGTGCCAGCCGAAGTTAGGACACTATCCCCTATCGACTCTCAGGTTCATCAGAACCACCAGCGACTGGCACATCAGTCCCAGTCCACATGGGAAACATGTTTTGACCAAAAAGAAAAAAAAAAAAAAAAGACGCAATTACTGGCCAGTGTGTTCTGATCCACAGAGAAATCACGTCCGTGTGGGAGACCAACTCTTCTTCAAGGTGCTGAAACGACTTCGTTGGGACAAGTGAATGCTGAGATGGCCCTCGCCAGATGATTGCAGTGACCCCGACGGCAGCAAAGGTCGCGGGGCGTGGCAGCTGGATCCACCAGTTGCAGTACAAGCTTCTCCGGTTTCCAGCTAAAGGCCGAGCAACGCGAATCCCTCGAACAGGAGCCCACCTGAGTCACAATATCGGACCACACGCACATCGGAACCGCACAACCAGCCACAGATACGAATGTTGAAGCCACAGAACAAAAAGATTAGATATTGTTTGGAAATTAATGACGTACATAAAGAATTTTAGCCTTGATTGGAGAACATTACTGCATTTACATTTTTAATAAAATGAAACAATTATTGATGTTATGACCACTACGAAGAATTTGAAAGACAATATATCGGGATAATTATGGTTTTCATTTTTGTTATGTGTAGTCTGTTCATGTTGCATTATTCTTATGACAAAGATGATTATTAACTGCATGTTTGTTGCCCAAATGTACCATTACAACCTGATTGATGTTGAGAATGACGAATTCGAACTGGACAATGACAAACTCGAACTGGACACTGAAACCTAAATAACACATGGACCCTTTTGCCCCTGCCCCCACACATGCACACACATACACCACACACGAAGATCCGGGAGGTAAAGACGGCTGTCCCCTCCTACAACGAGGCAAGGGCCTCCATCAAGTCGCCGCAGAGACAAGCTCTGCGTGGAGACAAGCTCTGCGTGGAGACAGTTTTGTTATTTTTCACTAGGTATATTGAAGTTTTTTTATGTTTTATTCCCAAGTGACCAACATACCATGAGAATCTCGTTCCACGCCGGAAGGGAGGAGGGGAATTTTGTCCCTACTGAGGGTTTTCGCCCCTCCACGGATGACCACACTGTTGTATGATTTCATTATGATGATCTGTCTTAAAGCCGTAAGGACATGATTTAAACCCACAAACGGGGGAATGTGAGATGGGATGAGGATATGTAAATAGTTTGTGTATTTCTAATCATGTTTTTATACACTATTTGTATCAGTTATAATTGCGCACACACACACAGACACTCACATTATTGCTTTAGCACACACGCGCACAACTGGAACACACGCACACACTTTAGTTTCGAATTCCTGACTGACTACTGTGGTTGATTGCTTCCTGCCTGCCTGCTAGAATTTCAGACAGACCTCCATTGTCTGCTTAGGTTGCTGATAAAAGACCGAACGGGTGGTAGAGAGTGAGAGAGAGTGCGCGAGATTGAACTGGCAAGACGCCTGCTTCACCTCCTGACTTCCTCTCCCATTCGCGAATGGTCAAAAACAAAACTCTAACTGGTTTGGTCTGGATTTATGCCACCTTCAGTCTAAAAATGGCGTCAGGACGTTTTAAACCTGACAGTTGCCTTGAGATCTCCGAGCTCGAACTGCCCTATTCCCACCTTGATCACAAGCTCCCATGAACCACTTGGACAGGGTTGCCTGTGTCCTTCTCGTTGATGTCCTTTGTGGCTCCATTCCTTTTCAGTGCTCCTAAAACAAAAAAGACAAGAAGCCAACTTAGTAAAGCTATTTAATGATTGTGAAACCTTATGGGACATGCTGAAATGTCTTCACACCACAATCCCTTAAAAAAAAAAAAAAAAAAAAATATATTACCGTATAGAACATCAGAAAAAGGCAGGTCTCGGCGCTTGTTCTTGCTACGATGTCCAAAGAGATTGTACTTCAGAGACAGAGGATTTGTCATGATGAACGCCATCATTGTTCTGACACTATCGTCCAATCCACCAATACCTGCAACCATTATAACATGGGTGTCACTCGATCCAGATAATCATCACACACTTAAAAATATTTTGGCAGTTAAACTGGGTATGATAAACGTCACAGGAAAGGAATTGTCGATTAAGTGAACAGCTTCGGTAACGCCATATACACTCAAAGGGCAAGAGCCCAACATTCTACCAAAATGATTATGATTAGGGAGGTAACGATTCACTCAAGCCCCGATTCGATTTTTGATTTTCAGTTCTCGATTTCGATTCGATATTTTAATTGTTTTAAGTTGCTGCCACGTTTGTCTCTGTGCGCTCGTGTGATGCTGCAGCGATCCACAAACAAAATATGTCTATACGTCTTGTGCATTTTGAATGGAACCAAAAAACAATACACGATGCCAAATTGTACTATTATTATGAAACTGCCTATGAGTAGTAAAAGAAATACTTGTAAAAATATTTCACATTTTTAGAGCCCCAATACATTCTTTTAAATATAGAAGGGACTGAAATCATGTGAAAATTGAGTCTTTTTCTCAGTTTCCGACTTGGGGTGAACACATTCGGCTTATCATAGTTGCAGTTGACCATCTTGAACTCTGAAGTCTTTCAACTCGGCCTTCCGAATCAGGGTTTTAGAGGTGGGGCTATTTAGTGATACAGTAGGATGGTTTGATCTCTGTAGCTCCAGAATCAGGAATGTACTGGGACTGGGGTTCCTACTTGGGTTTAGGGTACCTAATTTTATATTTCAAGAAATTAAATAATTATTTATAATTTTGAAGATAATACATTAAAATTTCATCATTTTCATACCTGCATTAGATCCTGCAGTAGACTCACAGACTCAACACGTTGGACGTACTCAAGGACCTTCTGCAGCGCCTCTCTTGGTTAGGAAGCTTTTTCTCTGTGACAATCCATGGGGAGGTGTAGATGGTACTTCGTCATCACAGGCTTCAGACTCGTCACTTGAGAAAACATCCCTGCAATGGATGCATAGACACTTGGGCATGAATGTCATTTAACAACAAAAGCTAGAACAAAAAGCTTTGCATTTAAAAGAATACATCTGTGATGGGGAAGCCAGGTTAAAGTGTTAATTTTATAATTATGTAATTAGCTGCAGGTTAGTCTAGTGAAGGTGTAATCACTTCTATTTTGGAGCATAGCTTTTGCTCTGTCCAATCATTGCCTCACCTGCTGAAACCCACATTCGGGTATTTTACAAACCAAAAACTTAAATACCTGTACAGCTCTCATTTTTAACTTATTTTCTCTAACCTTTACCCACAAAATTTGAATATTCAAAATAAAAGTACACAAAGAAGTCACAATTTTTCCACATTAGTTACTTACGTAGTTCCTCTCAAATGCAGCTCAACACTGCATTGAATTAGAGCTTGATAAGCCTACACACAAAACATACAAAGCACATTGTGGCATGATTCTGAATGAGCCAATCTAGCATTTCAACATCTGTTCAACTGTTGGAATTTTAACTATTATCTGACTCTATTAACCAACATTCATCCAACAATTATGCGCGCTCGTTTTGGACACTGCATTGAATTAGAGCTTGATAAACCCACACACAAAACATACAAAGCACATTGTGGCATGATTCTGAATGAGCCAATCTAGCATTTCAATATCTGTTCAACTTTCATCTTGAATTTCTATTATTTAAATAACAGGCAACATTCAACAGTTAATATGTTTTGCTTTACTTACCCAAATCAAACACATCACAAAAAAGCCTTAAATGAGCTAGTGGAGTAGATTGTATTAATTTGAGTGAAAGCTTAAGTCTTTTGGAGAATTTTGGAGAGAGATCGAGGGACACTGTGTTTAGCGTCGTAGGCCCAATGCTAACAATATGTAGCTCGTTGTAAAGGTCCTCATAAAAATAAATAAAACACACAACGCTTATCAGTATTATTAAAAGGGTGATTATAATGTACTTAAGTTTTCCCCAAAATAATTCGAGTACGTACGTTGTTGATATACCCTCTGTGTTCTCGTCACTTATCATTTTAGCATACTGTGTTTTAGCTAACGCACCAAGCAGTTTTCCAACACAGGCAACCTTGAAAAATTACAAAACACATTGTAAAGTAAGTCTAAAAAATGAGAGCCAGACATTTACCCAAGATTAATTAATTAATTCAATTATCGTTCGGGACTCACCGTGCTTTCAGCTCTTCTGCCGCACCTCAAAGACCGCGTAGCTTGCATTCGCTCCTTTTCTCACAGTTTGAATATGCTGCCTTCAAAAGAATCTGTAATTTTGACAACTCCAACTTGAATCTACAAAAATCAAGCAATAAGGTAGAAATAACTTCAAATATACTTTGAATAAAGATCTTTCACAGCATACAGAATTAATAAAATAACATTAATTAATAATGTTGATTTTGTTTATTAAAAAAAAAGTAACTGTGTTGACTGTTGGATGTGGCTGACAATGCTGGACCTGCCTTGTCAAATAGTTCATAGATGACAATCTTAGCTGTCTGGAATATTATAAAATGTTATCTTGTCCCTTAAGGGTTATTAAGTCACAGTTGGGGGTACATGTAAATTCACAAAATATAACGTCCAGCCTTGTGAAATTTAGCATAGATAAATACATGAATTTAATTTTAATTTTAATAAATCAATCAATCCTCTGTACTGCTTCTTGTCCTCACAAGGGTCCCCGGGAGTGCTGGAGCCTATCCCAGCTGTCTTCGGGCAGTCGACAGGGTACACCCTGAACTGGTTGCCAGTCAATCGCAGGGCACACAGAGACAAGCAACCATCCGCTCTCACACTCAGACCTTGGACCAGTGACCAATCAACCTATCATGAATGTTTTTGGAAAGTGGGAGGAAACCGGCGAAAACCCTAGCAGGCACAGGGAGAACCTTGCACTTCTGTACTGTGATGCGGACTTGCTAACCAGTCCGCCACCGTGCCGCTTGTTCTAAAGAGTCCCAGAAAATAAAAACACCCGTCCCTTAGTCAAAAGCGGAAAAAGTCCAACAACAACCCGACCATAATTTGCATTGTTCCATAAGTTAAATCAATGTCAAACCTAATAAAAGCTGACTTCTGGTCCTCAAAAATCCTACACTTATTTTAGTCCTTTCACAATCTCGCAGCATAGGCTCCATGGCCATGTCTCTATCGTTTTGGCATCCATTGAATAGTTCTACTGAGAATAGTCTTCGGGTGGTTACTATTAGCATAGCATGCATTAAATATCAAAAAGGCTCCAGAACAAATTTTCAAACCCATGCCCGCTTAGCTCATCTATAACCCATACAGGACCCAGACATGGTTGACCAGCTCTAACCTATGCCCACTTATCCCACACATAACCCAAACAGGACCGATAAATGGTGACCACTTCTAACCCATGCCCACTTAGCCCACACATAACCCAAATAGGACCCAGACATGGTTGACCAGCTCTAACCCATGCCCACTTGGCCCATATACAGCCCATGTGAGACCCTCACATGGTTGACCAGTTCTAACCCATGCCCACTTAGCCCACACATAACCCAAATAGGACCTATAAATGGTTTCAGTAGTAGATTCAGTAGTTTTTATCATTACAGCATTTTCCCCTCTGTATAATGGACAGACATTAGGAGTGTTTCCTTACACTTAGATACGTTTATACTGTGTATATTTGCATGCTTTTTATGAATGTCTGCTGCTAATGTTATACATTAACGGCTACATTACGCCGCCGACTCTGTGTGAGCTATATCTTTGCTGCTGTAACACCTCAAATTTCCCCATTGTGGGACTAATAAAGGACATCTTTATCTTTATCTTTACCAGTTCTAACCCATGCCCACTTAGCCCATACACAACCCGTATTGCACCCACAACATTTGCCCAGTTTAAGCCCATGCCCACCAATCCCAGATGGCGCCCACATGGAACCCTGTACCATTGCCCACTTCTAGCCCATTCCCACTTGGTACCCAGGAATCCCGCATTTACCCCATTTGGGGCCCAGTTGGACATGTTGGCTGGGTACAGTACTTTTATTCTTGCAGTATTTTTATCATTGCAGTATTTTCAATCATTCAGTATTTTTTTTTATCATTGCAGCGTTTTTATTTATTTCCCCTCTGAACCATAGACAGGCATTAGGAGTGTTTCCTTACACTTGTATATGTTGTGGGCTGTAAGTGTGTATATACATGGGGATCTGTGTATATACGTATATACTGTGTATATTTGCATGCTTTTTATGAATGCCTGCTGCCAATGTTATACATTAACGGCTACATTACGTCGGTGCCACTGTGTGATGTATATCTTTGCTGCTGTAACACTGCAAATGTCCCCGTTATGGGACAATTAAAAGACATCTTTATCTTTAGAAATTGAAGATTCACTTGCGAGGCCATTTTCAACACGGACCTTTCAAGAGAAGCTATATCGTCCAACACTCGGTCAGTGCTGTCTAAGTGCTTTTCTGTATATTGTTTGTCCACCCGTGGTGTCATAAATTATGGTATTATGAGGGGGATTTATTCAAGTAGGACGAAGTAGGACTTCATTGAAGGCCCAGGTGTGAAATGCATGGCCCTCCACTGGTTCAAATAATATCTAAAACTAAATTACCAGTTACATGTGCAATTTCAATATTCAACAATTATCTCAACAAAAAAGGACAATCTGAATTTTTTTTAAATGCACAATAAAACAGAAAAGCCATTTCCGGGTATTTTACAATTCAGTCTTCATTGGGGAAAAAACATTCAACAATTTGCTTTTCTTATTTAATACATAGTTCAGCACAGCAGGTGGCGGACAAGCACCTTAAAATGTCATTCGCCTACACAAGGAAGAAGAACATGCCCGAGGCGCTCCCGTGTCCTCGTCTTTCGGTCAACCTGAGAATAATGTTCTTGAGGATTAAAGTTTATAAATGTAAGTATGATGTGATTTTTTATTTTATTTTATGTTGTTGAACAGTGTTTTTGTTTATTTTATAATTTCGTCATTAAAAGGCTGTGGCGGTTGGAGAGTCAGCTTCGTGTTAGGGCGTGTTAAAGATCCCGATACCCACACTACACCCTCATTGAAGTATATACGAGTAAAATTATTCGAGCGCGCAGCCAAAGTATATTGTCCACAATTATTTGCGGACTTAACCAAAATCCCATTGAACTGGCGATGTTCGGTGGAATTCTTGTGCCCATGCTGAAAAAAATTCTCTTCAAATGTACATATCGAATTATGACATTATGATAAACAGTTGCATGTGTGCAATTTCGGTCACTCTTTTAAAGTCACCTACGTGTTTTGTCCGAGTGCAGCTAGCGTACTTAGCGACCTTGTGTGCATGCGCCGCAGATTGTGAGAGCGCCTCAAATAGTACAAATGAAGCTATAGCTTGTTCCGGTGGGTCCCAAGCCAGGGTTTTTTCCTAACTACCACATTACTTAAGTTTTAATATCACTCTCAACGTCAAAATTGTTACAAATAAATACATAATGATAACGTGCCGCCAAGCTCGATGACATAGGAGGCGGAAGTTGGTGTCGTCACACGCATTGTCCCAATTTTGCAATATCGGTACGCTTGGAACCTGTGCTCTGCAACACCCCATGTACACGTCAACGAGGAACGTATGGTGTAGAGTGTTTATTGCGATTGGGCCATTCTTTGTCACGGTCTTCTCTCTGACAAATTGGCATATTTAGCAGCCAAAATATAATGAGCCGTTGCTGTGATAGTAGTTGCAGCCCAAGGTTATTTTAGTAAACGAAAATGAACTCAAAACTTGAATAGAAAAAAATAAAATTCGATAATGAAAAAAATACAGTGAACCCTCGGTTATCGCGGTTAATGGGGACCGAGACCACCCGCGAAAACTGAAAATCCGCGAAGTAGCGGCGCACCTTCAAAAATGCTTAAAAAAAAAAGTGCGAAGTAGTGGTGCACCTTCAAAAATGTTTAAAAAAAAAAAATTAATAAATATATATATATATATATATATACACGGGTAGAGAGAGAGAGAGTGAAATTCATGCTATAACAAAAAAAAAAAAATTATTATTAAAACTTATTATTTTTTTATTCCCCAGCCATTATTTTTGTATTTATTCAATTACTTCTTTTTGTATTTTTTTAATTGCTTCGACCTTTACCTGCTGGTACGCTGTCCGGTGTGCCCTGTGAAATGAAAGGTGGCATTCTTCATTTATTTTTTTTATTCATTTATTCATTCATAACTGACAGCCTCGCGCTCCGCTCGTGCTCGGGCGGAAGAGGTGCTCCTCTTCGGCTTAATTGTCATGCACGCCGGACCTGCTCCCCCGAAGCGTGTCTCCGTTCGATTGAACTCGGTTTCATTTCGCCCCGCCCGTGCCCGGGGAAGGTGCTCCTATTCGGCTTAACTGTGACACACGCCCGCCCTCCTCCCCCGGAGCTTCCATTCGGTTAAACTTAAGGGCCGCTTGGCACCGCCCGTGCCCGGGGAAGGTGCTTCTCTTCGGCTTAACTGTGACGCGAGCATGCCCTCCTCCTCCGGAGCTTCCATTCGGTTAAACTTAGGGGCCGCTTGACACCGCCCGTGCCCGGGGAAGGTGCTCCTCTTCGGCTTAACTGCCACGCACGCCGGCCGGCCTCCTCCGGAGCTCTCGTACGCTCCCGAACAGAGCGAAATGTCGCCCCGCTAGTGCCCGGGCGGAACTTGTTCCTCTTCGGCTTAACTGCCACGCACGCTGGCCGGAGCTCTGGTACGGTCCGAACCGCGCGAAACGTCGCCCCAAATCGTTCCCGGGGGAACGTGCTCTTCTTCGTCCACTCTCCTCTTCGCCCACGCTCTTCTTCGGCGCATGCCGGCCGTCTAACAGCTCCAGCGCCCCGTCGTGCCGCTCGGCGAAACTACAATGCCCCCGAATATTTTTTAGACCCGCGAAGCACTGAACCCGCGACAGGTGAACCGCGAAGTAGCGAGGGTTCACTGTAAAATGAAAATGCTCTTTCAAAAATTAAAACTATCTAAAACTAGTGATGGCAAAATGAAGCCCCATAAAGCAGCCAAGCCCTGCAGGGAAATACTTCACACACGAATGGGCTTCGAGATGCTTCATTTTTCTTGACTACGCCATCCCGTGGACAGAAAAATGTATAACATGCTTGGTGCATGCAATAAAATGGTGAGCTGTAAATCATGCTCTGCTTACCAAACAATATGTATTTGAAGAGTGATTTTAATTGTTCTGTTTTACTTTGTCTTCTCACTTCTCCAATATTCAGACAGCTCCGCCAAGACCAACGTTTCACCCCCACACTGATATAAAATGGACCCAACCGTTTGGGTCTCTTTCCAAATTTGGTACCAAAGCCTCCCCCACAGTGCGGCAGCTATCTTGAATTGGCCCGTTCCCAGAGAGTTTTACTTCATTCAGTGTCATTCAGTATTATTCAAAATCTTTCAGTGTCATTCCAAATCATTCAATGTCATTCACGATCTTTCCACATCCTTCCACCTTCCATCGTTCAGTGTCATTCCACATTCTCTTTGATATATAACATAACATAACAATAACATAATCCTGGGTCAGCAGACACCTAATTAATGTGTTAATACATGATACATTTTTATATAAGCAACACTTATGATTGTAACGTATTTTTAATTCTTTCTAGGCGGGAACTGTCCGAACAAAAAATTCATGCAATTTGTAATTAGACACTTTGTCATACAAAAAGTCACTCAGGGCAAGAGAAAAAAAATTGTCACTTGCCCAAGTTGGGCAAGTAATTTGGCCACTCGGGCAAGGCAAATTTTAGTGGCACTTGCCCTATGGGGAAGCAGTTTTTAAAGTTAACTTCGAACCCTGTGATGGTGTCTTGTGACCAGTCTTTATCAGCTGATGTTCCATGAAGGCGTGCCTTACCTGTCACAAGAATGAAGGCAAGTCACGCCCCCCGCTGTCCGTTCACTCCGCCAAGATGCTGCTCCAGGTGGTAGAGAGGATGAAGGCTCCCTTGTCTCTGTTCATGGTTTTTATGCCTCGCTTGCAGATCTCAATGGCCTCTCTGATCCAGCGCTGTTGTTTGTTCTCTTCGGTGCGGATGACCCTGCCCTTCTCCCGGTCCATGATGTGGTTTTCTCTTTTGCAGTGGTCAGTGATTGCTGATTTGTAATGTTCATGTTGTGCTTGTTCTTTTACTGCTCTGATTTTTTAATTTTTTTGACAGGTAAGTCACACCCTCATGGAACATCAGCTGATAAAGACGGGTCTCAAGACACCATCATGCGACACTCTGAAGAAGGCGAAAGACTCGCCGAAACATGTCAGGTAAAAAATTAACCTAAAACATAATTGTCTGCTTTTAATGAATCAGTCAAATATCAATAATAAGAAGACAAAATGAACCTAATACAAATAAATGAATGCTTAATAACTCCCCTGGACATGCTCCTAAAAATCCAAACCTTCACCTGTAAATAAAACGTCCCGACCTGAAGACATCTTAATGTTATTATTTTGTTATACACACAGCGCCGCCAAGTGGAATCAAAAATTTGTTTTTATTTTAATTTTCACGTACTGCACGGTGCCCTTTTGACGAATCCGACTGAAAATTAGTCAGAAAAGACTCACTTACTCTCTGCCGAATTTTGTGACGTTTTGGCAAAAGGCGTGGCTATTACGGTGCTGAAAAGTCCGATTGTACTCTGTGGCAACAAAAGCTCCGGCAACATTACTCAGATGATACTATCTTCTCGAAGTTGTACACATTTGAGGATACTTCAGCCCTGAAGACATCCACCAACTTATTTTTCATCGTAGTAGTAGCGCCACCAACTGGTAAAAGCTAATACAAGTTATTTTTTTGGATGTTTTTCTCCGTGCAACTCAACAAGGTCGCCCTCATATATGCTCGGATGACTGTTTCGGCCATGAGGATGTCACAATACGAAATTCATCCTTTTTCGTGAAAAGTTGTGGGAGTGGCATTGCACTGTTCGGCAATAAAACAACGCTGATTATGAGGTTCTAAATATGAACGACAACTCGTGAAACTTTACACACACATCAGGCAGCGCAAATTTATCAATATTTTAGACGTTAGTTGTGCAGCTTTTTTGAAATGGCTCGCCATGGCCCTCGAGAAATGTTAAAAAAAACAGCCCTGGTTGAGTGTTTCACCTCGCTTTTTGTAAATTTTATGGAGTACAGTGAACCCTCGGTTATCGCGGTTAATGGGGACCGAGACCACCCGCGAAAACTGAAAATCCGCGAAGTAGCGGCGCACCTTCAAAAATGCTTAAAAAAAAATACAATATATATAATAAATATATAAATATATATATATATATATATATATATATATATATATATATATATACGGGGAGAGAGAGAGAGAGTGAAATTCATGTTATAACAAAAAAACCAAATTATTATTAAAACGTATTATTTTTTTATTCCCCAGCCATTCTTTTTGTATTTATTTAATTACTCAGACTTTTACCTGCTGGTACGCCGTCTGGTGTGCCCTGTGAAATGAAAGGTGCCATTCTTTAATTATTTATTTATTTATTCATTTATTCATTCATAACTGACAGCTTCGCGCTCCGCTCGTGCCCGGGCGGAAGAGGTG
This sequence comes from Idiotropiscis lumnitzeri, assembly GCF_059441095.1. Classification (NCBI taxonomy): domain Eukaryota; kingdom Metazoa; phylum Chordata; class Actinopteri; order Syngnathiformes; family Syngnathidae; genus Idiotropiscis; species Idiotropiscis lumnitzeri. The sequence continues at coordinate 725,353 of NW_028283598.1, forward strand.
CTCCAATTCGGCTTAACTGTGACACACGCCCACCCTCCTCCCCCGGAGCTTCCATTCGGTTAAACTTAGGGGCCGCTTGGCACCGCCCGTGCCCGGGGAAGGTGCTCCTCTTCGGCTTACTGTGACGCGAGCATGCCCTCCTCCTCCGGAGCTTCCATCCGGTTAAACTTAGGGGCTGCTTGGAACCGCCCGTGGCCGGGGAAGGTGCTCCTCTTCGGCTTACTGTGACGCGAGCATGCCCTCCTCCTCCGGAGCTTCCATTCGGTTAAACTTAGGGGCCGCTTGGAACCGCCCGTGCCCGGGGAAGGTGCTCCTCTTCGGCTTACTGTGACGCGAGCATGCCCTCCTCCTCCGGAGCTTCCATTCGGTTAAACTTAGGGGCCGCTTGGAACCGCCCGTGGCCGGGGAAGGTGCTCCTCTTCGGCTTACTGTGACGCGAGCATGCCCTCCTCCTCCGGAGCTTCCATCCGGTTAAACTTAGGGGCTGCTTGGAACCGCCCGTGGCCGGGGAAGGTGCTCCTCTTCGGCTTACTGTGACGCGAGCATGCCCTCCTCCTCCGGAGCTTCCATTCGGTTAAACTTAGGGGCCGCTTGACACCGCCCGTGCCCGGGGAAGGTGCTCCTCTACGGCTTAACTGCCACGCACGCCGGCCGGAGCTCTGGTACTGTCCGAACCGCGCGAAACGTCGCCACCGATCGTGTCCGGGGGAACGTGCTCTTCTTCGTCCACTCTCCTCTTCCCCCACGCTCTTCTTTGGCGCACGCCGGCCGTCTAACCGCTCCAGCGCCCCGTCGTGCCGCTCGGCGAAACTACAATGCCCCCGAATATTTTTTAGACCCGCGAAGCACTGAACCCGCGAAAGGTGAACCGCCAAGTAGCGAGGGTTCACTGTATGTATAAGACCAAGACCTACAAAAAAGTCTCTTGGAGCAATGAGCCAGGTTTTACAGGAAGTCGGCCATTTTGAATTTACTTAAAAGGGGGCGGGTCACCACAATGGACTTTGTGTAGAAATTATTATTGGGGCCCGAGCAGCGACCGCGGCGAGGTCCCTATTTTTTTTGTAGAAATTATTATTAGGGCCCGAGCAGCGACCGCTACGAGGTCCCCATTGTTTTTGTGGAAATTATTATTATTATTATTATTAGGGCCCGAGCAGTGACCGCTGCGAGGTCCCTATTGTTTTTCTAGAAATTGTTATTAGGGCCCGAGCTGCGACGGCTGCGAGGTCCCTATTGTTTTTGTAGAAAATATTATTACTTTTATTATTAATAATATTATTATTATTATTATTAGGGCCTGAGCAGCGACCGCTGCGAAGTCCCTATTGTTTTTGTAGAAATTATTATTATTATTATTTTTCCGATTGTTCGATCGCATTTTTGACCCCGAAACATGCACAAAAATTCACCAAACTTGGCAGTCTCATCGGGCATGGCGAAAAATTTGATATTTTAACGTCTAATATGAACAGGAAGTGAGTTATTAATTTTTGAAAGTCCGACTTTTGCCCTTTTTTGCATGTTTACAGGGGTCATTCTTTTGCACCCTGATCCTAAAGGCTTCATCTGATTGCCTTAAAATTCTGTCTGTAGCATCTTAAGACCTGGGACAAACACTGGGGCTAAAATCTTTTGTTTCCGAAATACTATATGACGGGGGCGGGGCTTCAAAGTTTTCACTTAAGATTTCCTTCGCCGCAATGGACAAAATGCTTAATAACTCTCCTGCACATGCTGCTAAAAATCCAAAACTTCACATGTACATAAAGAGTCGGTACCTGAAGACATCTATATGTTTATATTCTGTTATACACCTTGCGCCAATCAATAACATTTTTTACATTTTGACGTACTGCACGGTGCCCTTTTAACGAATCCGATTGAAAATTGGCTAGAAAAGACTCAAGACATTGATCTTACTCTATCCCTATTTTTGTGACTTTCCTTCAAAGGGCGTGGCTATTGCGGTGCCGCAGAGTCTGATTATTCTCCGTGGCAACAAAAGTTCCTGCAAAATGATTCAGATGATCCATCTTCTCGAAATTTTTCACATTTGAGGATATTCAGGCCCTGAAGACGGCTGCCAACTTATTTTTGATCGCAGTGGTAGCGCCACCAACTGGTTAAAACAAATACAAATTATTTTCGTTGATGTTTTTCTCCGGGCAGGTTCACAAAATCTACCTTATATTTGCTCGGATGAGTGTTTAGGCCTTGAGGATGTCACAATACGAAAGTCTTTCGCCTTCTTCAGAGTGTCACATGATGGTGTCTTGTGACCCGTCTTTATCAGCTGATGTTCCATGAGGGCGTGACTTACCTGTCACAAGAATGAAGGCAAGTCACACCCCCTGCTGTCCGTTCACTCCGCCAAGATGCTGCTCTAGGTGGTAGAGAGGATGAAGGCTCCCTTGTCTCTGTTCATGGTTTTTATGCCTCGCTTGCAGATCTCAATGGCCTCTCTGATCCAGCGCTGTTGTTTGTTCTCTTCGGTGCGGATGACCCTGCCCTTCTCCCGGTCCATGATGTGGTTTTCCCTTTTGCAGTGGTCAGTGATTGCTGATTTGTAATGTTCATGTTGTGCTTGTTCTTTTACTGCTCTGATTTTTCATTTTTTTGACAGGTAAGTCACACCCTCATGGAACATCAGCTGATAAAGACGGGTCTCAAGACACCATCATGCGACACTCTGAAGAAGGCGAAAGACTCGCCGAAACATGTCAGGTAAAAAATTAACCTAAAACATAATTGTCTGCTTTTAATGAATCAGTCAAATATCAATAATAAGAAGACAAAATGAACCTAATACAAATAAATGAATGCTTAATAACTCCCCTGCACATGCTCCTGAAAATCCAAACCTTCACCTGTAAATAAAACGTCCCGACCTGAAGACATCTTAATGTTATTATTTTGTTATACACACAGCGCCGCCAAGTGGAATCAAAAATGTGTTTTTATTTTAATTTTCACATCCTGCACGGTGCCCTTTTGACAAATCCGACTGAAAATTAGTCAGAAAAGACTCAAGACAATGATCTTTCTCTCTGCCGAATTTTGTGACGTTTTGGCAAAAGGCGTGGCTATTACGGTGCTGAAAAGTCAGATTGTACTCTGTGGCAACAAAAGCTCCGTCCGGCAACATGACTCAGATGATCCTATCTTCTCGAAGTTGTACACATTTGAGGATACTTCAGCCCTGAAGACATCTACCAACTTATTTTTCATCGTAGTAGTAGCGCCACCAACTGGTAAAAGCTAATACAAGTTATTTTGTTGGATGTTTTTCTCCGTGCAACTCAACAAGGCCGCCCTCATATATGCTCGGATGACTGTTTCGGCCATGAGGATGTCACAATACGAAATTCGTCCTTTTTCGTGTAAAGTTGTGGGAGTGGCATTGCACTGTTCGGCAATAAAACAACGCTGATTATGAGGTTCTAAATATGAACGACAACTCGTGAAACTTTACACACACATCAGGCCGAGCAAATTTATCAATATTTTATACGTTAGTTGTGCAGCTTTTTTGAAATGGCTCGCCATGGCCCTCGAGAAATGTTAAAAAAAGCAGCCCTGGTTGAGTGTTTCACCTCGCTTTTTGTAAATTTTATGGAGTACAGTGAACCCTCGGTAATCGCGGTTAATGGGGACAGAGACCACCCGCGAAAACTGAAAATCCGCGAAGTAGCGGCGCACCTTCAAAAATGCTTAAAAAAATATACAATATATATAATAAATATATAAATATATATATATATATATATATATATATATATATATATATATATATATATATATATATATATATATATATATATACGGGGAGAGAGAGAGTGAAATTCATGTTATAACAAAAAAACCAAATTATTATTAAAACGTATTATTTTTTTATTCCCCAGCCATTCTTTTTGTATTTATTTAATTACTCCGACTTTTATCTGCTGGTACGCCGTCCGGTGTGCCCTGTGAAATGAAAGGTGGCATTCTTTATTCATTTATTTATTTATTCTTTTATACATTCATAACTGACAGCTTCGCGCTCCGCTCGTGCCCGGGCGGAAGAGGTGCTCCAATTCGGCTTAACTGTGACACACACCCGCCCTCCTCCCCCGGAGCTTCCATTCGGTTAAACTTAGGGGCCGCTTGGCACCGCCCGTGCCCGGGGAAGGTGCTCCTCTTCGGCTTACTGTGACGCGAGCATGCCCTCCTCCTCCGGAGCTTCCATTCGGTTAAACTTAGGGGCCGCTTGGAATCGCCCGTGCCCGGGGAAGGTGCTCCTCTTCGGCTTACTGTGACGCGAGCATGCCCTCCTCCTCCGGAGCTTCCATTCGGTTAAACTTAGGGGCCGCTTGGCACCGCCCGTGCCCGGGGAAGGTTCTCCTCTACGGCTTAACTGCCACGCACGCCGGCCGGAGCTCTGGTACTGTCCGACCCGCTCGAAACGTCGCCACCGATCGTGTCCGGGGGAACGTGCTCTTCTTCGTCCACTCTCCTCTTCGCCCACGCTCTTCTTCGGCGCACACCGGCCGTCTAACCGCTCCAGCGCCCCGTCGTGCCGCTCGGCGAAACTACAATGCCCCCGAATATTTTTTAGACCCGCGAAGCACTGAACCCGCGAAAGGTGAACCGCCAAGTAGCGAGGGTTCACTGTATGTATAAGACCAAGACCTACAAAAAAGTCTCTTGGAGCAATGAGCTAGGTTTTACAGGAAGTCGGCCATTTTGAATTTACTTAAAAGGGGGCGGGTCACCACAATGGACTTTGTGTAGAAATTATAATTGGGGCCCGAGCAGCGACCGCGGCGAGGTCCCTATTGTTTTTGTAGAAATTATTATTAGGGCCCGAGCAGCGACCGCTACGAGGTCCCCATTGTTTTTGTGGAAATTATTATTATTATTATTATTAGGGCCCGAGCAGTGACCGCTGCGAGGTCCCTATTGTTTTTCTAGAAATTGTTATTAGGGCCCGAGCTGCGACGGCTGCGAGGTCCCTATTGTTTTTGTAGAAAATATTATTACTTTTATTATTATTATTATTATTATTATTAGGGCCTGAGCAGCGACCGCTGCGAAGTCCCTGTTGTTTTTGTAGAAATTATTATTATTATTATTTTTCCGATTGTTCGATTGCATTTTTGACCCCGAAACATGCACAAAAACTCACCAAACTTGGCAGTCTCATCGGGCATGGCGAGAAATTTGATATTTTAAACGTCTAATATGAACAGGAAGTGAGTTATGAATTTTTGAAAGTCCGACTTTTGCCCTTTTTTGCATGTTTACAGGGGTCATTCTTTTGCACCCTGATCCTAAAGGCTTCATCTGATTGCCTTAAAATTCTGTCTGTAGCATCTTAAGACCTGGGACAAACACTGGGGCTAAAATTGGGGCTAAAATCTTTTGTTTCCGAAATACTATATGACGGGGGCGGGGCTTCAAAGTTTTCACTTAAGATTTCCTTCGCCGCAATGGACAAAATGCTTAATAACTCTCCTGCACATGCTGCTAAAAATCCAAAACTTCACATGTACATAAAGAGTCGGTACCTGAAGACATCTATATGTTTATACTCTGTTATACACCTTGCGCCAATCAATATAATTTTTTACATTTTGACGTACTGCACGGTGCCCTTTTAACGAATCCGATTGAAAATTGGCTAGAAAAGACTCAAGACATTGATCTTACTCTATCCCTATTTTTGTGACTTTCCTTCGAAGGGCGTGGCTATTACGGTGCCGCAGAGTCTGATTATTCTCCGTGGCAACAAAAGTTCCTGCAAAATGATTCAGATGATCCATCTTCTCGAAATTTTTCACATTTGAGGATATTCAGGCCCTGAAGACGGCTGCCAACTTATTTTTGATCGCAGTGGTAGCGCCACCAACTGGTTAAAACAAATACAAATTATTTTCGTTGATTTTTTTCTCCGGGCAGGTTAACAAAATCTACCTTATATTTGCTCGGATGAGTGTTTAGGCCTTGAGGATGTCACAATACGAAAGTCTTTCGCCTTCTTCAGAGTGTCACATGATGGTGTCTTGTGACCCGTCTTTATCAGCTGATGTTCCATGAGGGCGTGACTTACCTGTCACAAGAATGAAGGCAAGTCACGCCCCCCGCTGTCCGTTCACTCCGCCAAGATGCTGCTCCAGGTGGTAGAGAGGATGAAGGCTCCCTTGTCTCTGTTCATGGTTTTTATGCCTCGCTTGCAGATCTCAATGGCCTCTCTGATCCAGCGCTGTTGTTTGTTCTCTTCGGTGCGGATGACCCTGCCCTTCTCCCGGTCCATGATGTGGTTTTCCCTTTTGCAGTGGTCAGTGATTGCTGATTTGTAATGTTCATGTTGTGCTTGTTCTTTTACTGCTCTGATTTTTCATTTTTTTGACAGGTAAGTCACACCCACATGGAACATCAGCTGATAAAGACGGGTCTCAAGACACCATCATGCGACACTCTGAAGAAGGCGAAAGACTCGCCGAAACATGTCAGGTAAAAAATTAACCTAAAACATAATTGTCTGCTTTTAATGAATCAGTCAAATATCAATAATAAGAAGACAAAATTAACCTAATACAAATAAATGAATGCTTAATAACGCCCCTGCACATGCTCCTAAAAATCCAAACCTTCACCTGTAAATAAAACGTCCCGACCTAAAGACATCTTAATGTTATTATTTTGTTATACACACAGCGCCGCCAAGTGGAATCAAAAATGTGTTTTTATTTTAATTTTCACGTACTGCACGGTGCCCTTTTGACGAATCCGACTGAAAATTAGTCAGAAAAGACTCAAGACAATGATCTTACTCTCTGCCGAATTTTGTGACGTTTTGGCAAAAGGCGTGGCTATTACGGTGCTGAAAAGTCCGATTGTACTTTGTGGCAACAAAAGCTCCGGCAACATGACTCAGATGATCCTATCTTCTCGAAGTTGTACACATTTGAGGATACTTCAGCCCTGAAGACATCTACCAACTTATTTTACATCGTAGTAGTAGCGCCACCAACTGGTAAAAGCTAATACAAGTTATTTTCTTGGATGTTTTTCTCCGTGCAACTCAACAAGGTTGCCCTCATATATGCTCGGATGACTGTTTCGGCCATGAGGATGTCACAATACGAAATTCATCCTTTTTCGTGAAAAGTTGTGGGAGTGGCATTGCACTGTTCGGCAATAAAACAACGCTGATTATGAGGTTCTAAATATGAACGACAACTCGTGAAACTTTACACACACATCAGGCAGAGCAAATTTATCAATATTTTATACGTTAGTTGTGCAGCTTTTTTTAAATGGCTCGCCATGGCCCTCGAGAAAAGTTAAAAAAAGAATAGAATAGAAATAGAAATCCCTTTATTGTCATTGTACTCAAGTGTGCAACGAGATTAGAGGGCTCCCCTCTCCAGTGCAATACAACAATAATACAGACAATATATAAATTAGATAAATAAATAAGACAGTGCAATGGAATTCAGTACTGAATAGGGCATATAGAAACACATCACAATGCTGTTTTGCAAGGTTAGGGTGGTCTCGTGTGTGTGTGTGAGAGTTCAGTATGGAGATGGCTCTCGGAAAGAAACTGTTTCTCAGTCGATTGGTCCTTGATTTGATGCATCTGTAGCGCCTGCCAGAGGGCAACCGGTCGAACAGGTGTGAGTTTGGGTGGGTATTGTCTTTGACGATGTTGAGAGCCCTTCTGAGGCACCGGGCGGTGTAGATGTCCGACAGCTAGGGGAGAGGGCAGCCAATAATCCTTTGCGCTGTTTTGACTGTCCTCTGGAGCCTCACTCTGTCCGCCTCAGTGCAGCCGCTGTACCAGGTGGAGACACTGTACGTCAGCAGGCTCTCGATGGACGAGTGGTAGAAGGCCAGCAGCAGCTTCCTGTCCAGGTTGAATTTCCTGAGGACTCTCAGGAAGTGCAGACGTTGGCGGACCTTCTTTACCACTGCTGTGGTGTTGTGACTCCAAGAAAGGTCATCGGAGATCTGTACTCCCAGGAACTTGAACGTGTGGACCCTCTCCACACACACGCCTTCGATGCAGAGGGGGGGCGGCAGCGTCTTGTTCCTCCTGAAGTCGACGACAATCTCCTTTGTTTTAGCAGAGTTAAGGTGCAGTCTGTTGTCCTTGCATCAAGTTGTCAGTCTCCCTACCTCCTCTCTGTAGGCTGTCTCGTCACCTTCCGAGATCAGACCGACCACTGTCGTGTCGTCAGCAAACTTGACGATGGTGTTGTTGCCGTGGGCCGGGCTGCAGTCGTAGGTGTAGAGGGCGTACAGGAGAGGGCTCAGCACGCATCCTTGGGGGGAACCGGTGCTCACCATGAGGGTGGAGGACGTGTAGGGGCCGAGCAACACAGTCTGGGGTCTGTTGGTCAGAAAGTCCTTAATCCAGATGTGTGTGAGGGCAGGGAGGCCGAGAGTGTCCAGTTTGGCGACGAGGATGTCTGGGATGATCGTGTTGAATGCCGAGCTGTAGTCCACAAAGAGCATCCTTGCATAGCTCCGCTGTTGTTCCAGGTGGCCCAGCACAACATGCAGAGCAGCCCTGGTTGAGTGTTTCACCTCGCTTTTTGTAAATTTTATGGAGTACAGTGAACCCTCGGTTATCGCGGTTAATGGGGACCGAGACCACCCGCGAAAACTGAAAATCCGCGAAGTAGCGGCGCACCTTCAAAAATGCTTAAAAAAAAAATACAATATATATATATATATATATATATATATACGGGGAGAGAGAGAGTGAAATTCATGTTATAACAAAAAAAACAAATTATTATTAAAACATATTATTTTTTTATTCCCCAGCCATTCTTTTTGTATTTATTTAATTACTCCGACTTTTACCTGCTGGTACGCCGTCCGGTGTGCCCTCTGCAATGAAAGGTGCCATTATTTATTTATTTATTTATTTATTCATTTATTCATTCATAACTGACAGCTTCGCGCTCCGCTCGTGCCCGGGCGGAAGAGGTGCTCCAATTCGGCTTAACTGTGACACACGCCCACCCTCCTCCCCCGGAGCTTCCATTCGGTTAAACTTAGGGGCCGCTTGGCACCGCCCGTGCCCGGGGAAGGTGCTCCTCTTCGGCTTACTGTGTCGCGAGCATGCCCTCCTCCTCCGGAGCTTCCATTCGGTTAAACTTAGGGGCCGCTTGGAACCGCCCGTGCCCGGGGAAGGTGCTCCTCTTCGGCTTACTGTGACGCGAGCATGCCCTCCTACTCCGGAGCTTCCATTCCATTAAACTTAGGGGCCGCTTGGCACCGCCCGTGCCTGGGGAAGGTGCTCCTCTACGGCTTAACTGCCACGCACGCCGGCCGGAGCTCTGGTACGGTCCGAACCGCGCGAAACGTCGCCACCGATCGTGTCCGGGGGAACGTGCTCTTCTTCGTCCACTCTCCTCTTCGCCCACGCTCTTCTTCGGCGCACGCCGGCCGTCTAACCGCTCCAGCGCCCCGTCGTGCCGCTCGGCGAAACTACAATGCCCCCGAATATTTTTTATACCCGCGAAGCACTGAACCCGCGAAAGGTGAACTGCGAAGTAGCGAGGGTTCACTGTATGTATAAGACCAAGACCTACAAAAAAGTCTCTTGGAGCAATGAGCTAGGTTTTACAGGAAGTCGGCCATTTTGAATTTACTTAAAAGGGGCGGGTCACCACAATGGACTTTGTGTAGAAATTATTATTGGGGCCCGAGCAGCGACCGCGGCGAGGTCCCTATTGTTTATGGAGAAATTATTATTATTATTATTATTAGGGCCGAGCAGTGACCGCTGCGAGGTCCCTATTGTTTTTCTAGAAATTGTTATTAGGGCCCGAGCTGCGACGGCTGCGAGGTCCCTATTGTTTTTGTAGAAAATATTATTACTTTTATTATTATTATTATTATTATTATTAGGGCCTGAGCAGCGACCGCTGCGAAGTCCCTGTTGTTTTTGTAGAAATTATTATTATTATTATTTTTCCGATTGTTCGATCGCATTTTTGACCCCCGAAACATGCACAAAAACTCACCAAACTTGGCAGTCTCATCGGGCATGGCGAGAAATTTGATATTTTAACGTCTAATATGAACAGGAAGTGAGTTATGAATTTTTGAAAGTCCGACTTTTGCCCTTTTTTGCATGTTTACAGGGGTCATTCTTTTGCACCCTGATCCTAAAGGCTGATTGCCTTAAAATTCTGTCTGTAGCATCTTAGCCTTCTTCAGAGTGTCACATGATGGTGTCTTGTGACCTGTCTTTATCAGCTGATGTTCCATGAGGGCGTGACTTACCTGTCACAAGAATGAAGGCAAGTCACACCCCCCGCTGTCCGTTCACTCCGCCAAGATGCTGCTCCAGGTGGTAGAGAGGATGAAGGCTCCCTTGTCTCTGTTCATGGTTTTTATGCCTCGCTTGCAGATCTCAATGGCCTCTCTGATCCAGCGCTGTTGTTTGTTCTCTTCGGTGCGGATGACCCTGCCCTTCTCCCGGTCCATGATGTGGTTTTCCCTTTTGCAGTGGTCAGTGATTGCTGATTTGTAATGTTCATGTTGTGCTTGTTCTTTTACTGCTCTGATTTTTCATTTTTTTGACAGGTAAGTCACACCCTCATGGAACATCAGCTGATAAAGACGGACGGGTCTCAAGACACCATCATGCGACACTCTGAAGAAGGCGAAAGACTCGCCGAAACATGTCAGGTAAAAAATTAACCTAAAACATAATTGTCTGATTTTAATGAATCAGTCAAATATCAATAAAAAGAAGACAAAATGAACCTAATACAAATAAATGAATGCTTAATAACTCCCCTGCACATGCTCCTAAAAATCCAAACCTTCACCTGTAAATAAAACGTCCCGACCTGAAGACATCTTAATGTTATTATTTTGTTATACACACAGCGCCGCCAAGTGGAATCAAAAATGTGTTTTTATTTTAATTTTCACGTACTGCACCGTGCCCTTTTGACGAATCCGACTGAAAATTAGTCAGAAAAGACTCAAGACAATGATCTTACTCTCTGCCGAGTTTTGTGACATTTTGGCAAAAGGCGTGGCTATTACGGTGCTGAAAAGTCCGATTGTACTTTGTGGCAACAAAAGCTCCGGCAACATGACTCAGATGATCCTATCTTCTCGAAGTTGTACACATTTGAGGATACTTCAGCCCTGAAGACATCTACCAACTTATTTTTCATCGTAGTAGTAGCGCCACCAACTGGTAAAAGCTAATACAAGTTATTTTCTTGGATGTTTTTCTCCGTGCAACTCAACAAGGTCGCCCTCATATATGCTCGGATGACTGTTTCGGCCATGAGGATGTCACAATACGAAATTCATCCTTTTTCGTGAAAAGTTGTGGGAGTGGCATTGCACTGTTTGGCAATAAAACAACGCTGATTATGAGGTTCTAAATATGAACGACAACTCGTGAAACTTGACACACACATCAGGCAGAGCAAATTTATCAATATTTTATACGTTAGTTGTGCAGCTTTTTTGAAATGGCTCGCCATGGCCCTCGAGAAATGTTAAAAAAAGCAGCCCTGGTTGAGTGTTTCACCTCGCTTTTTGTAAATTTTATGGAGTACAGTGAACCCTCGGTTATCGCGGTTAATGGGGACAGAGACCACCCGCGGAAACTGAAAATCCGCGAAGTAGCGGCGCACCTTCAAAAATGCTTAAAAGAAAATACAATATATATAATAAATATATATGTATATATATATATATATATATATATATATATGTATATATATATATATATATATATATATATATATATATATATATATATATATATATACGGGGAGAGAGAGAGAGAGAGAGAGAGAGAGAGTGAAATTCATGTTATAACAAAAAAACCAAATTATTATTAAAACGTATTATTTTTTTATTCCCCAGCCATTCTTTTTGTATTTATTTAATTACTCCGACTTTTACCTGCTGGTACGCCGTCCGGTGTTCCCTGTGAAATGAAAGGTGGCATTCTTTAATTATTTATTTATTTATTCATTTATTCATTCATAACTGACAGCTTCGCGCTCCGTTCGTGTCCGGGCGGAAGAGGTGTTCCAATTCGGCTTAACTGTGACACACGCCCGCCCTCCTCCCCCGGAGCTTCCATTCGGTTAAACTTAGGGGCCGCTTGGCACCGCCCGTGCCCGGGGAAGGTGCTCCTCTTCGGCTTACTGTGACGCGAGCATGCCCGCCTCCTCCGGAGCTTCCATTCGGTTAAACTTAGGGGCCGCTTGGAACCGCCCGTGCCCGGGGAAGGTGCTCCTCTTTGGCTTACTGTGACGCGAGCATGCCCTCCTCCTCCGGAGCTTCCATTCGGTTAAACTTAGGGGCCGCTTGGCACCGCCCGTGCCCGGGGAAGGTGCTCCTCTACGGCTTAACTGCCACGCACGCCGGCCGGAGCTCTGGTACGGTCCGAACCGCGCGAAACGTCGCCACCGATCGTGTCCGGGGGAACGTGCTCTTCTTCGTCCACTCTCCTCTTCGCCCACGCTCTTCTTCGGCGCACGCCGGCCGTCTAACCGCTCCAGCGCCCGTCGTGCCGCTCGGCGAAACTACAATGCCCCCGAATATTTTTTATACCCGCGAAGCACTGAACCCGCGAAAGGTGAACCGCGAAGTAGCGAGGGTTCACCGTATGTATAAGACCAAGACCTACAAAAAAGTCTCTTGGAGCAATAAGCTAGGTTTTACAGGAAGTCGGCCATTTTGAATTTACTTAAAAGGGGCGGGTCACCACAATGGACTTTGTGTAGAAATTATTATTGGGGCCCGAGCAGCGACCGCGGCGAGGTCCCTATTGTTTATGTAGAAATTATTATTAGGGCCCGAGCAGCGACCGCTACGAGGTCCCCATTGTTTTTGTGGAAATTATTATTATTTTTATTATTATTATTATTAGGGCCCGAGCAGTGACCGCTGCGAGGTCCCTATTGTTTTTCTAGAAATTGTTATTAGGGCCCAAGCTGCGACGGCTGCGAGGTCCCTACTGTTTTTGTAGAAAATATTATTACTTTTATTATTATTATTATTATTATTATTATTAGGGCCTGAGCAGCGACCGCTGCGAAGTCCCTATTGTTTTTGTAGAAATTATTATTATTATTATTTTTCCGATTGTTCGATTGCATTTTTGTCCCCCGAAACATGCACAAAAATTCACCAAACTTGGCAGTCTCATCGGGCATGGCGAAAAATTTTATATTTTAACGTCTAATATGAACAGGAAGTGAGTTATGAATTTTTGAAAGTCCGACTTTTGCCCTTTTTTGCATGTTTACAGGGGTCATTCTTTTGCACCCTGATCCTAAAGGCTTCATCTGATTGCCTTAAAATTCTGTCTGTAGCATCTTAAGACCTGGGACAAACACTGGGACTAAAATTTTTTGTTTCCGAAATACTATATGACGGGGGCGGGGCTTCGAAGTTTTCACTTAAGATTTCCTTCGCCGCAATGGACAAAATGCTTAATAACTCTCTTGCACATGCTGCTAAAAATCCAAAACTTCACATGTACATAAAGAGTCGGTACCTGAAGACATCTATATGTTTATATTCAGTTATACACCTTGCGCCAATCAATATCATTTTTTACATTTTGACGTACTGCACGGTGCCCTTTTAACGAATCAGATTGAAAATTGGCTAGAAAAGACTCAAGACATTGATCTTACTCTATCCCTATTTTTGTGACTTTCCTTCGAAGGGCGTGGCTATTACGGTGCCGCAGAGTCTGATTATTCTCCGTGGCAACAAAAGTTCCTGCAAAATGATTCAGATGATCCATCTTCTCGAAATTTTTCACATTTGAGGATATTCAGGCCCTGAAGACGGCTGCCAACTTATTTTTGATCGCAGTGGTAGCGCCACCAACTGGTTAAAACAAATACAAATTATTTTCGTTGATGTTTTTCTCCGGGCAGGTTCACAAAATCTACCTTATATTTGCTCGGATGAGTGTTTAGGCCTTGAGGATGTCACAATACGAAAGTCTTTCGCCTTCTTCAGAGTGTCACATGATGGTGTCTTGTGACCCGTCTTTATCAGCTGATGTTCCATGAGGGCGTGACTTACCTGTCACAAGAATGAAGGCAAGTCACACCCCCCGCTGTCCGTTCACTCCGCCAAGATGCTGCTCTAGGTGGTAGAGAGGATGAAGGCTCCCTTGTCTCTGTTCATGGTTTTTATGCCTCGCTTGCAGATCTCAATGGCCTCTCTGATCCAGCGCTGTTGTTTGTTCTCTTCGGTGCGGATGACCCTGCCCTTCTCCCGGTCCATGATGTGGTTTTCCCTTTTGCAGTGGTCAGTGATTGCTGATTTGTAATGTTCATGTTGTGCTTGTTCTTTTCCTGCTCTGATTTTTCATTTTTTTGACAGGTAAGTCACACCCTCATGGAACATCAGCTGATAAAGACGGGTCTCAAGACACCATCATGCGACACTCTGAAGAAGGCGAAAGACTCGCCGAAACATGTCAGGTAAAAAATTAACCTAAAACATAATTGTCTGCTTTTAATGAATCAGTCAAATATCAATAATAAGAAGACAAAATGAACCTAATACAAATAAATGAATGCTTAATAACTCCCCTGCACATGCTCCTAAAAATCCAAACCTTCACCTGTTAATAAAACGTCCCGACCTGAAGACATCTTAATGTTATTATTTTGTTATACACACAGCGCCGCCAAGTGGAATCAAAAATGTGTTTTTATTTTAATTTTCACATCCTGCACGGTGCCCTTTTGACAAATCCGACTGAAAATTAGTCAGAAAAGACTCAAGACAATGATCTTACTCTCTGCCGAATTTTGTGACGTTTTGGCAAAAGGCGTGGCTATTACGGTGCTGAAAAGTCAGATTGTACTCTGTGGCAACAAAAGCTCCGGCAACATGACTCAGATGATCCTATCTTCTCGAAGTCGTACACATTTGAGGATACTTCAGCCCTGAAGACATCTACCAACTTATTTTTCATCGTAGTAGTACCGCCACCAACTGGTAAAAGCTAATACAAGTTATTTTCTTGGATGTTTTTCTCCGTGCAACTCAACAAGGTCGCCCTCATATATGCTCGGATGACTGTTTCGGCCATGAGGATGTCACAATACGAAATTCGTCCTTTTTCGTGTAAAGTTGTGGGAGTGGAATTGCACTGTTCGGCAATAAAACAACGCTGATTATGAGGTTCTAAATATGAACGACAACTCGTGAAACTTTACACACACATCAGGCCGAGCAAATTTATCAATATTTTATACGTTAGTTGTGCAGCTTTTTTGAAATGGCTCGCCATGGCCCTCGAGAAATGTTAAAAAAAGCAGCCCTGGTTGAGTGTTTCACCTCGCTTTTTGTAAATTTTATGGAGTACAGTGAACCCTCGGTTATCGCGGTTAATGGGGACAGAGACCACCCGCGAAAACTGAAAATCCGCGAAGTAGCGGCGCACCTTCAAAAATGCTTAAAAAAATATACAATATATATAATAAATATAGAAATATATATATATATATATATATATATATATATATATATATATATATATACATATATACGGGGAGAGAGAGAGTGAAATTCATGTTATAACAAAAAAACCAAATTATTATTAAAACGTATTATTTTTTTATTCCCCAGCCATTCTTTTTGTATTTATTTAATTACTCCGACTTTTACCTGCTGGTACGCCGTCCGGTGTGCCCTGTGAAATGAAAGGTGGCATTCTTTATTTATTTATTCTTTTATACATTCATAACTGACAGCTTCGCGCTCCGCTCGTGCCCGGGCGGAAGAGGTGCTCCAATTCGGCTTAACTGTGACACACACCCGCCCTCCTCCCCCGGAGCTTCCATTCGGTTAAACTTAGGGGCCGCTTGGCACCGCCCGTGCCCGGGGAAGGTGCTCCTCTTCGGCTTACTGTGACGCGAGCATGCCCTCCTCCTCCGGAGCTTCCATTCGGTTAAACTTAGGGGCCGCTTGGAACCGCCCGTGCCCGGGGAAGGTGCTCCTCTTCGGCTTACTGTGACGCGAGCATGCCCTCCTCCTCCGGAGCTTCCATTCGGTTAAACTTAGGGGCCGCTTGGCACCGCCCGTGCCCGGGGAAGGTTCTCCTCTACGGCTTAACTGCCACGCACGCCGGCCGGAGCTCTGGTACTGTCCGAACCGCGCGAAACGTCGCCACCGATCGTGTCCGGGGGAACGTGCTCTTCTTCGTCCACTCTCCTCTTCGCCCACGCTCTTCTTCGGCGCACACCGGCCGTCTAACCGCTCCAGCGCCCCGTCGTGCCGCTCGGCGAAACTACAATGCCCCCGAATATTTTTTAGACCCGCGAAGCACTGAACCCGCGAAAGGTGAACCGCCAAGTAGCGAGGGTTCACTGTATGTATAAGACCAAGACCTACAAAAAAGTCTCTTGGAGCAATGAGCTAGGTTTTACAGGAAGTCGGCCATTTTGAATTTACTTAAAAGGGGGCGGGTCACCACAATGGACTTTGTGTAGAAATTATTATTGGGGCCCGAGCAGCGACCGCGGCGAGGTCCCTATTGTTTTTGTAGAAATTATTATTAGGGCCCGAGCAGCGACCGCTACGAGGTCCCCATTGTTTTTGTGGAAATTATTATTATTATTATTATTAGGGCCCGAGCAGTGACCGCTGCGAGGTCCCTATTGTTTTTCTAGAAATTGTTATTAGGGCCCGAGCTGCGACGGCTGCGAGGTCCCTATTGTTTTTGTAGAAAATATTATTACTTTTATTATTATTATTATTATTAGGGCCTGAGCAGCGACCGCTGCGAAGTCCCTATTGTTTTTGTAGAAATTATTATTATCATTATTTTTCCGATTGTTCGATCGCATTTTTGACCCCCGAAACATGCACAAAAATTCACCAAACTTGGCAGTCTCATCGGGCATGGCAAAAAATTTGATATTTTAACGTCTAATATGAACAGGAAGTGAGTTATGAATTTTTGAAAGTCCGACTTTTGCCCTTTTTTGCATGTTTACAGGGGTCATTCTTTTGCACCCTGATCCTAAAGGCTTCATCTGATTGCCTTAAAATTCTGTCTGTAGCATCTTAAGACCTGGGACAAACACTGGGGCTAAAATTTTTTGTTTCCGAAATACTATATGAACGGGGGCGGGGCTTCGAAGTTTTCACTTAAGATTTCCTTCGCCGCAATGGACAAAATGCTTAATAACTCTCCTGCACATGCTGCTAAAAATCCAAAACTTCACATGTACATAAAGAGTCGGTACCTGAAGACATCTATATGTTTATATTCAGTTATACACCTTGCGCCAATCAATATCATTTTTTACATTTTGACGTACTGCACGGTGCCCTTTTAACGAATCCGATTGAAAATTGGCTAGAAAAGACTCAAGACATTGATCTTACTCTATCCCTATTTTTGTGACTTTCCTTCGAAGGGCGTGGCTATTACGGTGCCGCAGAGTCTGATTAATCTCCGTGGCAACAAAAGTTCCTGCAAAATGATTCAGATGATCCATCTTCTCGAAATTTTTCACATTTGAGGATATTCAGGCCCTGAAGACGGCTGCCAACTTATTTTTGATCGGATGAGTGTTTAGGCCTTGAGGATGTCACAATACGAAAGTCTTTCGCCTTCTTCAGAGTGTCACATGATGGTGTCTTGTGGCCCGTCTTTATCAGCTGATGTTCCATGAGGGCGTGACTTACCTGTCACAAGAATGAAGGCAAGTCATGCCCCCCGCTGTCCGTTAACTCCGCCAAGATGCTGCTCCAGGTGGTAGAGAGGATGAAGGCTCCCTTGTCTCTGTTCATGGTTTTTATGCCTCGCTTGCAGATCTCAATGGCCTCTCTGATCCAGCGCTGTTGTTTGTTCTCTTCGGTGCCGATGACCCTGCCCTTCTCCCGGTCCATGATGTGGTTTTCCCTTTTGCAGTGGTCAGTGATTGCTGATTTGTAATGTTCATGTTGTGCTTGTACTTTTACTGCTCTGATTTTTCATTTTTTTGACAGGTAAGTCACACCCTCATGGAACATCAGCTGATAAAGACGGGTCTCAAGACACCATCATGCGACACTCTGAAGAAGGCGAAAGACTCGCCGAAACATGTCAGGTAAAAAATTTTACCGAAAACATAATTGTCTGCTTTTAATGAATCAGTCAAATATCAATAATAAGAAGACAAAATGAACCTAATACAAATAAATGAATGCTTAATAACTCCCCTGCACATGCTCCTAAAAATCCAAACATTCACCTGTAAATAAAATGTCCCGACCTGAAGACATCTTAATGTTATTATTTTGTTATACACACAGCGCCGCAAAGTGGAATCAAAAATGTGTTTTTATTTTAATTTTCACGTACTGCACGGTGCCCTTTTGACGAATCCGACTGAAAATTAGTCAGAAAAGACTCAAGACAATGATCTTACTCTCTGCCGAATTTTGTGACGTTTTGGCAAAAGGCGTGGCTATTACGGTGCTGAAAAATCCGATTGTACTTTGTGGCAACAAAAGCTCCGGCAACATGACTCAGATGATCCTATCTTCTCGAAGTTGTACACATTTGAGGATACTTCAGCCCTGAAGACATCTACCAACTTATTTTTCATCGTAGTAGTAGCGCCACCAACTGGTAAAAGCTAATACAAGTTATTTTCTTGGATGTTTTTCTCCGTGCAACTCAACAAGGTCGCCCTCATATATGCTCGGATGACTGTTTCGGCCATGAGGATGTCACAATACGAAATTCATCCTTTTTCGTGAAAAGTTGTGGGAGTGGCATTGCACTGTTCGGCAATAAAACAACGCTGATTATGAGGTTCTAAATATGAACGACAACTCGTGAAACTTTACACACACATCAGGCAGAGCAAATTTATCAATATTTTATACGTTAGTTGTGCAGCTTTTTTGAAATGGCTCGCCATGGCCCTCGAGAAATGTTAAAAAAAGCAGCCCTGGTTGAGTGTTTCACCTTGCTTTTTGTAAATTTTATGGAGTACAGTGAACCCTCGGTTATCGCGGTTAATGGGGACAGAGACCACCCGCGAAAACTGAAAATCCGCGAAGTAGCGGCGCACCTTCAAAAATGCTTAAAAAAAAATACAATATATATAATAAATATATATATATATATATATATATATATATATATATATATATATATATATATATATATATATATATAGACAGAGAGAGAGAGTGAAATTCATGTTATAACAAAAAAACCAAATTATTATTAAAACGTATTATTTTTTTATTCCCCAGCCATTCTTTTTGTATTTATTTAATTACTCCGACTTTTACCTGCTGGTACGCCGTCCGGTGTGCCCTGTGAAATGAAAGGTGGCATTCTTTATTTATTTATTTATTTATTCATTTATTCATTCATAACTGACAGCTTCGCGCTCCGTTCGTGCCCGGGCGGAAGAGGTGTTCCAATTCGGCTTTACTGTGACACACGCCCGCCCTCCTGCCCCGGAGCTTCCATTCGGTTAAACTTAGGGGCCGCTTGGCACCGCCCGTGCCCGGGGAAGGTGCTCCTCTTCGGCTTACTGTGACGCGAGCATGCCCGCCTCCTCCGGAGCTTCCATTCGGTTAAACTTAGGGGCCGCTTGGAACCGCCCGTGCCCGGGGAAGGTGCTCCTCTTTGGCTTACTGTGACGCGAGCATGCCCTCCTCCTCCGGAGCTTCCATTCGGTTAAACTTAGGGGCCGCTTGGCACCGCCCGTGCCCGGGGAAGGTGCTCCTCTACGGCTTAACTGCCACGCACGCCGGCCGGAGCTCTGGTACGGTCCGAACCGCGCGAAACGTCGCCACCGATCGTGTCCGGGGGAACGTGCTCTTCTTCGTCCACTCTCCTCTTCGCCCACGCTCTTCTTCGGCGCACGCCGGCCGTCTAACCGCTCCAGCGCCCGTCGTGCCGCTCGGCGAAACTACAATGCCCCCGAATATTTTTTATACCCGCGAAGCACTGAACCCGCGAAAGGTGAACCGCGAAGTAGCGAGGGTTCACCGTATGTATAAGACCAAGACCTACAAAAAAGTCTCTTGGAGCAATAAGCTAGGTTTTACAGGAAGTCGGCCATTTTGAATTTACTTAAAAGGGGCGGGTCACCACAATGGACTTTGTGTAGAAATTATTATTGGGGCCCGAGCAGCGACCGCGGCGAGGTCCCTATTGTTTATGTAGAAATTATTATTAGGGCCCGAGCAGCGACCGCTACGAGGTCCCCATTGTTTTTGTGGAAATTATTATTATTTTTATTATTATTATTATTAGGGCCCGAGCAGTGACCGCTGCGAGGTCCCTATTGTTTTTCTAGAAATTGTTATTAGGGCCCAAGCTGCGACGGCTGCGAGGTCCCTACTGTTTTTGTAGAAAATATTATTACTTTTATTATTATTATTATTATTATTATTATTAGGGCCTGAGCAGCGACCGCTGCGAAGTCCCTATTGTTTTTGTAAAAATTATTATTATTATTATTTTTCCGATTGTTCGATTGCATTTTTGTCCCCCGAAACATGCACAAAAATTCACCAAACTTGGCAGTCTCATCGGGCATGGCGAAAAATTTTATATTTTAACGTCTAATATGAACA
This sequence comes from Idiotropiscis lumnitzeri, assembly GCF_059441095.1. Taxonomy (NCBI): domain Eukaryota; kingdom Metazoa; phylum Chordata; class Actinopteri; order Syngnathiformes; family Syngnathidae; genus Idiotropiscis; species Idiotropiscis lumnitzeri. Next base: position 745,975 of record NW_028283598.1, read on the forward strand.
GGAAGTGAGTTATGAATTTTTGAAAGTCCGACTTTTGCCCTTTTTTGCATGTTTACAGGGGTCATTCTTTTGCACCCTGATCCTAAAGGCTTCATCTGATTGCCTTAAAATTCTGTCTGTAGCATCTTAAGACCTGGGACAAACACTGGGACTAAAATTTTTTGTTTCCGAAATACTATATGACGGGGGCGGGGCTTCGAAGTTTTCACTTAAGATTTCCTTCGCCGCAATGGACAAAATGCTTAATAACTCTCTTGCACATGCTGCTAAAAATCCAAAACTTCACATGTACATAAAGAGTCGGTACCTGAAGACATCTATATGTTTATATTCAGTTATACACCTTGCGCCAATCAATATCATTTTTTACATTTTGACGTACTGCACGGTGCCCTTTTAACGAATCCGATTGAAAATTGGCTAGAAAAGACTCAAGACATTGATCTTACTCTATCCCTATTTTTGTGACTTTCCTTCGAAGGGCGTGGCTATTACGGTGCCGCAGAGTCTGATTATTCTCCGTGGCAACAAAAGTTCCTGCAAAATGATTCAGATGATCCATCTTCTCGAAATTTTTCACATTTGAGGATATTCAGGCCCTGAAGACGGCTGCCAACTTATTTTTGATCGCAGTGGTAGCGCCACCAACTGGTTAAAACAAATACAAATTATTTTCGTTGATGTTTTTCTCCGGGCAGGTTAACAAAATCTACCTTATATTTGCTCGGATGAGTGTTTAGGCCTTGAGGATGTCACAATACGAAAGTCTTTCGCCTTCTTCAGAGTGTCACATGATGGTGTCTTGTGGCCCGTCTTTATCAGCTGATGTTCCATGAGGGCATGACTTACCTGTCACAAGAATGAAGGCAAGTCACGCCCCCCGCTGTCCGTGAACTCCGCCAAGATGCTGGTCCAGGTGGTAGAGAGGATGAAGGCTCCCTTGTCTCTGTTCATGGTTTTTATGCCTTGCTTGCAGATCTCAATGGCCTCTCTGATCCAGCGCTGTTGTTTGTTCTCTTCGGTGCCGATGACCCTGCCCTTCTCCCGGTCCATGATGTGGTTTTCCCTTTTGCAGTGGTCAGTGATTGCTGATTTGTAATGTTCATGTTGTGCTTGTTCTTTTACTGCTCTGATTTTTCATTTTTTTGACAGGTAAGTCACACCCTCATGGAACATCAGCTGATAAAGACGGGTCTCAAGACACCATCATGCGACACTCTGAAGAAGGCGAAAGACTCGCCGAAACATGTCAGGTAAAAAATTTTACCGAAAACATAATTGTCTGCTTTTAATGAATCTGTCAAATATCAATAATAAGAAGACAAAATGAACCTAATACAAATAAATGAATGCTTAATAACTCCCCTGCACATGCTCCTAAAAATCCAAACATTCACCTGTAAATAAAATGTCCCGACCTGAAGACATCTTAATGTTATTATTTTGTTATACACACAGCGCCGCCAAGTGGAATCAAAAATTTGTTTTTATTTTAATTTTCACGTACTGCACGGTGCCCTTTTGACGAATCCGACTGAAAATTAGTCAGAAAAGACTCAAGACAATGATCTTACTCTCTGCCGAGTTTTGTGACGTTTTGGCAAAAGGCGTGGCAATTACGGTGCTGAAAAGTCCGATTGTACTTTGTGGCAACAAAAGCTCCGGCAACATGACTCAGATGATCCTATCTTCTCGAAGTTGTACACATTTGAGGATACTTCAGCCCTGAAGACATCTACCAACTTATTTTTCATCGTAGTAGTAGCGCCACCAACTGGTAAAAGCTAATACAAGTTATTTTCTTGGATGTTTTTCTCCGTGCAACTCCACAAGGTCGCCCTCATATATGCTCGGAGGACTGTTTCGGCCATGAGGATGTCACAATACGAAATTCATCCTTTTTCGTGAAAAGTTGTGGGAGTGGCATTGCACTTTTTGGCAATAAAACAACGCTGATTATGAGGTTCTAAATATGAACGACAACTCGTGAAACTTGAGACACACATCAGGCAGAGCAAATTTATCAATATTTTATACGTTAGTTGTGCAGCTTTTTTGAAATGGCTCGCCATGGCCCTCGAGAAATGTTAAAAAAAGCAGCCCTGGTTGAGTGTTTCACCTCGCTTTTTGTAAATTTTATGGAGTACAGTGAACCCTCAGTTATCGCGGTTAATGGGGACCGAGACCACCCGCGGAAACTGAAAATCCGCGAAGTAGCGGCGCACCTTCAAAAATGCTTAAAAGAAAATACAATATATATAATATATATATATATATATATATATATATATATATGTATATATATATATGTATATATATATATATATATATATGTATATATATATATATATATATATATATATGTATATATATATATATATATGTATATATATATATATATATATATGTATATATATATACGGGGAGAGAGAGAGAGAGAGAGAGTGAAATTCATGTTATAACAAAAAAAACAAATTATTATTAAAACGTATTATTTTTTTATTCCCCAGCCATTCTTTTTGTATTTATTTAATTACTCCGACTTTTACCTGCTGGTACGCCGTCCGGTGTTCCCTGTGAAATGAAAGGTGGCATTCTTTATTTATTTATTTATTTATTCATTTATTCATTCATAACTGACAGCTTCGCGCTCCGTTCGTGCCCGGGCGGAAGAGGTGTTCCAATTCGGCTTAACTGTGACACACGCCCGCCCTCCTCCCCCGGAGCTTCCATTCGGTTAAACTTAGGGGCCGCTTAGCACCGCCCGTGCCCGGGGAAGGTGCTCCTCTTCGGCTTACTGTGACGCGAGCATGCCCGCCTCCTCCGGAGCTTCCATTCGGTTAAACTTAGGGGCCGCTTGGAACCGCCCGTGCCCGGCGAAGGTGCTCCTCTTCGGCTTACTGTGACGCGAGCATGCCCTCCTCCTCCGGAGCTTCCATTTGGTTAAACTTAGGGGCCGCTTGGAACCGCCCGTGCCCGGGGAAGGTGCTCCTCTTCGGCTTACTGTGACGCGAGCATGCCCTCCTCCTCCAGAGCTTCCATTCGGTTAAACTTAGGGGCCGCTTGGCACCGCCCGTGCCCGGGGACGGTGCTCCTCTACGGCTTAACTGCCACGCACGCCGGCCGGAGCCCTGGTACGGTCCGAACCGCGCGAAACGTCGCCACCGATCGTGTCCGGGGGAACGTGCTCTTCTTCGTCCACTCTCCTCTTCGCCCACGCTCTTCTTCGGCGCACGCCGGCCGTCTAACCGCTCCAGCGCCCGTCGTGCCGCTCGGCGAAACTACAATGCCCCCGAATATTTTTTATACCCGCGAAGCACTGAACCCGCGAAAGGTGAACCGCGAAGTAGCGAGGGTTCACTGTATGTATAAGACCAAGACCTACAAAAAAGTCTCTTGGAGCAATAAGCTAGGTTTTACAGGAAGTCGGCCATTTTGAATTTACTTAAAAGGGGGCGGGTCACCACAATGGACTTTGTGTAGAAATTATTATTGGGGCCCGAGCAGCGACCGCGGCGAGGTCCCTATTGTTTATGTAGAAATTATTATTAGGGCCCGAGCAGCGACCGCTACGAGGTCCCCATTGTTTTTGTGGAAATTATTATTATTATTATTATTAGGGCCCGAGCAGTGACCGCTGCGAGGTCCCTATCGTTTTTCTAGAAATTGTTATTAGGGCCCGAGCTGCGACGGCTGCGAGGTCCCTATTGTTTTTGTAGAAAATATTATTACTTTTATTATTATTATTATTATTAGGGCCTGAGCAGCGACCGCTGCGAAGTCGCTATTGTTTTTGTTGAAATTATTATTATTATTATTTTTCCGATTGTTCGATCGCATTTTTGACCCCCGAAACATGCACAAAAACTCACCAAACTTGGCAGTCTCATCGGGCATGGTGAAAAATTTGATATTTTAACGTCTAATATGAACAGGAAGTGAGTTATGAATTTTTGAAAGTCCGACTTTTGCCCTTTTTTGCATGTTTACAGGGGTCATTCTTTTGCACCCTTATCCTAAAGGCTTCATCTGATTGCCTTAAAATTCTGTCTGTAGCATCTTAAGACCTGGGACAAACACTGGGGCTAAAATCTTTTGTTTCCGAAATACTATATGACGGGGGCGGGGCTTCAAAGTTTTCACTTAAGATTTCCTTCGCCGCAATGGACAAAATGCTTAATAACTCTCATGCACATGCTGCTAAAAATCCAAAACTTCACATGTACATAAAGAGTCGGTACCTGAAGACATCTATATGTTTATATTCTGTTATACACCTTGCGCCAATCAATATCATTTTTTACATTTTGACGTACTGCACGGTGCCCTTTTAACGAATCCGATTGAAAATTGGCTAGAAAAGACTCAAGACATTGATCTTACGCTATCCCTATTTTTGTGACTTTCCTTCGAAGGGCGTGGCTATTGCGGTGCCGCAGAGTCTGATTATTCTCCGTGGCAACAAAAGTTCCTGCAAAATGATTCAGATGATCCATCTTCTCGAAATTTTTCACATTTGAGGATATTCAGGCCCTGAAGACGGCTGCCAACTTATTTTTGATCGCAGTGGTAGCGCCACCAACTGGTTAAAACAAATACAAATTATTTTCGTTGATGTTTTTCTCCGGGCAGGTTCACAAAATCTACCTTATATTTGCTCGGATGAGTGTTTAGGCCTTGAGGATGTCACAATACGAAAGTCTTTCGCCTTCTTCAGAGTGTCACATGATGGTGTCTTGTGGCCCGTCTTTATCAGCTGATGTTCCATGAGGGCGTGACTTACCTGTCACAAGAATGAAGGCAAGTCACGCCCCCCGCTGTCCGTTAACTCCGCCAAGATGCTGGTCCAGGTGGTAGAGAGGATGAAGGCAACCTTGTCTCTGTTCATGGTTTTGATGTGTCATGATCCGCGTCGGGCATGACAGGGGTTTTGTTGTTTTCGTGTGCATGCGGTTTTGTTATTGTTTTCGTCACCTTCCTGCCATGTGCACTTTGTTTTGGTTTTGTCAGCTGAGTGGGGCGTTTCCCCTCAGCACTCGTCCTCACCAGTCACGCACCTGCTCATCGTTACCCATCACACACCTGATCCCCATCTGCTCCCCTGATTACCGGACTATTTAAGCTTCCCATGCCATCAACCCAGTGTCGGATCATTATCCCGCTTGCTCCCTGTTGCTGCCTTACGGACTTTATGACTCTTGCATTGATCTCGTTCATGTACTTGTTTTTGTTCTCGCCCTCGCTCACGTCCCTTTGTACTTCGTCCCAGTTTGTGTTCTCGTCCTGACCCAGTTTTGTCACGTTTAGCTTGTCTTTGTTATTTTGCACCCTGCCACGTTTGTTTGTCCACGCCACGTTGTTTGTCCTCATCTTGATTAATTTAATAAATTCCCCTTTAAGTTACCCTTATGCCTGGCTTCCCCGCATTCTTGGGTCCACCCTCCTCCTCGCCAACCGGCGACCCTGACAGAATGATCCGACCAACCACGGACCCAGCGGGAAGCTCTCGGCGACGTCATCGTCGTCGCTGCTCGGACTACCCCCCTCAGCCTGCCGACCAATCCCGTGTCCTTCACGTAGGTTCAATTTTTCGTTCCCCGTTTGTTTCCTCCCCTGCGTTTCATGATAATGTTAAGGATTACCCACCTGTCATACCTCCCCATCTTATTATAGACTCCGATTACGAAGAGGAATTTGAGCGCCTTGCCATTTCACCCCCGCGCATTGTTGTAGACTCGGATCATGAGGATGATTTTGAATACATTTACGACCTGTTGTATGCTCAGCACGACACAGATGCAGTTAGTACCAGTCACTTTCCTCCCCCCGAACAATTTCCGTCACCTTTTTCTTTTGACCGTTTTGAGACCACCTCCCACGTTACCTCGCGTCGTTCACCTCGTCCCAAATCACGTAGATCACGGCCACGTCGTTCACCACGTCCACAGTCTGTTTCCGCTCCTAGTCACGTTCCCCTCGCGTTTCATAGCTCACGTTCACCAGCACCAGTAGTCACGGTCCCTCATGTTTCCCGTTCCCCTGACTCCCTATGGCGGCAGGCTGATAGGGATCAGTTTCCCCGTTTCGGCTGCGCCCGGCCCGGCTGCTGCGCCCGGCCCGCTGCAGCCTCCACGTCAGCTGCGCAACCCACGCCGCCTCCACGTCAGCCGCAGCAACCCACGCCGCCTCCACGTCAGCTGCAGCAACCCACGCCGCCTCCACGTCAGCTGCAGCAACCCACGCCGCCTCCACGTCAGCTGCAGCAACCCACGCCGCCTCCACGTCAGCTGCAGCAACCCACGCCGCCTCCACGTCAGCTGCAGCAACCCACGCCGCCTCCACGTCAGCTGCAGCAACCCACGCCGCCTCCACGTCAGCTGCAGCAACCAACGCCGCCTCCACGTCAGCTGCAGCAACCAGCGCCGCCTCCTCGTCAGCTGCAGCCTCCAGCGCCGGCTCCTCGTCAGCTGCAGCCCCCAGTGCCGGCTCCTCGTCAGTTGCAGCCCCCAGTGCCGGCTCCTCGTCAGTTGCAGCCCCCAGTGCCGGCTCCTCGCCAGCTGCAGCCTCCAGTGCCGGCTCCTCGCCAGCTGCAGCCTCCAGTGCCGGCTCCTCGTCAGCGGAAGACCCCCGTGCCGGTTCCTCGTCCGCTGCAGCCTCCAGAGTCCCACTCTGGCTCCTCCCCAGCTGCTGAGCCCCGTTCAGGCTCCCCGCCAGCTGCTGAGCCCCGTCCCGGCTCCTCGTCAGCTGCTGAGCCCCGTCCTGGCTCCTCGTCAGCTGCTGAGCCCCGTCTCGGCTCCTCGTCAGCTGCTGAGCCCCGTTCCGGCGCCCTGCCGATGGCCCAAGTCCATGTGGCGGCGGAGCACGTTCCGCGTCCGCCCCAAGGTTATGTTCCGGCGGTGCACGTCGTGCGTTCGCCCCAAGTCCATGTTCCGGTGGTGCGCGTCCTGCGTCCACCCCAAGTCCATGTTGCGGCGGAGCACGTTCCGCGTCTGCCCCAAGTCCATGTCCCGGCGGAGCACGTTGTGCGTCCGTCCCCAGTCCATGTCCCGGCGGAGCGCGTTGTGCGTCCGTCCCAGGTTCACGTTCAGGCGGAGCACGTTGTGCGTCCGTCCCAGGTTCACGTTCAGGCGGAGCACGTTGTGCGTCCGCCCCAGGTTCACGTTCAGGCGGAGCACGTTGTGCGTCCGCCCCAGGTTCACGTTCAGGCGGAGCACGTTGTGCGTCCGTCCCAGGTTCACGTTCAGGCGGAGCACGTTGTGCGTCCGCCCCAGGTTCACGTTCAGGCGGAGCACGTTGTGCGTCCGCCCCAGGTTCACGTTCAGGCGGAGCACGTTGTGCGTCCGCCCCAGGTTCACGTTCCGGCGGAGCACGTTGTGCGTCCGCCCCAGGTTCACGTTCCGGCGGAGCACATTGTGCGTCCGTCCCAAGCTCACGTTCCGGCGGAGCCTGTCCTGCGCCCGTTGCAAGGGCCTGCCCCGGCGGCGCTCGACGACCCACGGTCGCTCCTGGCTCCTGCCTCGGTGGTGGACGACGACATGCCGCCGCCTCTCGACTCTGCCTCGGCGGCCTTCGACGATGCGCCGCCGCTTCTCGTCACGGCCTCGGCGGCGTCCGACGGTCCACCGCCGCTCCACGTTCCTGTCTCGGCGGGGCTCGAGGACCAGCCGCCGCTCCACGTTCCTGTCTCGGCGGGGCTCGAGGACCAGCCGCCGCTCCACGTTCCTGTCTCGTCGACGCTCGACGACCAGCCGCCGCGCCACGTTCCTGCCTCGGCGGGGCTCGACCACCATCCGCCGTTCCACGTTCCTGACTCGGCGGGGCTCGACGACCAGCCGTCGCTCCAATCCCCTGCCTCGGTTGCGCCCCTCGACCCGCCGCCGCTTCTCATCTCAGCCTCGGCGGCGCATTCTATGTGGCGATCTGGGCCTCCCGGACGTCCGCCCGAATGGGCACAACTGGACTCGCTGGGCTGGCCACCCGGACGGCCGCCCGAAGAGCCACGAAGGGACTTGCTGGTCTGGCCTCCCGGAAATCCGCCAGACCGGCCTCGTATCGGGGTGGTGGTCCCACCTCCCGACCCCTTCCGCCCACCCTCGTTTATGGACATGGGGTTCGTTTTGTTGATGTGTTTTTGTGGGACGTCTGGAATCCGTCCCTTGAGAGGGGGGTACTGTCATGATCCGCGTCGGGCATGACAGGGGTTTTGTTGTTTTCGTGTGCATGCGGTTTTGTTATTGTTTTCGTCACCTTCCTGCCATGTGCACTTTGTTTTGGTTTTGTCAGCTGAGTGGGGCGTTTCCCCTCAGCACTCGTCCTCACCAGTCACGCACCTGCTCATCGTTACCCATCACACACCTGATCCCCATCTGCTCCCCTGATTACCGGACTATTTAAGCTTCCCATGCCATCAACCCAGTGTCGGATCATTATCCCGCTTGCTCCCTGTTGCTGCCTTACGGACTTTATGACTCTTGCATTGATCTCGTTCATGTACTTGTTTTTGTTCTCGCCCTCGCTCACGTCCCTTTGTACTTCGTCCCAGTTTGTGTTCTCGTCCTGACCCAGTTTTGTCACGTTTAGCTTGTCTTTGTTATTTTGCACCCTGCCACGTTTGTTTGTCCACGCCACGTTGTTTGTCCTCATCTTGATTAATTTAATAAATTCCCCTTTAAGTTACCCTTATGCCTGGCTTCCCCGCATTCTTGGGTCCACCCTCCTCCTCGCCAACCGGCGACCCTGACATGATGCCTCGCTTGCAGATCTCAATGGCCTCTCTGATCCAGCGCTGTTGTTTGTTCTCTTCTGTGCGGATGACCCTGCCCTTCTCCCGGTCCATGATGTGGTTTTCCCTTTTGCAGTGGTCAGTGATTGCTGATTTGTAGTGTTCATGTTGTGCTTGTTCTTTTACTGCTCTGATTTTTCATTTTTTTGACAGGTAAGTCACACCCTCATGGAACATCAGCTGATAAAGACGGGTCTCAAGACACCATCATGCGACACTCTGAAGAAGGCGAAAGACTCGCCGAAACATGTCAGGTAAAAAATTTACCGAAAACATAATTGTCTGCTTTTAATGAATCTGTCAAATATCAATAATAAGAAGACAAAATGAACCTAATACAAATAAATGAATGCTTAATAACTCCCCTGCACATGCTCCTAAAAATCCAAACCTTCACCTGTAAATAAAATGTCCCGACCTGAAGACATCTTAATGTTATTATTTTGTTATACACACAGCGCCGCCAAGTGGAATCAAAAATTTGTTTTTATTTTAATTTTCACGTACTGCAACGTGCCCTTTTGACGAATCCGACTGAAAATTAGTCAGAAAAGACTCAAGACAATGATCTTACTCTCTGCCGAGTTTTGTGACGTTTTGGCAAAAGGCGTGGCTAATACGGTGCTGAAAAGTCCGATTGTACTTTGTGGCAACAAAAGCTCCGGCAACATGACTCAGATGATCCTATCTTCTCGAAGTTGTACACATTTGAGGATACTTCAGCCCTGAAGACATCTACCAACTTATTTTTCATCGTAGTAGTAGCGCCACCAACTGGTAAAAGCTAATACAAGTTATTTTCTTGGATGTTTTTCTCCGTGCAACTCAACAAGGTCGCCCTCATATATGCTCGGAGGACTGTTTCGGCCATGAGGATGTCACAATACGAAATTCATCCTTTTTCGTGAAAAGTTGTGGGAGTGGCATTGCACTGTTTGGCAATAAAACAACGCTGATTATGAGGTTCTAAATATGAACGACAACTCGTGAAACTTGACACACACATCAGGCAGAGCAAATTTATAAATATTTTATACGTTAGTTGTGCAGCTTTTTTGAAATGGCTCGCCATGGCCCTCGAGAAATGTTCAAAAAAGCAGCCCTGGTTGAGTGTTTCACCTCGCTTTTTGTAAATTTTATGGAGTACAGTGAACCCTCGGTTATCGCGGTTAATGGGGACCGAGACCACCCGCGGAAACTGAAAATCCGCGGAGTAGCGGAGCACCTTCAAAAATGCTTAAAAGAAAATACAATATATATAATAATATATATATATATATATATATATATATATATATATATATATATATATATATATATATATATATATATATATATATATATATATATATATATATATATATATATACGGGGGGAGAGAGAGAGAGAGAGAGAGAGTGAAATTCATGTTATAACAAAAAAACCAAATTATTATTAAAACGTATTATTTTTTTATTCCCCAGCCATTCTTTTTGTATTTATTTAATTACTCCGACTTTTACCTGCTGGTACGCCGTCCGGTGTGCCCTGTGAAATGAAAGGTGGCATTCTTTATTTATTTATTTATTTATTCTTCTATACATTCATAACTGACAGCTTCGCGCTCCGCTCGTGCCCGGGCGGAAGAGGTGCTCCAATTCGGCTTAACTGTGACACACACCCGCCCTCCTCCCCCGGAGCTTCCATTCGGTTAAACTTAGGGGCCGCTTGGCACCGCCCGTGCCCGGGGAAGGTGCTCCTCTTCGGCTTACTGTGACGCGAGCATGCCCTCCTCCTCCGGAGCTTCCATTCAGTTAAACTTAGGGGCCGCTTGGAACCGCCCGTGCCCGGGGAAGGTGCTCCTCTTCGGCTTACTGTGACGCGAGCATGCCCTCCTCCTCCGGAGCTTCCATTCGGTTAAACTTAGGGGCCGCTTGGCACCGCCCGTGCCCTGGGAAGGTTCTCCTCTACGGCTTAACTGCCACGCACGCCGGCCGGAGCTCTGGTACTGTCCGAACCGCGCGAAACGTCGCCACCGATCGTGTCCGGGGGAACGTGCTCTTCTTCGTCCACTCTCCTCTTCGCCCACGCTCTTCTTCGGCGCACACCGGCCGTCTAACCGCTCCAGCGCCCCGTCGTGCCGCTCGGCGAAACTATAATGCCCCCGAATATTTTTTAGACCCGCGAAGCACTGAACCCGCGAAAGGTGAACCGCCAAGTAGCGAGGGTTCACTGTATGTATAAGACCAAGACCTACAAAAAAGTCTCTTGGAGCAATGAGCTAGGTTTTACAGGAAGTCGGCCATTTTGAATTTACTTAAAAGGGGGCGGGTCACCACAATGGACTTTGTGTAGAAATTATTATTGGGGCCCGAGCAGCGACCGCGGCGATGTCCCTATTGTTTTTGTAGAAATTATTATTAGGGCCCGAGCAGCGACCGCTACGAGGTCCCCATTGTTTTTGTGGAAATTATTATTATTATTATTATTAGGGCCCGAGCAGTGACCGCTGCGAGGTCCCTATTGTTTTTCTAGAAATTGTTATTAGGGCCCGAGCTGCGACGGCTGCGAGGTCCCTATTGTTTTTGTAGAAAATATTATTACTTTTATTATTATTATTATTATTATTATTAGGGCCTGAGCAGCGACCACTGCGAAGTCCCTGTTGTTTTTGTAGAAATTATTATTATTATTATTTTTCCGATTGTTCGATTGCATTTTTGACCCCCGAAACATGCACAAAAACTCACCAAACTTGGCAGTCTCATCGGGCATGGCGAGAAATTTGATATTTTAAACGTCTAATATGAACAGGAAGTGAGTTATGAATTTTTGAAAGTCCGACTTTTGCCCTTTTTTGCATGTTTACAGGGGTCATTCTTTTGCACCCTGATCCTAAAGGCTTCATCTGATTGCCTTAAAATTCTGTCTGTAGCATCTTAAGACCTGGGACAAACACTGGGGCTAAAATTTTTTGTTTCCAAAATACTATATGACGGGGGCGGGGCTTCGAAGTTTTCACTTAAGATTTCCTTCGCCGCAATGGACAAAATGCTTAATAACTCTCTTGCACATGCTGCTAAAAATCCAAAACTTCACATGTACATAAAGAGTCGGTACCTGAAGACATCTATATGTTTATATTCTGTTATACACCTTGCGCCAATCAATATCATTTTTTACATTTTGACGTCCTGCACGGTGCCCTTTTAACGAATCCGATTGAAAATTGGCTAGAAAAGACTCAAGACATTGATCTTACTCTATCCCTATTTTTGTGACTTTCCTTCGAAGGGCGTGGCTATTACGGTGCCGCAGAGTCTGATTATTCTCCGTGGCAACAAAAGTTCCTGCAAAATGATTCAGATGATCCATCTTCTCGAAAATTTTCACATTTGAGGATATTCAGGCCCTGAAGACGGCTGCCAACTTATTTTTGATCGGATGAGTGTTTAGGCCTTGAGGATGTCACAATACGAAAGTCTTTCGCCTTCTTCAGAGTGTCACATGATGGTGTCTTGTGGCCCGTCTTTATCAGCTGATGTTCCATGAGGGCGTGACTTACCTGTCACAAGAATGAAGGCAAGTCACGCCCCCGCTGTCCGTTCACTCCGCCAAGATGCTGCTCCAGGTGGTAGAGAGGATGAAGGCTCCCTTGTCTCTGTTCATGGTTTTTATGCCTCGCTTGCAGATCTCAATGGCCTCTCTGATCCAGCGCTGTTGTTTGTTCTCTTCGGTGCGGATGACCCTGCCCTTCTCCCGGTCCATGATGTGGTTTTCCCTTTTGCAGTGGTCAGTGATTGCTGATTTGTAATGTTCATGTTGTGCTTGTTCTTTTACTGCTCTGATTTTTCATTTTTTTGACAGGTAAGTCACACCCTCATGGAACATCAGCTGATAAAGACGGGTCTCAAGACACCATCATGCGACACTCTGAAGAAGGCGAAAGACTCGCCGAAACATGTCAGGTAAAAAATTAACCTAAAACATAATTGTCTGCTTTTAATGAATCAGTCAAATATCAATAATAAGAAGACAAAATGAACCTAATACAAATAAATGAATGCTTAATAACGCCCCTGCACATGCTCCTAAAAATCCAAACCTTCACCTGTAAATAAAACGTCCCGACCTGAAGACATCTTAATGTTATTATTTTGTTATACACACAGCGCCGCCAAGTGGAATCAAAAATTTGTTTTTATTTTAATTTTCACGTACTGCACGGTGCCCTTTTGACGAATCCGACTGAAAATTAGTCAGAAAAGACTCAAGACAATGATCTTACTCTCTGCCGAATTTTGTGACGTTTTGGCAAAAGGCGTGGCTATTACGGTGCTGAAAAGTCAGATTGTACTCTGTGGCAATAAAAGCTCCGGCAACATGACTCAGATGATCCTATCTTCTCGAAGTTGTACACATTTAAGGATACGTCAGCCCTGAAGACATCTACCAACTTATTTTTCATCGTAGTAGTAGCGCCACCAACTGGTAAAAGCTAATACAAGTTATTTTCTTGGATGTTTTTCTCCGTGCAACTCAACAAGGTCGCCCTCATATATGCTCGGATGACTGTTTCGGCCATGAGGATGTCACAATACGAAATTCGTCCTTTTTCTTGTAAAGTTGTGGGAGTGGCATTGCACTGTTCGGCAATAAAACAACGCTGATTATGAGGTTCTAAATATGAACGACAACTCGTGAAACTTTACACACACATCAGGCCGAGCAAATTTATCAATATTTTATACGTTAGTTGTGCAGCTTTTTTGAAATGGCTCGCCATGGCCCTCGAGAAATGTTAAAAAAAGCAGCCCTGGTTGAGTGTTTCACCTCGCTTTTTGTAAATTTTATGGAGTACAGTGAATCCTCGGTTATCGCGGTTAATGGGGACAGAGACCACCCGCGAAAACTGAAAATCCGCGAAGTAGCGGCGCACCTTCAAAAATGCTTAAAAAATATACAATATATATAATAAATATATATATATATATATATATATATATATATATATATATACGGGGAGAGAGAGAGTGAAATTCATGTTACAACAAAAAAAACAAATTATTATTAAAACGTATTATTTTTTTATTCCCCAGCCATTCTTTTTGTATTTATTTAATTACTCCGACTTTTACCTGCTGGTACGCCGTCCGGTGTGCCCTGTGAAATGAAAGGTGGCATTCTTTATTTATTTATTTATTTATTCTTTTATACATTCATAACTGACAGCTTCGCGCTCCGCTCGTGCCCGGGCGGAAGAGGTGCTCCAATTCGGCTTAACTGTGACACACACCCGCCCTCCTCCCCCGGAGCTTCCATTCGGTTAAACTTAGGGGCCGCTTGGCACCGCCCGTGCCCGGGGAAGGTGCTCCTCTTCGGCTTACTGTGACGCGAGCATGCCCTCCTCCTCCGGAGCTTCCATTCGGTTAAACTTAGGGGCCGCTTGGAACCGCCCGTGCCCGGGGAAGGTGCTCCTCTACGGCTTAACTGCCACGCACGCCGGCTGGAGCTCTGGTACGGTCCGAACCGCGCGAAACGTCGCCACCGATCGTGTCCGGGGGAACGTGCTCTTCTTCGTCCACTCTCCTCTTCGCCCACGCTCTTCTTCGGCGCACGCCGGCCGTCTAACCGCTCCAGCGCCCCGTCGTGCCGCTCGGCGAAACTACAATGCCCCCGAATATTTTTTATACCCGCGAAGCACTGAACCCGCGAAAGGTGAACCGCGAAGTAGCGAGGGTTCACTGTATGTATAAGACCAAGACCTACAAAAAAGTCTCTTGGAGCAATGAGATAGGTTTTACAGGAAGTCGGCCATTTTGAATTTACTTAAAAGGGGGTGGGTCACCACAATGGACTTTGTGTAGAAATTATTATTGGGGCCCGAGCAGCGACCGCGGCGAGGTCCCTATTGTTTATGTAGAAATTATTATTAGGGCCCGAGCAGCGACCGCTACGAGGTCCCCATTGTTTTTGTGGAAATTATTATTATTATTATTATTAGGGCCCGAGCAGTGACCGCTGCGAGGTCCCTATTGTTATTAGGGCCCGAGCTGCGACGGCTGCGAGGTCCCTATTGTTTTTGTAGAAAATATTATTACTGTTATTATTATTATTATTATTATTATTAGGGCCTGAGCAGCGACCGCTGCGAAGTCCCTATTGTTTTTGTAGAAATTATTCTTATTATTATTTTTCCGATTGTTCGATCGCATTTTTGACCCCCGAAACATGCACAAAAATTCACCAAACTTGGCAGTCTCATCGGGCATGGCGAAAAATTTGATATTTTAACGTCTAATATGAACAGGAAGTGAGTTATGAATTTTTGAAAGTCCGACTTTTGCCCTTTTTTGCATGTTTACAGGGGTCATTCTTTTGCACCCTGATCCTAAAGGCTTCATCTGATTGCCTTAAAATTCTGTCTGTAGCATCTTAAGACCTGGGACAAACACTGGGGCTAAAATTTTTTGTTTCCGAAATACTATATGAACGGGGGCGGGGCTTCGAAGTTTTCACTTAAGATTTCCTTCGCCGCAATGGACAAAATGCTTAATAACTCTCCTGCACATGCAGCTAAAAATCCAAAACTTCACATGTACATAAAGAGTCGGTACCTGAAGACATCTATATGTTTATATTCAGTTATACACCTTGCGCCAATCAATATCATTTTTTACATTTTGACGTACTGCACGGTGCCCTTTTAACGAATCCGATTGAAAATTGGCTAGAAAAGACTCAAGACATTGATCTTACTCTATCCCTATTTTTGTGACTTTCCTTCGAAGGGCGTGGCTATTACGGTGCCGCAGAGTCTGATTAATCTCCGTGGCAACAAAAGTTCCTGCAAAATGATTCAGATGATCCATCTTCTCGAAATTTTTCACATTTGAGGATATTCAGGCCCTGAAGACGGCTGCCAACTTATTTTTGATCGCAGTGGTAGCGCCACCAACTGGTTAAAACAAATACAAATTATTTTCGTTTATGTTTTTCTCCGGGCAGGTTAACAAAATCTACCTTATATTTGCTCGGATGAGTGTTTAGGCCTTGAGGATGTCACAATACGAAAGTCTTTCGCCTTCTTCAGAGTGTCACATGATGGTGTCTTGTGACCCGTCTTTATCAGCTGATGTTCCATGAGGGCGTGACTTACCTGTCACAAGAATGAAGGCAAGTCACGCCCCCCGCTGTCCGTTCACTCTGCCAAGATGCTGCTCCAGGTGGTAGAGAGGATGAAGGCTCCCTTGTCTCTGTTCATGGTTTTTATGCCTCGCTTGCAGATCTCAATGGCCTCTCTGATCCAGCGCTGTTGTTTGTTCTCTTCGGTGCGGATGACCCTGCCCTTCTCCCGGTCCATGATGTGGTTTTCCCTTTTGCAGTGGTCAGTGATTGCTGATTTGTAATGTTCATGTTGTGCTTGTTCTTTTACTGCTCTGATTTTTAATTTTTTTGACAGGTAAGTCACACCCTCATGGAACATCAGCTGATAAAGACGGGTCTCAAGACACCATCATGCGACACTCTGAAGAAGGCGAAAGACTCGCCGAAACATGTCAGGTAAAAAATTAACCTCAAACATAATTGTCTGCTTTTAATGAATCAGTCAAATATCAATAATAAGAAGACAAAATGAACCTAATACAAATAAATGAATGCTTAATAACTCCCCTGCACATGCTCCTAAAAATCCAAACCTTCACCTGTAAATAAAACGTCCCGACCTGAAGACATCTTAATGTTATTATTTTGTTATACACACAGCGCCGCCAAGTGGAATCAAAAATGTGTTTTTATTTTAATTTTCACATACTGCACGGTGCCCTTTTGACGAATCCGACTGAAAATTAGTCAGAAAAGACTCAAGACAATGATCTTACTCTCTGCCGAATTTTGTGACGTTTTGGCAAAAGGCGTGGCTATTACGGTGCTGAAAAGTCAGATTGTACTCTGTGGCAATAAAAGCTCCGGCAACATGACTCAGATGATCCTATCTTCTCGAAGTTGTACACATTTAAGGATACGTCAGCCCTGAAGACATCTACCAACTTATTTTTCATCGTAGTAGTAGCGCCACCAACTGGTAAAAGCTAATACAAGTTATTTTCTTGGATGTTTTTCTCCGTGCAACTCAACAAGGTCGCCCTCATATATGCTCGGATGACTGTTTCGGCCATGAGGATGTCACAATACGAAATTCGTCCTTTTTCTTGTAAAGTTGTGGGAGTGGCATTGCACTGTTCGGCAATAAAACAACGCTGATTATGAGGTTCTAAATATGAACGACAACTCGTGAAACTTTACACACACATCAGGCCGAGCAAATTTATCAATATTTTATACGTTAGTTGTGCAGCTTTTTTGAAATGGCTCGCCATGGCCCTCGAGAAATGTTAAAAAAAGCAGCCCTGGTTGAGTGTTTCACCTCGCTTTTTGTAAATTTTATGGAGTACAGTGAATCCTCGGTTATCGCGGTTAATGGGGACAGAGACCACCCGCGAAAACTGAAAATCCGCGAAGTAGCGGCGCACCTTCAAAAATGCTTAAAAAATATACAATATATATAATAAATATATATATATATATATATATATATATATATACGGGGAGAGAGAGAGTGAAATTCATGTTACAACAAAAAAAACAAATTATTATTAAAACGTATTATTTTTTTATTCCCCAGCCATTCTTTTTGTATTTATTTAATTACTCCGACTTTTACCTGCTGGTACGCCGTCCGGTGTGCCCTGTGAAATGAAAGGTGGCATTCTTTATTTATTTATTTATTTATTCTTTTATACATTCATAACTGACAGCTTCGCGCTCCGCTCGTGCCCGGGCGGAAGAGGTGCTCCAATTCGGCTTAACTGTGACACACACCCGCCCTCCTCCCCCGGAGCTTCCATTCGGTTAAACTTAGGGGCCGCTTGGCACCGCCCGTGCCCGGGGAAGGTGCTCCTCTTCGGCTTACTGTGACGCGAGCATGCCCTCCTCCTCCGGAGCTTCCATTCGGTTAAACTTAGGGGCCGCTTGGAACCGCCCGTGCCCGGGGAAGGTGCTCCTCTACGGCTTAACTGCCACGCACGCCGGCCGGAGCTCTGGTACGGTCCGAACCGCGCGAAACGTCGCCACCGATCGTGTCCGGGGGAACGTGCTCTTCTTCGTCCACTCTCCTCTTCGCCCACGCTCTTCTTCGGCGCACGCCGGCCGTCTAACCGCTCCAGCGCCCCGTCGTGCCGCTCGGCGAAACTACAATGCCCCCGAATATTTTTTATACCCGCGAAGCACTGAACCCGCGAAAGGTGAACCGCGAAGTAGCGAGGGTTCACTGTATGTATAAGACCAAGACCTACAAAAAAGTCTCTTGGAGCAATGAGATAGGTTTTACAGGAAGTCGGCCATTTTGAATTTACTTAAAAGGGGGTGGGTCACCACAATGGACTTTGTGTAGAAATTATTATTGGGGCCCGAGCAGCGACCGCGGCGAGGTCCCTATTGTTTATGTAGAAATTATTATTAGGGCCCGAGCAGCGACCGCTACGAGGTCCCCATTGTTTTTGTGGAAATTATTATTATTATTATTATTAGGGCCCGAGCAGTGACCGCTGCGAGGTCCCTATTGTTATTAGGGCCCGAGCTGCGACGGCTGCGAGGTCCCTATTGTTTTTGTAGAAAATATTATTACTGTTATTATTATTATTATTATTATTATTAGGGCCTGAGCAGCGACCGCTGCGAAGTCCCTATTGTTTTTGTAGAAATTATTCTTATTATTATTTTTCCGATTGTTCGATCGCATTTTTGACCCCCGAAACATGCACAAAAATTCACCAAACTTGGCAGTCTCATCGGGCATGGCGAAAAATTTGATATTTTAACGTCTAATATGAACAGGAAGTGAGTTATGAATTTTTGAAAGTCCGACTTTTGCCCTTTTTTGCATGTTTACAGGGGTCATTCTTTTGCACCCTGATCCTAAAGGCTTCATCTGATTGCCTTAAAATTCTGTCTGTAGCATCTTAAGACCTGGGACAAACACTGGGGCTAAAATTTTTTGTTTCCGAAATACTATATGAACGGGGGCGTGGCTTCGAAGTTTTCACTTAAGATTTCCTTCGCCGCAATGGACAAAATGCTTAATAACTCTCCTGCACATGCAGCTAAAAATCCAAAACTTCACATGTACATAAAGAGTCGGTACCTGAAGACATCTATATGTTTATATTCAGTTATACACCTTGCGCCAATCAATATCATTTTTTACATTTTGACGTACTGCACGGTGCCCTTTTAACGAATCCGATTGAAAATTGGCTAGAAAAGACTCAAGACATTGATCTTACTCTATCCCTATTTTTGTGACTTTCCTTCGAAGGGCGTGGCTATTACGGTGCCGCAGAGTCTGATTAATCTCCGTGGCAACAAAAGTTCCTGCAAAATGATTCAGATGATCCATCTTCTCGAAATTTTTCACATTTGAGGATATTCAGGCCCTGAAGACGGCTGCCAACTTATTTTTGATCGCAGTGGTAGCGCCACCAACTGGTTAAAACAAATACAAATTATTTTCGTTTATGTTTTTCTCCGGGCAGGTTAACAAAATCTACCTTATATTTGCTCGGATGAGTGTTTAGGCCTTGAGGATGTCACAATACGAAAGTCTTTCGCCTTCTTCAGAGTGTCACATGATGGTGTCTTGTGACCCGTCTTTATCAGCTGATGTTCCATGAGGGCGTGACTTACCTGTCACAAGAATGAAGGCAAGTCACGCCCCCCGCTGTCCGTTCACTCTGCCAAGATGCTGCTCCAGGTGGTAGAGAGGATGAAGGCTCCCTTGTCTCTGTTCATGGTTTTTATGCCTCGCTTGCAGATCTCAATGGCCTCTCTGATCCAGCGCTGTTGTTTGTTCTCTTCGGTGCGGATGACCCTGCCCTTCTCCCGGTCCATGATGTGGTTTTCCCTTTTGCAGTGGTCAGTGATTGCTGATTTGTAATGTTCATGTTGTGCTTGTTCTTTTACTGCTCTGATTTTTAATTTTTTTGACAGGTAAGTCACACCCTCATGGAACATCAGCTGATAAAGACGGGTCTCAAGACACCATCATGCGACACTCTGAAGAAGGCGAAAGACTCGCCGAAACATGTCAGGTAAAAAATTAACCTCAAACATAATTGTCTGCTTTTAATGAATCAGTCAAATATCAATAATAAGAAGACAAAATGAACCTAATACAAATAAATGAATGCTTAATAACTCCCCTGCACATGCTCCTAAAAATCCAAACCTTCACCTGTAAATAAAACGTCCCGACCTGAAGACATCTTAATGTTATTATTTTGTTATACACACAGCGCCGCCAAGTGGAATCAAAAATGTGTTTTTATTTTAATTTTCACATACTGCACGGTGCCCTTTTGACGAATCCGACTGAAAATTAGTCAGAAAAGACTCAAGACAATGATCTTACTCTCTGCCGAATTTTGTGACGTTTTGGCAAAAGGCGTGGCTATTACGGTGCTGAAAAGTCAGATTGTACTCTGTGGCAACAAAAGCTCCGGCAACATGACTCAGATGATCCTATCTTCTCGAAGTTGTACACATTTGAGGATACTTCAGCCCTGAAGACATCTACCAACTTATTTTTCATCGTAGTAGTAGCGCCACCAACTGGTAAAAGCTAATACAAGTTATTTTCTTGGATGTTTTTCTCCGTGCAACTCAACAAGGTCGCCCTCATATATGCTCGGAGGACTGTTTCGGCCATGAGGATGTCACAATACGAAATTCATCCTTTTTCGTGAAAAGTTGTGGGAGTGGCATTGCACTGTTCGGCAATAAAACAACGCTGATTATGAGGTTCTAAATATGAACGACAACTCGTGAAACTTTACACACACATCAGGCCGAGCAAATTTATCAATATTTTATACGTTAGTTGTGCAGCTTTTTTGAAATGGCTCGCCATGGCCCTCGAGAAATGTTAAAAAAAAGCAGCTCTGGTTGAGTGTTTCACCTCGCTTTTTGTAAATTTTATGGAGTACAGTGAACCCTCGGTTATCGCGGTTAATGGGGACCGAGACCACCCGCGAAAACTGAAAATCCGCGAAGTAGCGGCGCACCTTCAAAAATGCTTAAAAAAAATATACAATATATATAATAAATATATATATATATATATATATATATATATATATACGGGGAGAGAGAGAGTGAAATTCATTTTATAACAAAAAAACCAAATTATTATTAAAACGTATTATTTTTTTATTCCCCAGCCATTCTTTTTGTATTTATTTAATTACTGTGAGGATCGCTCCCCAGCCGGGGCTGGGAAGCGGTGTGGGTGGATCCTTAAAGCGCAGACAAGGGAAAATTTGGTAGGAACAATATTTATTGTGGCCGGCAAAAAACAATTGGCAGGCGATAGGCAAGGAGGGTTGCTATCAATAATAATAGAGGGTCTATACTTACAGACGTCGGGAGACGTGAACGGAAAACGCTGGGGGAACAATCTTCCCCCAGGAAAAGCAAAACGAGTAACAAAAGGAGCTTGCAATGCAAGAAAACCGAAAACAAGAATGTCCTTCCTCCAAAGGGTAAGGTTAAATCCAATCATCGAAAAAACACAAAGCGAGCCGAAACGTAGCTGTAGAAATAAACAAGGTAACAACATACACGACAAATACACGGAGCAAAGTTGGCAAAGACTGTAGCAAGGCACAAGGCGAGAGCAAGTAGGTCAATAATCCGACACGCAGGTTTGCGTGTCGGAGGCTTAAATAGTCCGTAATCAAGGCATGATGGGTTGCAGCTGGGCCGTCTCGCGAACGCGTCCGCTCGTGGCCGCGTTGCCGAGCAACGCGCCGTCGACCACGCCCACTCGGCTGCAACACAAAGGCACGATCGTGACAGTACCCCCCCCTTAACGGACGCCCCTTGGCGTACTACCTGGTTTCGTTGGGTGGGCGTTGTGGTAATCTCGTAGTAGAGATGGACACATGATCCAGGAGCGAGGGATCCATTGCCGTTCTTCTGGGCCATAGCCCTCCCAGTCGACCAGGTACTGAGTCCCCCTTCCCCTGCGCCTGGAGTCCAAGATCTCCTTTACCGTGTAGACTGGGTCGCCGTCAATGATCCTAGGAGGCGGTGGCGGGGCGGCGGGCGGCACCAGCGGGCAGGTAGGGGCCGGCTTGATGAAAGACACGTGGAACACGGGGTGTATCTTCATGGTGGGGGGTAATTTGAGGCGGACCGAGACCGGGTTGATGATGGCTGCGACTTCGAACGGGCCCACGTAACGTGGCCCTAGCTTGCGGGATGATCCAGCCAGATTAAGGTCTCGTGTGGACAGCCATACCTTGTCGCCGATCTTGTAGCCCGGGGCTGGACGGCGGCGACGGTCAGCGATGCGCCGGTTCCGCTGCGTGGTGCGTGACAGGGCGGCCCGAGCCTCTTTCCATGCCCGGTGGGCTCGCTTTAGGTGCTGCTGGACCGAGGGTACCTCTTCAGAACCGGGTTGGGACGGAAACAGCGGAGGTTGGTACCCGTAGGCGGTCTGGAATGGTGATCGACCTGTGGCTGAGGAGATCAGAGTATTGTGAGCGTACTCGATCCATGGCAGATGATCGACCCAGGTGGCCGGCTGGTCCATGCAGACGCAGCGGAGCGCGGACTCAAGGTCCTGATTGGCGCGCTCCGATTGCCCGTTGGTCTGCGGGTGGTAGCCTGAGGAGAGACTGGATGTAGCCCCGAGGCACTGGCAGAATTTCTTCCATACCTGGGAGACGAACTGCGGGCCTCGGTCGGACACCAAGTCGTCCGGGATGCCATGGAGTCGAACCACGTGTTGGACCAGCAGGTTGGCTGTTTCGAGGGCTGTCGGGAGCTTGGGTAGCGCAACGAAATGGGCGGCCTTGGAGAAGCGGTCCACTATGGTCAAGACGACCGTTTGCCCGCGGGAAACGGGCAGGCCAGTGACAAAGTCCAGTGAAATGTTGGACCAGGGGCGCGCCGGAACGGGAAGCGGGTGCAGTAGGCCCGCCGGGGGCTGGTGCGATGCCTTGCTGGCAGCGCATTGTGGACATGCTTGTATGTACGCCGTCACGTCTCTTTTGAGCGACGGCCACCAAAAGCGTTGGGCGATCAGGCCCAGGGTGCGGCGTATGCCCGGGTGGCAGGCCAACTTGGAGGCATGGCCCCACTGGATCACCTCCGCCCGGTCTCGAGTCGGCACGAACAGGCGCCCGGGAGGACACTCCGTTGGCGCCCCACTTTCCTCCTGGGCTTCTCGGATTCGCCGCTCGATCTCCCATTGCAGGCCCCCCACCAAGCGATGACTGGGCACCACGCTCGCCGGCCCCTCTTCGTCTTCCCAGGCGTCGTGGATGCGTGACAGTGCGTCGGGTTTGGTGTTGCGTGCCCCCGGCCGGTAAGTCATGGTATAATTGAAGCGGCTGAGGATCAAGGCCCACCGCGCCAGCCGGGGGTTCAGTCTTTTCATGTGGCGGATGTATGACAGGTTCTTGTGGTCCGTAAAAATGATGAATGGCTCCTGGGTGCCCTCCAGCCAGTGCCGCCATTCCTGCAGGGCCAGGATCACGGCCAGGAGTTCTCGGTTGCCCACATCGTAGTTGGCCTCCGCTGGGGAGAGGCGGCGAGAGAAAAAGGCGCAGGGGTGCAGACGTTGGTCGACCGGGGACCGCTGCGACAGGACGGCCCCCACTCCCGAATCAGAGGCATCCACCTCTACAACAAAAGGAAGATCGGTGTTAGGGTGGTGCAATACGGGAGGGTTTGTGAATGCCTTTTTTAAATCCGCGAACGCCCCCTCGGCTTCCCTGTCCCAGGCGAAACGAATCTTCGTCGAGGTGAGGCGAGTGAGCGGCAGCGCCCGGCGGCTATAGTCTTTGATGAAGCGGCGATAGAAATTCGCGAACCCTAGGAATCTCTGCAGCTGTTTGCGTGTAGTGGGCACCGGCCACTCCACGACGGCGCGCGTCTTGGCCTTTAATTGCCCGTTTTCTACTATGAATCCTAGGAACGAAACCGAGGTTTTGTGGAATTCACATTTTTCTGCCTTAACGTATAATTTGTTTTCTAGGAGTCGTTGTAAAATGGATCGCACGTGGAGGTGGTGTTCTTTTAGGGACCGAGAGAAAATAAGGATATCGTCCAGGTAGACAAAACAACAAACATTGAGCATATCCCTGAGGACGTCATTAATGAGAGCTTGGAACACCGCGGGTGCATTTGATAACCCAAAGGGCATGACAAAGGTACTCAAAATGTCCCAGTGGGGTTTTAAACGCGGTCTTCCACTCATCCCCTTCTCTAATGCGGACCAGGTGGTACGCGCTGCGGAGGTCTAATTTTGAAAAGACTGTCGCGGATTGCAGAGGAGCGAAGGCCGAGTCCAGGAGGGGCAGTGGGTAGCGATTTTTAACAGTGATCGCGTTTAGTTCCTTGTAATCGACGCAGGGGCGGAGGGATTTATCTTTCTTTTCTACAAAGAAGAGCCCGGCTCCTACCGGAGACGTGGATGGTCGTATCAATCCCGCCGCGAGGGATTCCGTTATGTAATCCTTCATCGCCGCCTGCTCGGGTTGCGAGACCTTGTACAACCGTACCGACGGCAGGACGGGGTCGGGCACTAGGTCGATCGCGCAGTCGTATGGGCGGTGCGGCGGAAGTGATTTGGCTTTTTCTTTGCTAAAAACGGCGCGGAGGTCGTGGTAAACGCTAGGCACGTTTTCAAGCTCGATTTCTACCTCGGGGGCCGCCCGGGGCCGCACGCCCTCTCCGGCTGACCGTAGGCAGTGCGCGTAGCAAAAAGGGCTCCAATTCTGGAGGGAGAGCCGGCTCCAGTCGATGACCGGGTTGTGTGCGGTTAGCCATGGGATTCCCAATACGACTGGGGCGGACCTGGCGGGCATGACAAAAAACGAACGCCTTCGATGTGGTTGCCTGACAACTTCAGCGTAAGAGGTTCGGTTAGCCGTCGGATGTCGGCCAGCACGCGACCATCGAGGTCATAAAGTTTCTCCGATTTGTGGAGCTCGGTGACCTCACAACCGAGTTGGGCCACTAAACCCGCGTCTATAAAGCAGTCATCGGCCCCGGAGTCAATCAGCGCGCAAACTTTAACACTCCCGTTAAGCCCTGTGATTTCTCCGTCCATCTCAAGTCTCAGGGTGGTCCCGGCACTGTCCTGTCCCTCCGCCGCGCTGGCGGGCTGTTCTTGCCGGGGACCTGGAGCCGCGGAGGTGCGCCCCGCGGACTCGCAGTGAGCGGGGCGACGAGGGGATGACTCTAGGCGGTCGGCCATCTCCGCGCACTCTGCTACTCTGTGTCCCTGTTGACCGCAGTAGAAGCACGCCCCTGTGCTGCGCCGGCGCTGCCTCTCTCGTAGGTCCGGACGGCGCGGAGGCGCCCCCCTGGGCTCGTCGACGGGCGGCCACCCGGGAGACCGAGTGTGAGGATGGGTCGAGCGGCGCTGCTCCCTCGCCTGCTCTCGAGGGTGCTCCCGCGACGCCAGGCGGCTGGCCCCCATCTGCATGGGCTCGTCGGCGGGCGCAGGTTCGGGTAACCGGAATCGTGGCGGCTCGGCGTGGCGCTGCTCCACCCCTCGCTCTCGACGACGCTCTCGAAGGCGGTTGTCCAGACGAATCGCCAGGGTGATCAGCTCCTCCAGCGTCTCGGCGTCGTCGCGGGCTGCCAGCTCGTCCTTGAGGGCCGGGTTCAGACCCCTCCGGAAAACGGACCTCAGGGCGCAGTCGTCGAATCCACTCTCCGCTGCTCGGGTGCGGAAGGTGATCGAGTACTCGGCAACTGACCGTGCCCCCTGGATACAGTCCAGTAATTCCGCTCCGGCCTCCTTCCCGCGGATCGGGTGGTGGAACACTCGCTGGAACTCGTTCAGAAAGGCGGGGAACGAGGAGCTGATCTCGGGACGCGTGTTGCTCACGGCCATGGCCCATGCACTCGCTTGACCAGTCAGGAGGCTCATCATAAATGCTACTTTTGAGCTGTCTAGCGCATAGGTTCGGGGCTGCTGGTCAAAAATCAGCCTACAATGATGAATAAATGGGCCGCAAAGGCCAGGCTCTCCGCCGTAGCGGTCGGGATGAGCCAGGTTAGGCTCCTTAACCGGGTAACCTGGGGGCGGAGCCCCGGAAGGGGGATCGACCGGGTTGGGAACCGGCGAGGCAGGGTGAACTGGGGTACTCAGTCGGGCCCCTAGGCTCATGAGTTGCTGGACCAGTTGGCCGACCGCGACGCGCAGGGTCGCGAGCTCGGTCGCCTGTTGGCCCACTAGGCGTCCTTGGCTGGTCAAGGCATGAAAAATTTTCTCCTTGTCTGCAGAATCCATGGTCGGATTATTCTGTGAGGATCGCTCCCCAGCCGGGGCTGGGAAGCGGTGTGGGTGGATCCTTAAAGCGCAGACGAGGGAAAATTTGGTAGGAACAATATTTATTGTGGCCGGCAAAAAACAATTGGCAGGCGATAGGCAAGGAGGGTTGCTATCAATAATAATAGAGGGTCTATACTTACAGACGTCGGGAGACGTGAACGGGAAACGCTGGGGGAACAATCTTCCCCCAGGAAAAGCAAAACGAGTAACAAAAGGAGCTTGCAATGCAAGAAAACCGAAAACAAGAATGTCCTTCCTCCAAAGGGTAAGGTTAAATCCAATCATCGAAAAAACACAAAGCGAGCCGAAACGTAGCTGTAGAAATAAACAAGGTAACAACATACACGACAAATACACGGAGCAAAGTTGGCAAAGACTGTAGCAAGGCACAAGGCGAGAGCAAGTAGGTCAATAATCCGACACGCAGGTTTGCGTGTCGGAGGCTTAAATAGTCCGTAATCAAGGCATGATGGGTTGCAGCTGGGCCGTCTCGCGAACGCGTCCGCTCGTGGCCGCGTTGCCGAGCAACGCGCCGTCGACCACGCCCACTCGGCTGCAACACAAAGGCACGATCGTGACAATTACTCCGACTTTTACCTGCTGGTACGCCGTCCGGTGTTCCCTGTGAAATGAAAGGTGGCATTCTTTATTTATTTATTTATTTATTCATTTATTCATTCATAACTGACAGCTTCGCGCTCCGTTCGTGCCCGGGCGGAAGAGGTGTTCCAATTCGGCTTAACTGTGACACACGCCCGCCCTCCTCCCCCGGAGCTTCCATTCGGTTAAACTTAGGGGCCGCTTGGCACCGCCCGTGCCCGGGGAAGGTGCTCCTCTTCGGCTTACTGTGACGCGAGCATGCCCGCCTCCTCCGGAGCTTCCATTCGGTTAAACTTAGGGGCCGCTTGGAACCGCCCGTGCCCGGCGAAGGTGCTCCTCTTCGGCTTACTGTGACGCGAGTATGCCCTCCTCCTCCGGAGCTTCCATTTGGTTAAACTTAGGGGCCGCTTGGAACCGCCCGTGCCCGGGGAAGGTGCTCCTCTTCGGCTTACTGTGACGCGAGCATGCCCTCCTCCTCCAGAGCTTCCATTCGGTTAAACTTAGGGGCCGCTTGGCACCGCCCGTGCCCGGGGACGGTGCTCCTCTACGGCTTAACTGCCACGCACGCCGGCCGGAGCCCTGGTACGGTCCGAACCGCGTGAAACGTCGCCACCGATCGTGTCCGGGGGAACGTGCTCTTCTTCGTCCACTCTCCTCTTCGCCCACGCTCTTCTTCGGCGCACGCCGGCCGTCTAACCGCTCCAGCGCCCGTCGTGCCGCTCGGCGAAACTACAATGCTCCCGAATATTTTTTATACCCGCGAAGCACTGAACCCGCGAAAGGTGAACCGCGAAGTAGCGAGGGTTCACTGTATGTATAAGACCAAGACCTACAAAAAAGTCTCTTGGAGCAATGAGCTAGGTTTTACAGGAAGTCGGCCATTTTGAATTTACTTAAAAGGGGCGGGTCACCACAATGGACTTTGTGTAGAAATTATTATTGGGGCCCGAGCAGCAACCGCTACGAGGTCCCCATTGTTTTTGTGGAAATTATTATTATTATTATTATTATTAGGGCCCGAGCAGTGACCGCTGCGAGGTCCCTATCGTTTTTCTAGAAATTGTTATTAGGGCCCGAGCTGCGACGGCTGCGAGGTCCCTAATGTTTTTGTAGAAAATATTATTACTTTTATTATTAATAATATTATTATTATTAGGGCCTGAGCAGCAACCGCTGCGAAGTCGCTATTGTTTTTGTTGAAATTATTATTATTATTATTTTTCCGATTGTTCGATCGCATTTTTGACCCCCGAAACATGCACAAAAACTCACCAAACTTGGCAGTCTCATCGGGCATGGCGAAAAATTTGATATTTTAACGTCTAATATGAACAGGAAGTGAGTTATGAATTTTTGAAAGTCCGACTTTTGCCCTTTTTTGCATGTTTACAGGGGTCATTCTTTTGCACCCTGATCCTAAAGGCTTCATCTGATTGCCTTAAAATTCTGTCTGTAGCATCTTAAGACCTGGGACAAACACTGGGGCTAAAATCTTTTGTTTCCGAAATACTATATGACGGGGGCGGGGCTTCAAAGTTTTCACTTAAGATTTCCTTCGCCGCAATGGACAAAATGCTTAATAACTCTCATGCACATGCTGCTAAAAATCCAAAACTTCACATGTACATAAAGAGTCGGTACCTGAAGACATCTATATGTTTATATTCTGTTATACACCTTGCGCCAATCAATATCATTTTTTACATTTTGACGTACTGCACGGTGCCCTTTTAACGAATCCGATTGAAAATTGGCTAGAAAAGACTCAAGACATTGATCTTACGCTATCCCTATTTTTGTGACTTTCCTTCGAAGGGCGTGGCTATTGCGGTGCCGCAGAGTCTGATTATTCTCCGTGGCAACAAAAGTTCCTGCAAAATGATTCAGATGATCCATCTTCTCGAAATTTTTCACATTTGAGGATATTCAGGCCCTGAAGACGGCTGCCAACTTATTTTTGATCGCAGTGGTAGCGCCACCAACTGGTTAAAACAAATACAAATTATTTTCGTTGATGTTTTTCTCCGGGCAGGTTCACAAAATCTACCTTATATTTGCTCGGATGAGTGTTTAGGCCTTGAGGATGTCACAATACGAAAGTCTTTCGCCTTCTTCAGAGTGTCACATGATGGTGTATTGTGACCCGTCTTTATCAGCTGATGTTCAATGAGGGCGTGACTTACCTGTCACAAGAATGAAGGCAAGTCACACCCCCCGCTGTCCGTTCACTCCGCCAAGATGCTGCTCCAGGTGGTCGAGAGGATAAAGGCTCCCTTGTCTCTGTTCATGGTTTTTATGCCTCGCTTGCAGATCTCAATGGCCTCTCTGATCCAGCGCTGTTGTTTGTTCTCTTCGGTGCGGATGACCCTGCCCTTCTCCCGGTCCATGATGTGGTTTTCCCTTTTGCAGTGGTCAGTGATTGCTGATTCGTAATGTTCATGTTGTGCTTATTCTTTTACTGCTCTGATTTTTAATTTTTTTGACAGGTAAGTCACACCCTCATGGAACATCAGCTGATAAAGACGGGTCTCAAGACACCATCATGCGACACTCTGAAGAAGGCGAAAGACTCGCCGAAACATGTCAGGTAAAAAATTTACCTAAAACATAATTGTCTGCTTTTAATGAATCAGTCAAATATCAATAATAAGAAGACAAAATGAACCTAATACAAATAAATGAATGCTTAATAACTCCCCTGCACATGCTCCTAAAAATCCAAACCTTCACCTGTAAATAAAATGTCCCGACCTGAAGACATCTTAATGTTATTATTTTGTTATACACACAGCGCCGCCAAGTGGAATCAAAAATTTGTTTTTATTTTAATTTTCACGTACTGCACGGTGCCCTTTTGACGAATCCGACTGAAAATTAGTCAGGAAAGACTCAAGACAATGATCTTACTCTCTGCCGAGTTTGTGACGTTTTGGCAAAAGGCGTGGCTATTACGGTGCTGAAAAGTCCGATTGTACTTTGTGGCAACAAAAGCTCCGGCAACATGACTCAGATGATCCTATCTTCTCGAAGTTGTACACATTTGAGGATACTTCAGCCCTGAAGACATCAACCACCTTATTTTTCATCGTAGTAGTAGCGCCACCAACTGGTAAAAGCTAATACAAGTTATTTTCTTGGATGTTTTTCTCCGTGCAACTCAACAAGGTCGCCCTCATATATGCTCGGAGGACTGTTTCGGCCATGAGGATGTCACAATACGAAATTCATCCTTTTTCGTGAAAAGTTGTGGGAGTGGCATTGCACGGTTCGGCAATAAAACAACGCTGATTATGAGGTTCTAAATATGAACGACAACTCGTGAAACTTGACACACACATCAGGCAGAGCAAATTTATCAATATTTTATACGTTAGTTGTGCAGCTTTTTTGAAATGGCTCGCCATGGCCCTCGAGAAATGTTCAAAAAAGCAGCCCTGGTTGAGTGTTTCACCTCGCTTTTTGTAAATTTTATGGAGTACAGTGAACCCTCGGTTATCGCGGTTAATGGGGACCGAGACCACCCGCGAAAACTGAAAATCCGCGAAGTAGCGGCGCACCTTCAAAAATGCTTAAAAAAATATACAATATATATAATAAATATATAAATATTTATATTTATATATATATATATATATATACGGGGAGAGAGAGAGAGAGAGAGAGTGAAATTCATGTTATAACAAAAAAACCAAATTATTATTAAAACGTATTATTTTTTTATTCCCCAGCCATTCTTTTTGTATTTATTTAATTACTCCGACTTTAACCTGATGGTACGCCGTCCGGTGTGCCCTGTGAAAAAAAGGTGGCATTCTTTATTTATTTATTCTTTCATAACGGACAGCCTCGCGCTCCGCTCGTGCCCGGGCGGAAGAGGTGCTCCAATTCGGCTTAACTGTGACACACGCCCGACCTCCTCCCCCGGAACTTCCATTCGGTTAAACTTAGGGGCCGCTTGGCACCGCCCGTGCCCGGGGAAGGTGCTCCTCTTCGGCTTACTGTGACGCGAGCATGCCCTCCTCCTCCGGAGCTTCCATTCAGTTAAACGTAGGGGCCGCTTGGAACCGCCCGTGCCCGGGGAAGGTGCTCCTCTTCGGCTTACTGTGACGCGAGCATGCCCTCCTCCTCCGGAGCTTCCATTCGGTTAAACTTAGGGGCCGCTTGGAACCGCCCGTGCCCGGGGAAGGTGCTCCTCTTCGGCTTACTGTGACGCGAGCATGCCCTCCTCCTCCGGAGCTTCCATTTGGTTAAACTTAGGGGTCGCTTGGCACCGCCCGTGCCCGGGGAAGTGTTAAAGAAATTTAAGTTTGTATGTTCATCTGTTAGTTTTGTTGTTTAGTTTGTCATCTTAGCAAGTTTCAAACTATAACTAATCTTACAGGCCCCCTTTGTTGCACATGCATTCGTATCTTTCTGGCCTCTAATTAAACTTTCGACAGCTACGGGTGCCAGGTACGGCCTCATCGCGAATGTGACTCCCCAACGCCAGAACCCTTTTCTGTAAACACCTCCCTTGGGGTGTTGATGACCCCTTTAACCCTTCGTAGATAATGTTGGGGCCCGAGGCCTCTTAAGGCTGTAACTTATGCATTTAGGGAGGTCCAACACAAGGCTTGGTATTTCTAAAGCAACAATATCGTCATGGCCATAAAATAAGTTCAACATGTTAAGCCTTGTGAAAATACACTACACAGGTCAAATGAAGTTCAGAGTGAACATGCTCCCTTTTGCTGTTAGAATAAGCAGAAGTATGAACAAAAGGTGTCTTGTAAGCTGAAACCGTTAGAATAGGCAGGAAGAGGGTGGGCAAGTGGGATGGAGTCAAATGTCAAGTTTTCCATTCTGTATGTATTGCATATTCAAATTGCTTATGCTGATGCAAATAAAAACCATGTGTGCAGTCGAACACGCTGGCTTCGCCTCGGAGTTCGAGGGCTGCCCAGCGCGGAAATGACAGACAATCTTGGCTGGTTGATTCATTTGTTCAGGCTTGTTTTGATAGAAACATCCTTAACATTACTTGGTCCTTCGAATGCCGGATGAAAACGTGTGATCTGCGGTGGACGATTGACGACGACTGAAAACGGCGCCATCGTGAAAAGTCCTCTCTTCCAGGAGGCCGGTCCTCGGCCATTGTCAGGTTCGCCAATTTGACATATCGTGTTCGAAAGCTAAAAGGAGAGACAGACAGCTCAAGTGGAGACAGAAAGGTTAACAAAGTTTATTTGGCAACTTCATCTTCCTTCTGTTCCCCGATGCTTTTCACACATTCCCTTTTATAACATCGGGGAATCAGATTACACTCAAGGGTGGTACAGTTCGTCTTCTCAAAAGCTGGTTTGGTCCGGTTCATCATTGGTGTGTCGTCGTGGGTCGCAGCTGACTTTGACGTCAGCATCTCTTATCAGGACCTAGCACGATGTTGCTTGCTTCAGACTCACTTCTGAAGAAGTGCCACCGCCCTTCTTTTCAACATGATATGTGCACCATGTATTGAAATAAAGTTGCGTCATGGCAAATGTATAATAACCTCCAAATATTATTCTAACATTCCCCCCTGTTTATTCTACATTTGCCCCAAATATTATCATCAATGGAATTTCCAAAGATTTAATTCCATCAAATCATTAGCTTGATAGCAAATGTAAACCCCTCTATTTTTCTTTGTTTAACTTTAATGTATTTGAGCGTTTTGGATTAACGAATAGGATCTCCCAGGTAAATTCAGTCGTCGTCATCAACTTGGTCATCACTGTCTCCTCCATCACCAGCACTTCTGTAATTAATCAAAGGATATATTTCCTGTCGTTTGGAATTTGTTGGAGCGAGAGCTGTTGAGATAAGTCGGAAAAGCAAAACGCGAATGCAGGGAATACAACAACATCCATACAGTACAAGGATTGAGGTGAACATTGTTATAGAAATCATTACAGAAAATACCATATTTTTATATTTACCAAACGTTTTGTTCCACCACTCATCCCATGCAGAGGTAGTCACACCTGAGTGTTCCTTCAGCTTATGCTTCAGGGTGCGCAAGCCTGCAATGGCTCTTGTGAGGGACCCTTCCGGAGAAGTGT
Organism: Idiotropiscis lumnitzeri; assembly: GCF_059441095.1. Lineage (NCBI taxonomy): Eukaryota > Metazoa > Chordata > Actinopteri > Syngnathiformes > Syngnathidae > Idiotropiscis > Idiotropiscis lumnitzeri. The sequence continues at coordinate 778,829 of NW_028283598.1, forward strand.
TGTTAGGGATGAAAGTACAACATTGATCCCCAATAATGGCGCAAACCCCTCCTCTCTCTGCCAACAGCATGTCCACCGCGATGCGGTTTTGAAATGCCATGAGTGATGTTGCTGCCAATTGTTCTTTTGGACCAATTTTACGTCACCCCAGATGGAAGGACGACGTAGGACCAATTGTTCTTTAATAGCTATAAATCCTTCTTCAATGAAGTTCCCCAATCTTTGCACGTTATAGTGTATGTAATTTATTCGATCCACATTCTTATTCGGTGTAATCCAAAGAAGAATGGACTCGAACCCCGCTGCGATTTGATTTACCAATTTATACTCATCTGGTACGCCCCTTGGTTGGCCAATTGCATCCAAATAAGTCATATCACCATCCCTCCAGGAAGCACTTCGTCTTTTCCTGGCGTAATAATAGGGGTATTCGTCAGCTTCAACTGCCCTTTGAATATCCCTTGCTGTGGATGGAAAAATAGACACTGGTAAGAGAAGTGACACCAATGCACAAGTTCCAACTGCGTCCTTTAATGAATCAAATAGTTTAGTACCCCGCACCACCACCACACATCGCTGCGTGGCAGTAGTGTACCTGCTTGGAGTACAGTTGTTTTACACCACTTGTGTTCCTGTGAGATTAACACAAGTAAAGTTAGCCACTGCCACATCGGTAGAAAAGATAGGCTTATCTTTCGTTGCCTTAATCGCAGCGTACACATCATTCCAAGCAATGCAGTCCGCATTAGGTGTTAATTTCATCATTACTTCTAAAAGGCATGTTGATGGAAGAGCTGTTGGAATTACTCATAGTAATGGTCTCGGACACATGCATGAAACACAGCTTTAAGTGCAACCAAAACTACACAACACAAAATCTCAATTTTTTATCCACGCGAAACTAATGTCAACCGAGAGACCCCTAATAGGGTAGGGTTGAGATGACTTTTTACAATGCACAAGGTGTATGTTGCTTGGGGAAACTGTCCTCGTTTTGGGCTTATGTTTCCCTGACAATTGTGTCGAGCACAGATCATACAGGCTCTTCAAAAAATCTTTTGAGAAAAAATTAAAACCCATATGTTGTATAAAATTGGTTTGGTTTGTCTTACCATACCATCCCTCCTGTTTGACATGTGTGTCAACATGTGTCAATATTGCGAAAAATATTTTTTGGAAGAATTGTTTTTTTTTTTTTTTTTTTTTTTTTTTTTTTTTTTTTCCTCTGAACTGACATATATGCCATTAGTCAAAGTAGCTCCTTTTTCTAGCCATAGATTTTCTCTTGCATAAGACTTTGTTGTTGTATGTCTGCAATGATGTTGCCTCGCAGAACGTTATCTATCAGCGCACACACAGCCACACCTATGAATGGCTTGGTAGCTGCTTCTCCACCTCTTTTTTTTTTTTTTTTTTTTTCTCTCTCTTCTCTTCGTTTTATTTTGTAAGTATTTTTGTGTACTAAGCTGACCAGTGAATTCATATTTTGTTATCCATGAGTTTAAATGTTTTACTTTTTCCGGACATTGGCTTTCTATAAATTTCTAGTCCTTACACGTCAATTGTTGTTTCGGATCCTTTTTGCTAGCTTTTTTACTGTTTGATTTCCCCATGTTTTCCTAAACTGTTCTCCAATCCCTGAACAGGCTGACAATTACTTTGTTTTAGGTAATTCCCAAGCTTCTGCTTCCCAGACAGTTGTCGGTTAAATTTCCTGTTCCAAAATGAGGTTGCAAGCCTCCATACACACTTATTCATTCACACTATTTTTCCCTTTTTATTTATTTATTTTTTTTTTTTTCCCTCGTCTTTTTTTCCCCTTATTTCTCTTTTTTTCCCCTTTCAAACGCGCGTGGAGGATATACCCCTGTTATCCCCTATCAGTGTTATAGACTATCTCTGTCTCTTCACGTAACATTGACTAGTATTCTTACGGTTTTACACAGTTTTAAAGACTTACTCTGTCTAGTCCCCACAATATCCCCACGGAATTTAACTACTTACTTGCAGAGGAGTCCGCCCTCCTGTTAACGCAGAATTTAACTACGTACCCCTTCAAATGCCCACATTTATCACACTCATTCATCACATTCGGACTTCACACACTCACCCAAGATGAGCTGAACGTCTCTCTCCGCAGCCTCCCTTCAACTTTCAGCATCCAGTAGCAAAGTCGAGGACCAGGTCCAAAAAAAGAAAGAATCCTCATCTTGTCGTGGCCACGATTGTCCCCGGTCGTCGGCTTCGCTCCTGGACGCCTCCAGTATGTTGGGTTCACGGCTCTGAAGGACCAATTGTATGTCAGGTTCGCCAATTTGACATATCGTGTTCGAAAGCTAAAAGGAGAGACAGACAGCTCAAGTGGAGACAGAAAGGTTAACAAAGTTTATTTGGCAACTTCATCTTCCTTCTGTTCCCCGATGCTTTTCACACATTCCCTTTTATAACATCGGGGAATCAGATTACACTCAAGGGTGGTACAGTTCGTCTTCTCAAAAGCTGGTTTGGTCCGGTTCATCATTGGTGTGTCGTCGTGGGTCGCAGCTGACTTTGACGTCAGCATCTCTTATCAGGACCTAGCACGATGTTGCTTGCTTCAGACTCACTTCTGAAGAAGTGCCACCGCCCTTCTTTTCAACATGATATGTGCACCATGTATTGAAATAAAGTTGCGTCATGGCAAATGTATAATAACCTCCAAATATTATTCTAACAGCCATCCTCCACCGGAGAGAACACAGACTTCATCCATGAACCGCGAGTGTCTCGACCAGCGGAGAGATTGTCACAGGTCAGTGGTTGTATACAACAGATAGTAAAAAACTTTTTGGGGTTTTTGAAGGATAGTAGGGTTTCAGGGAGTTCCTTTACCCGAAGAGATAGTACATCTTAGCTTAGCTATTTTCTGGAAGAAATACAGATTTAACTTTGCTATTTTGGAAGACTTGTTGGAAGACTCGGACAGTACAGAATTAACTGTTGTTTATTCTGGAAGGCAGATTAAGGCATTCCTTGTCTGGTAGAGAGTACAAGTGTAGTTGATTATATCTGCTCGGATAGTACAGAATTAACTGTTGTTTTTTCTGGAAGACAGATTTAGGGGTCCTTATTTCTGGTAGAGTACAGATGTAATTATTACTATATTTGGAAGTGATAGTACAACGTTTGTTATTTATAGAAGACGAAAATAGTTTATCTATTTTCACAGACACAGAACTGATCAATCTGTGAGTGTGTATGTGTATTGTATGAATGTCCAACGTTTGAGAAATCTAAAACTGACCGAGGGTTGTGAGTAAAAACACCCAGGAATACCCGCTCCAAATTGGGAGTAGAAGCTTGGTATTCAACCCAAAGTCAGGCAATTTGAATTTTTCTCAACACTGAGGAACCATAACTAGACACCATAACAATTAAGACTGTCAGAAATGGCGGCAGAATTGATGAAGGAAGTTAACTGTCAACTTTCCGAATTTGAAATAAAGGAAAAATGTAGGTTAGTTGAAATTGAAAAATATTGATTAGCTTCTCGTTTGTAGCTGTTCAATGTTGAGAACTGTGTGTGTTGTTTTGTGGGCCCGTGTATATGTCTGAGTCTGACTATGTGTGTGTGTGAGAACAAAGAAGAGAAAGGGTGGGGGTTGAGTCAGTGAGCTGGAGTGTGTGCGATTGGGGATTACTAATACCACTTGGTATTTTATCCCATGTAATACAGTAGGATTATAAACAGCAGACTGTTGTGGATGTAATAGACAAGAAATCTCCACCTGAAAAAGTTGAAGTGAGAATTGCCACAACAGGAAAATTGAGTTGCTGTCCTACTGATGAGAAACCAGTTTTTAGAACACCCTAGGTGTTGACAAACTGGTCCAATTTTCTAAAATTGGGGTATTGGGTAGTATAGTAAAGTCCAGGGAAACTTTGCAGTGTAGAGATTGGAAGTTAATAAGAAAAGAAAAGGAATGTGTAAAGAAAGAAAAAGAATGTGTAGAAAAGGGAAAGGAACAATTAATGTTCCATAGAAAGGATTGATGAAGTCCAAATGATAGGGCAAGTGAGAAAGGTGTCATAGGCAGATTTGCAAGTGGAAAACTGTATAGAGTAACAGAATGAGAACCTATGTGGTTGAGGGATGTAAGACACTGAGTTGGTTGCATGAATTGAAAGAGAGAAGTAGGTGTTATGAAAGATGGAATGAAGGTTTTGAAAGTGAACATGAGGAATCTTTGCAAAAGCATAGGTGTTTCCTGATTTTGAATTTTAAGTGGTGTCAAACCTGAGGTGCGGGGGCAGAATTTGGTTCTCTAACTGAGAGGCAAGGTAGGTTGAGAAGGAAAAGCGTAAGTGAAATAGGATGAGCGGAAAGTTAAGAGGGGGTTGGAGATGACTGAGAGGTAAAGTAGGTTGGGCAGATGCCAGAAGGAAAGCGTAAGTGAATTGGAACGAGCGGAAAGTTTAGGGGGAAGGAGCTGTTGCCATTGGCTTGAGATTGCCTGCTCGTAAATTGGCAGGGAGGAGTGGCCAGTAAACTGGAGCCTTTGGTAGGGGGCGTAACCCCTGGCAGCTTGGTTGCCTGGGGACCGCGTGATTGGCGTATGAACAGTGAGGCCCCCCCCCCTCCCTTCTTTTTCTGCTGTGAGCGTCTAGGATAGGCTTGCACACGAGGGCGGCCAAGGAGAAGACGAGTAATTTACATAATGAATGAAGGGTTTGAGAACTTGTTTTAAGGAAGTGTACGATTGGGAAAATGAATGACTAGGCCGGGACCCCAGTGGGGCTTCGGACTGCGAGTTGATGTCCAAACCTCTGGATTCCCCCTCTGACAGTGACAACAGTGAGGACATTGAGGAAGATATTAAACATATGTTTGACCTCGAGAATTACTTAATGCGTCATCAAACTGAACCGATGAGATGCAGCTGTTAAAAAAGGAAGTCACATATTTAGGCCGCATTTTGACTGAAAAGGGGCGCATTTTTGGTGACAAGCAAAAAGAAGGCGTTGCCCGAGCCCTAAAACCAATAACAAAGAAGTAAATGATGTCCCTTATAGGTGTACGCAATTATTGCCAGGCATGGATTGCAAAGTACTTAGAAATCACACGACTATTGCTGGACATCATTTATGACAAGCCAATGACATTTGAGGAAAAAAAAAATGTTTGAACACTTGAGGTTGACAAGCTTTTGAACTTGTCAAGTGTGAACTCATTGATTAAGATGTATTAGCACTACCAAATTACTATGAGCCATTTGAGCAAACAGTGACTGCAAAAAATGGTTTCATGACCTTGTGTGGCTGCAGACGCGCAGGGCTCATGAAATCACTTGCATATTAGTCACAACAATTGGATCAAGCAGCCTTCACCCACCACATTCACATTGCACGGCGACCTAATTGTCACATTACACTGATAAGGTGCGCTCAGCCCAGCGTCACTTTTTCCCGCACCAGTAGAAGGCACACCACACGACTGTGGAAGCCGAGTCCAAATTACCACCAAACAGCGACCTGACCTCTTGGACACCTTTCTCCCGACTGGAGAGACAGTTTTTTGACGGCCGCAAAGGGGTGGGAATTTTTTTTTTAACAAAGCATTTTGTTTCAAGGGATATTAAAATCTGTATGTGCAGGACAAGCAGCAGAAACTTCTGTGCTGATCCAGAATTGTAAGATGTTTTCTAAAAAACATTTTACAATTTGGACTGACTGCCAAGATATATGTTTATGTGTTCTGTCGACATTGGGCAAACGGCGTTTTAAAAAATCACAAAAGATGAAAGAAAAGTTGTGCATAAAGCACGTCTAAATAAGTATTTGTAAATGCAAAATTTTCTGAACAGAAAATGAAACGATTACAATTGAATACTGCCTCGCTGACAATGCAGCAAGGGGTAATGCACACACACACACACACACACACGCAGCAAATCAACTTGACAATTTGATCTCACGCCAGGGAAAAATACACCACTAATTGAATGCACACATTGGGAGAAAAAAGGTGCAAACATTGCTGAGGAGTAGAGGAGTAACATGAGTGACACATGTGTGTCAACAGGGGGAAGTATGATATGAAATTGTTCCCACATATAGACTTTTCAACAAAATACTTTTTTTTAGACAAAGTGTTAGTTGTTTGGGTTGCAATATTGTTTGGTTATAATTAATGTGTTTTCAAAATGGATTACGTTGTTTCCAACAACACATGATGATGTTAAAACAGTTGGAAAAAGTGTTGTGTAATCGAATTATCCTGACATTTGGAATTTCAAGAGTGATTTAAAGTGAAAATGATGCATTTTGTGAATAATGTTTGTAACAAGTGGGACAGTTGTTGCAAAATTGACTCAAAGCGTCATTTTGCATACAGTCTGCAGGACTTGTGGAACGCACGAATGGAACTGACTTATCAAGACAAAGAAAAAAAAAAGAGACAATGGCCAGACTGTGTTTCAATCACAGCAATGAGGATAGTGCCAGCCGAAGGAAGGACACTATCCCCTTTTTATCCTATATGGCCTCACACATAGACTCTCAGGTTCATCAGAACCACCAGCGACTGGCACATCTGTCCCAGTCCACATGAAAGACATGTTTGACCACAATTACTGGCCAGTGTGTTTTGATCCACAGATAAACCACGTCCATGTGGGAGACCAACTCTTCCTCAAGGTGCTGAAACGACCTCGTTGGGACAGTGAACGCTGGGACGGCCCTCATCAGGTGATTGCAGTGACCCCGACGGCAGCAAAGGTCGAGGGGCGTGGCGGCTGGAACCATCAGTCGCAGTGCAAGCTTCTCCGGTCCCTGCTGAAGGCTGAGCGACGCAAGTCCCTTGGAGAGGATCTCCACCACGTACACTCCAATGTACCAACAAAAGACCACAGTTGGAAAGAGGGTTTTCCGTGGCAAACACACCCCTCTCGGAAGGATGGAGCAAGCCGCCGAACAGCAACTGGGCACTGCCCTGTCGACCAGATGCATCATCTACTTCCTTGCAGGGCTGTGCCTGGTCAGCGCACAACCTCGAGACCAGGACAACGTCAAACGCAGACGAGTTGCACAGGCGCAGACTGCTGACTACACGCACATCAAATAAAACCTGCAGCCTCTGAAAAAACGCTCAAGGTCACTGATTCATGTAACTTGCATCACAGAAAAGAGTTGCAGTTGTGAATGTTTGATGTTCCGGGTTTATTTTGTACATACATGTATTGGACCAAAAACTGCATTAGCTTTGCTTTATTATCTTTTAATTGTTATTATTTTTTTGGGCTTCTCGTTCGGGGCATGGGTTTCTACCCTTTTCTCCAAGAATTTATGAGTTTTTGGGTAGTTTTTCTCCCCCCTCAAGCGACAGCCTTTGATGATGAGATTTGAAACTTGATAAACAGGAGGGATATGTTAAAGAAATTTAAGTTTGTATGTTCATCTGTTAGTTTTGTTGTTTAGTTTGTCATCTTAGCAAGTTTCAAACTATAACTAATCTTACAGGCCCCCTTTGTTGCACATGCATTCGTATCTTTCTGGCCTCTAATTAAACTTTCGACAGCTACGGGTGCCAGGTACGGCCTCCTCGCGAATGTGACTCCCCAACGCCAGAACCCTTTTCTGTAAACACCTCCCTTGGGGTGTTGATGACCTCTTTAACCCTTCGTAGATAATGTTGGGGCCCGAGGCCTCTTAAGGCTGTAACTTCTGCATTTAGGGAGGTCCAACACAAGGCTTGGTATTTCTAAAGCAACAATATCGTCATGGCCATAAAATAAGTTCAACACGTTAAGCCTTGTGAAAATACACTAGACAGGTCAAATGAAGTTCAGAGTGAACTTTTGCTGTTAGAATAAGCAGAAGTATGAACAAAAGGTGTCTTGTAAGCTGAAACCGTTAGAATAGGCAGGAAGAGGGTGGGCAAGTGGGATGGAGTCAAATGTCAAGTTTTCCATTCTGTATGTATTGCATATTCAAATTGCTTATGCTGATGCAAATAAAAACCATGTGTGCAGTCGAACACGCTGGCTTCGCCTCGGAGTTCGAGGGCTGCCCCGCGCGTAAATGACAGACAATCTTGGCTGGTTGATTCATTTGTTCAGGCTTGTTTTGATAGAAACATCCTTAACAGGAAGGTGCTCCTCTACGGCTTAACTGCCACGCACGCCGGCCGGAGCTCTGGTACGGTCCGAACCGCGCGAAACGTCGCCACCGATCGTGTCCGGGGGAACGTGCTCTTCTTCGTCCACTCTCCTCTTCGCCCACGCTCTTCTTCGGCGCACGCCGGCCGCCTAACCGCTCCAGCGCCCTGTCGTGCCGCTCGGCGAAACTACAATGCCCCCGAATATTTTTTAGACCCGCGAAGCACTGAACCCACGAAAGGTGAACCGCGAAGTAGCGAGGGTTCACTGTATGTATAAGACCAAGACCTACAAAAAAGTCTCTTGGAGCAATGAGCTAGGTTTTACAGGAAGTCGGCCACTTTGAATTTACTTAAAAGGGGGCGGGTCACCACAATGGACTTTGTGTAGAAATTATTATTGGGGCCCGAGCAGCGACCGCGGCAAGGTCCCTATTGTTTTTGTAGAAATTATTATTAGGGCCCGAGCAGCGACCGCTACGAGGTCCCCATTGTTTTTGTCGAAATCATTATTATTTTTATTATTATTATTAGGGCCCGAGCAGTGGCCGCTGCGATGTCCCTATTGTTTTTCTAGAAATTGTTATTAGGGCCCGAGCTGCGACGGCGGCGAGGTCCCTATTGTTTTTGTAGAAATTATTATTAGGGCCCGAGCAGCGACCGCTACGAGGTCCCCATTAACCGCGATAACCGAGGGTTCACTGTATTACTCTTACTCGATCTTGGCGCCGCTTTTGACACTTGATCATAACATATTATTAAAACGCCTTGAAACTTGTGTTGGCATTTCAGGTTCAGCGCTTTCTTGGATTAATTCGTATCTGTCGGAGACGACGCACCGTGTAATTCATGGCAATGCGTCTTCTGATCTTTGTAAGATCACACGCGGAGTTCCGCAGGGATTGGTACTAGATGCTACCGCTTGGTGATATTATACGGAAATATCACATTAGTTTTCATTGTTATGCTGATGATACGCAATTATACATGCCGTTGGATATAACGAATCCGTGTGATTGCTATAAATTAGAGGCATGCCTTGCCGAAATTAAACTATGAATGTCTTTCAATATTTTGCGTCTTAACTCAGATAAAACCGAGATGCTGATCATTGGACCAGCGCGTCATCTGTACCTTTTTCAAAGACACCACTATGAGTATCGATAAATTGCCCAAAAGGATTCAACAAAAAATATCAACTTGTGATGCAAAAATCTTAATCCATGCGTTTGTTACGTCTCGCCTCGACTATTGTAACGTTTTGCTCTCGGGTCTCCCCATGTCTAGTATTAAAAGTTAGTTCAAAATGCAGCAGCTAGACTCTTGACTAGAACGAGAAAGTTTGATCATATTACCCCGATACTTGCCAATTTGAATTGGCTTCCGGTCCACTTGAGATGTGATTTTAAAGTTCTGCTACTTGCCTATAAAATATTGCATGGCTTAGCACCTTCCTATCTCGTTGACCTCGTGGTACCATATGTTCCGTCCCGAAACCTTCGCTCACAAAATGCTGGTCTTTTAGTGATCCCGCGAGCCAAAAAGAAGTCCACAGGTTCTAGAGCGTTCTCTATTCGGGCACCAATGCTTTGGAATGTACTACCCTCAGGTATTAGAGGCGCCACCTCAGTAGAAATGTTCAAAACACTATTAAAGACGCATTTATACTCTTGTGCATTTAGTTGAACTATTTGTTGGCCTGTTTACTGCCGCTTTTTCTCTTATCTTATCTTTTCTGCCCCCTTTTCCCCGGCTGGGGGATTAGGTGACGGTGACCCACTAGGAAGTTTAAGGCATTGACAAACTGGGCATGCACCTGTTCCAGTGATGTCGTCTTCCTGCAGCGCGACATTTATTTATATACTTTAGCATCTAATTTAATTATTTGTTGGCCTGTTTACTGCCGCTTCTCCTCTTTTCTGCCCCCTCTTCCCCTGCTTGGGAATTAGGTGATGGTGACCTGCTATGAAGATTACGGCACTGACCAACCGGGGAGGGACCTGCTCTGCCGAAGTCGTCTTCATGCAGCACCTCTTCTGATTTCCCTATATTTCAGCACTTCGTTGAACTACTTGTTGGCCTGTTTACTATTTCTGTTCTTTTTTTTCTGTTCCCAATTCCACAGCTTGGGAATTAGGTGATGGTGATTCACTTGGAAGTGGCTGTTCTGAATTTACCCCAAACTGACTATTTCAAGATCAAAGGCTCAACCTCGGATATGCTGCCATGGCGATTACGGTCCTGGATGAGGACCCACTCCACTAAAGTCATCTTCCTGCAGCACTTCATTTAATTGACTCTCACATTATCTCATCTAACATTGTATAGCATCATTGTATGTGTCAAATGTTGCCCACTTGGCATCCAAAGCAGCCTGGTCATCCTGGAAGGGGGTTTCCCCCCCATCTGTGGTCCCTTCTCAAGTTTTCTCACTTTTCCCCCAATGGGGTTTTGAGTTTTTCCTTGCCCTCCTGGGGGTTAAGATCAGTGGATGTTGATTGTGGTTATGTAAAGCCCTTTGAGACTGTCTGTGATTAAGGGCTATACACATAAAATTGACTTGACTCGACTTGGACCAGAATAGAAGTGGATGAGGGAAAAAGGGAGGGGCGGTGTTGACTGATATTGTGCAGATGGAAGTAGGCTGACCGGGTTGTGTTATTATGCTTATGGAAAGATAGAGTGCGGTCAAGGATGACACCCAGACTCTTGACCTGAGGGGATGGGAAAACAATGGAGGGGCCAACAGGAATGGGAAAACTGCCAACTTTGGATTGTATTGATTTTGTACTGAAAAGAATAACTTCTGTTTTGTCGCTGTTAAGCCTCATGAAATTATTAGAAAACCAGTCATTGATTTCAGATAGACAGGAGGTGACGGAGGTGGGAGGGAGTGATATGCTGGGTTTGCAGGAGAACTAGAGCTGGGTGTCATCCGCGAAGCAATGGAAAGCGATATTGAATTTTCGGAAAATTCTGCCAAGGGGAAGGAGGTATATGATAAATAATAGGGGGGCCAGGACCGAGCCTTGGGGCAAACCTGAGGTGACTGGGAGGGACTTTGATGAGAAATATTTAAGCTGGATGAACTGAGTGCGGTCTTTGAAGTATGAATGGAACCAGTTGAGGGCGGTGTGGGTGATGCCGATGGAAGAAAGTCTTTTGAGAAGGATGGTGTGTGAGATGGTGTCAAAGGCCGCAGTCAGGTTAAGAAGGATGACAATGGAGAATGAATCTGAGTCAGCTGCAATGAGGAGAGCAGAGGTGACCTTGAGTAGAGTTGATTCAGTGCTGTGAAGTGCACGGAAACCGGACTGAAAGGGTTATTGCAGGTGAGATGAGAGTGGAGTTGAGTGGCGACTACATTATCTAGGACTTTTGAAATGAATGGTAGGTAGGAAATAGGGCGGAGGTTCAGGAAATAGTACTGAGCGGCTTTTTCTTAATCTCATGAGAAAATGTACTCGGGCAAGCACAGTCGAAAAGAGTCGTGCGTTATCTCAGCCCAGCCTCACATTCTTCCCCCGGCACGGGTCTACGTCCAAGGGAAGGTCCTCTCCAGATTAATCATTGTCTGGATGGTTGATTCCCAGCTGGTCCCCAAGACTGGTATTCCACGGCTGGCCTTCTCCGGCGGGCAGTCTCTCCGTCTCTCCTGCTGGTATTCCCCTGTAATCTTGTCAGTGTGCATGTATGTGTGCTCCAAAATCAAATTATGTCTTTCAGAATGTGTTTTTGCAATGGCGTCCCCTTGAACCCTCCAATCAATCAATCAAATTTTATTTATAAGAGCACTTTTCATACATAAAATGCGTCTCAAAGTGCTGTACAATAAAAACATCCAAATTACAACGAAAAACTAAAACCCATTCCACCCACTCAACATAAACACAAGACACATCCACATACACGCCTGAACTCGCACACACACAGAACACTCGCATTCACACAACTTAATAAACCATCTTAGTAGAAAGACAGGGTAAGGCACAGAGAAACCATATGAGAAAATGTACCCAGGGTAGGTCATCCGCGCTGAGAGGGATGACGGCTCACGCCCACAGGGAGCTGCGCCAACACACAGACCCCTAGCCCAGACTGACCGGGGTAGACCCTACACATAGTGCAGAGGGCCCCGGTCCGCCGGGCCTAAGGAGCCTCCGGGATGAAGCCCCCTGTGAGAAGGCCAGCCACACCTCCCAGCGCGGAGGCCCCCCTTGAGGAAACACTGGAGCTAAAATATATAAAAGAAAATGATAATGCTAAACAAAAAAGAAGCTAAAAATTAAAGGACAATAATATAAAAAGACGAAGCTAAAATATATAAGAAAAATTATGATACTAAAAGACAGAGAAGAAGCTAAAAATTAAAAGACAATAATATAAAACGACGGAGCTAAAATATATAAGAAAAATGATGATACTAAAAGACAAAGAAGCTAAAAAAAATTAAAGACAATGATAATATATAAAATGACAATCCTGAATTAAAAGACTAAGATAAATTATTTAAAAGCCAAACAAAAAAGGTGAGTCTTGAGCAGGGGTGGGCAATTATTTTTTCCATGGGGCCACATAAGAAACATAAAATATTGTGGAGGGCCGGGCCAAAAGGCTGAACTCAATTCTGTATAATATTAATTGTATTTCTTTTTTAAAAAGCAGTAAATAGCACTGTTTTGACAAGCTGGCATTAAAGTTAAGCAATGAAACTAAATACCAAATAAACTGAAAAAATGAGGTTGCCTTACAAAAATGTATTCATTCAAATTTCTCAACACAATGGTAGACAAAATATTAACATTTTTTACTATTTGTGACTCATATTAGTAAACAAATTCTGTCACATTCACTTCAAAACACATTTTGAGTTCCATATACTGTTGGATAGTTGTGTAAAGGTTCTGAGCATTTTAAAGACATCACAATATTGTCTTTTTGCACCAAACATTAAGCAAGATACAACATATTGACTGTCACTGAACTGTGATTTTGAGAAAAAGTGTCCCAGTTCATTGTTATCTGGTGCCGTTTTTATATTTCTCTGCATGTTTCGTCTGGTAGTGCCGACTCAAATTGTAGTCCTTCAACACGGCGATCTGCTCCCCGCAAACTAAACACACAGCTTTACCTCTAACTTCAGTAAATAAATACTTCGCTGTCCAATTTTTGTTGAAAATTCTACATTCGGCATCTACCTTTCTTTTTGTAGCCTGAGCGGACATTTTTGAGGGCGAACGTTGTCTTGTTGTGATTCAATCGCGCGCATGTCTTGATAAACGCATTACGTCATTATGTGCGACGCACATTGTGCGGGAATAAAAAAAAAAAACAATTTCAGAATAAAAGCAGTGCAGCTTTCGCCCATGAATGAGGTGAAATTAAAAAGTATGTTTATTTTGAAATTTCCAATTAACCTTACACTCGCGGTCAGAGTCAACCAAAGGTATGTGGCCCGGGCCATACAATGCCCAGGTCTGTCATACGGGCCAGTCAGTGCCACCCGGCGGGCCGGATGTGGCCCGCGGGCCGTGCAATGCCCAGGTCTGGTCTTGAGCCTCCTTTTAAAAATATCAACAGTCTCTGCGGACCTGATGTCCTCCGGCAGGCTATTCCATAGACGAGGACCAGAATGGCTGAATGCAGCCTCGCCATGTGTTCCAGTCCTCACCCGAGGAATAATTAACAGGCCGGTGCCAGAGGACCTCAGGGTCCGCGAGGATGGCCCAAGACCGTTAAGGCATTTAAAAACTAATTGAAGAACCTTAAAATCAATCCTGAAACACACGGGGAGCCAATGCAGCGATTTTAAAACTAAATCCAGTGCCCAATTTGGTATGTTTGCATCTCTATGTCCTATGTGGAGAATGTGCTTTGTCATATTTGTCCATAAAGTGCTGTCTGGCTTGTCATCAGTTTGTAATGTGCAGACTGAATATGTATGATGTGAATGTGAGTGTAGGTCATGAAAATACTATGTTCACACATTTATAAACTAAGTAATATAACTTTAGCATGTGAAAATAATATCATAAATCAGTAAAGACCATGACTACAATCAGTCATTCCTATGCGTAGTAGAATTAGAATTAGAATTAGAAATCCCTTTATTGTCATTGTACTCAAGTGTGCAACGAGATTAGAAGGCTCCCCTCTCCAGTGCAATACAACAATAAGACAGACAAATATATAAATTAGATTAATAAATAAGAGAGTGCAATGGAATTTAGTACAGAATAGGGTATATAAAAACACATCACGATGCTGTTCTGCAAGGTAAGGGTGTTCTCGTGTGTGTGTGAGAGTTCAGAATGGAGATGGCTCTCGGAAAGCAACTGTTTCTCAGTCTATTGGTCCTCGATTTGATGCATCTGTAGCGCCTGCCAGAGGGCAACAGGTCGAACAGGTGTGAGTTTGGGTGGGTATTGTCTTTGACGATGTTGAGAGCCCTTCTGAGGCACCGGGCGGTGTAGATGTCCGACAGTGAGGGGAGAGGGCAGCCAATAATCCTTTGAGCTGTTTTGACTGTCCTCTGGAGCCTCACTCTGTCCGCCTCAGTGCAGCCGCTGTACCAGGTGGAGACACAGTACGTCAACAGGCTCTCAATGGACGAGTGGTAGAAGGCTAGCAGCAGCTTCCTGTCCAGGTTGAATTTCCTGAGGACTCTCAGGAAGTGCAGACGCTGGTGGACCTTCTTTACCACTGCTGTGGTGTTGTGAGTCCAAGAAAGGTCGTCGGAGATCTGTACTCCCAGGAACTTGAACGTGTGGACCCTCTCCACACACACGCCTTCGATGCAGAGGGGGGGCGGCACCGTCTTGTTCCTCCTGAAGTCGACGACAATCTCCTTTGTTTTTGCAGTGTTAAGGTGCAGTCTGTTGTCCTTGCACCAAGCTGTCAGTCTCTTTACCTCCTCTCTGTAGGCTGTCTCGTCACCTTCCGAGATCAGACCGACCACTGTCGCGTCGTCAGCAAACTTGACGATGGTGTTGTTGCCGTGGGCCGGGCTGCAGTCGTAGGTGTAGAGGGCGTATAGGAGAGGGCTCAGCACGCATCCTTGAGGGGAACCGGTGCTCAGCATGCAGGTGGAGGACGTGTAGGGGCCGAGCAACACAGTCTGGGGTCTGTTGGTCAGAAAGTCCTTAATCCAGATGCGTGTGAGGGCAGGGAGGCCGAGAATGTCAAGTTTGGCGACGAGGATGTCTGGGATGATTGTGTTGAATGCCAAGCTGTAGTCCACAAAGAGCATCCTTGCATAGCTCTGCTGTTGTTCCAGGTGGCCCAGCACAACATGCAGAGCAGTGTTGATGGCGTCCTCAGTGGATCTGTTAGCCCAGTATGCAAACTGGTAGGGGTCCAGAGTGGGAGGAAGGCAGTCCCTGATGTGCTGGAGAACCAGCCTCTCGAAGCACTTCATGATGACTGGTGTGAGAGCAACAGGACGGTAGTCATTCAGGTGGACGGCTGGTGACTTTTTGGGGACAGGAATAATGGTGGAAGTTTTCAAGCAGGAGGGGATGACTGCTTGAGCCAGGGAGCGGTTGAAGATCCTGCAGAATACATGTGACAGTTGGTGGGCACATGTTTTGAGGACCTTGCCTGGTATTCCGTCGGGTCCAGTAGCTTTCCTGGGGTTAACAGCCAGGAGCGCGCGCCTCACATCGTGTTCCTCTACGGTGAGTGGGGGGGAGTTGGAGCATGAAGTGCGGGGGTGTGACGGTTGGGGCGAGTCAAAGCGAGCAAAGAAGCAGTTAAGCTCCTCTGCCAGCGATGCACTCGGGTCTGCAGAGGTCGTGCTGCTGCCACGGAAGTTGGTGATGCTCCGTAGACCCTGCCACACCTCCCGTGGTCTGTTACTGGCAAGGTGGGCCTCCAGCCTCCCCTTGTAGGTTGCCTTGGCTAGCTTGATGCCTTTGCTCAGGTCAGCACGAGCCACCCTGTACTGGGCTTTGTCGCCTGACCTGAAGGCAGCGTCACGGGCCTTGAGGAGAGAGCGAACCCTGCTGGACATCCAGGGCTTCGCATTTGGGAAGGTCCGTATAGTCCTGTGTAGGGACACAGTTTCCATGCAGAACTTGATGTAGTCCACTACACAATGTGTGTAGACATCAAGGTCCTGATGATCAAAGAGGCCCCAGTTTGTGTCTTGAAAGCAGTCCTGTAATTCACTCATGGCGCCGTCACGCCAGGTTTTCACAGTCTTTGTGGTGGGCCTGAATCTGCGCCTGAGAGGGGTGTATGCAGGTGCGAGCTGCAAGGACAGGTGGTCTGACTGGCCGAGGGGGGCGAGTGGGAGGGCCCTGTATGCGTGCTTGATGTTCGAGTACACATGGTCGAGAGTGTTGTCTCCCCTCGTTGGGCACTTGACATGCTGGTGAAACTCTGGGAGTACAGTCTTTAAATTGGCCTTATTAAAGTCTCCCGCTACTACGTGAACGCCATCAGGGTGGGCCCGCTGATGTTTATTGATGACGCACGCGAGTAGCGAGAGCGCCGTGCTAGTGCTAGCGTCGGGAGGGATGTAAACAGCTGTGACAATCACGACCGTTAGCTCCCTCGGGAGAAAATAAGGCCGGCATTTAACGGACATGAACTCGATGTCGGGGAGAGTGCTTCTCGACGATCGTGCTATCGCCGCACCAGTTCTCATGCACGTAAACACAGAGCCACCCCGCCCCGTCTCTTACCGGTGTCCCTTGTCCGATCCGCGCGATGTAGCGAGCGCCCGGCCAGCTGGATGCTAGCATCGGGGACGTCTGCGTGCAGCCAGGATTCCGTGACGACGATCACACTGCTGTCTCGCACATAGCGGTTTCCCAGGATTTGTAATCCCAGGTCGTCGATTTTGTGGACCACGGATCTGGCGTTGGTGAGGTACAGACTCGGCAGTGGTTGCCTATGGGGCTGCCGTCGCAGCCGTTGCAAGACACCGGACCTGCAGCCCCGCTTCTGCTTCCTCTCTCTGCGTCGCCTGCGCCGCCTCCCGGTCCCGATGACAAGCCACGGTGAGCCGGGCAGCCTCGCGAGTTCGTCCGGAATTTTGCGATCATAGCATATTCAGTAAATATAAACCTGCTAAATTAAATAATTGACATTCTGTCCCATAAATGTTTAAAATGCCGGTAATTGCCATACAATCCTTCAGGGGTCGACGAGCGATGTTCGGGAGGAGGAGCAGTGGTGGTGGTGCGTTTCCCTCGGGCATGTGTCGGTAAATCCAGCGGAGTTCAGCGGCAGTGGATTGAAGTTGTCCTGACACAGGTTGATGACATGACAGGAACAGGCAGAAGTGCGAGAAGCAGACTGGCCTGCGGGTCCACATGGCAGACAGGTGCTAACTTTGATAGGTAAGCTAAACTTTAGCCACAGTAGACGCGTCAGCGACTATGCAATCGGTGGGTGGCATTCATGAGAATCGGGATCGCTCAACATACAGATAATAATAAATAAAATCACTGTAACTGGAGGGATTGTAAACTGCTAAAGCAGGTACAACAAGCGGATCCAAAAAATTTCTGAGAGTTACCGGTGAGCAGTGGCAGCCAAACGTGCCAGCGTCCACTCAACCGGGAGTTGATTCAATATTCACAATATTTTATTATTTTGTCGTACAGTTGTTTAAAAATGGCTCGCTATCGCCCCCTAGAAAAAAAAAACAACAAAAAAAAACAGCCCCATATCTCTGTTTCACCAAACTGAAAATTTGATGAAGTGTGTACAAAGCCAAGACCTAATAAAAAGTCTCATGGAGCCGTATGCTAAATTGAACAGGAAGTCGGCCATTCTAAATTTATCAGAATCCGAAATCCTTTTATTGTCATTGTACAGTGTGCAACAAGATTAGGGAGCTCCCCTCTCCAGTGCAATACAACAATAATTTAATCAAATATATAAATTAGATAAATAAGAGAATAAATATTGTGATGGAAAATAGTATGAAATTGGAGAAATACAACACAATACGTCGCTGTTCAGCAAGGTAAGGGTGGTCGTGTGTGTGTGCATGTGTGTGAGAGTTCAGAATGGTGATGGCTCTCGGAAAGAAAATGTTTTTCAGTCTATTAGTCTTTGATTTGATGCACCTGTAGTGCCTGCCAACAAATTTACTTCAAACATTGACGAGGCTTTGAAAACAAAAGCTGCTCTAACTTTAACTACAAGCAAATTCCTCTTGAAGATTCCTCACGTTATTTCTCGGAAATATTTCACATTTCCAACGTGCCAGTACCCCAACGTTGTCCGGGTGGCGAGGGCCCTTTATAGCTGCTCGCAGCTCTAGTTTTTAATTAATTTTTTTAAATCAATGGTGATGACAGTGAAATATGTCTTGTCTGGTATCATGATAGCTGGAGGATATTTTGTCATGATATTTTAGTCAGGCCTGATAACAGTGATGTATGCTGATTTAAGGCTACTTTTATTTTGAAATGCCGTATCACATTTTGGTGGGACCGCATTTGATGGACAACTGGGGTTGTCTAGTGTCCCCCAAAATGGGTCTGATATCACGATAGCTCGAGGGTATTTTGAAATGATTATTTTAAAATCAGTGTTGATGACAATGAAATGTGCATATTTCAGGTGGGTTTTTTTTTATTGTGAAATTACACATCAGATTTTGATGGGACCATTTTTGATGAACAGCTGGGGTCGTCTAGTGTCCAACAAAACTAGTCTGGTATTACGACAGCTCCAGCTCTTTTATTTTAAAATGCCTCCTTACATTTTGATGGGACTACTTTTGGTGGAAAGCTGTGTTGTCTTGTGTCCTCCAAACCTGGTTTGGTATTACCATAGCTAGAGGATATTTTTTAATGAAATTTTAAAGTCAGGCATGATGACAGTGAAATGTGCAGATTTCAGGCAACTTTTAGTTTGAAATTACAAATTAGATTTCGATGGGACCACTTTTTATGGACAGCTGGGGTAGTCTCGTGTCCCACAAAACTGGTCTGGTATCACGATAGCTCGAGCTATTTTTTTTTTAACTCAGTGGTGATGACCGTGAAATAAGCGAATTTCAGGCTACTTTTATTTTGAAGTGCCACATCACATTTTGATGTGACCACTTTTGGTGGACAGCTGGTGTGGTCTAGTATCCCCAATCCTGGTTTGGTATCACGATAGTTTGAGGATATTTTTTAAAGATTTTTCTTTTAAATCAGTGTTGATCACAGTGCATATTTCAGGTGATTTTTTTATTTTTAAATGCCACATCAAATTTTGAAGTGACCACTTTTTGTGGACAACTGGGGTGGTCTGGTGTCCCGCAGAACTTGTCTGGTATCACGATAGCTTGAGGATTTTGTAATGATTTTAATTTTTTTAATCATTGGTGACGACAGACAAATAAGCAAATTTTCACGCTTTTATTTTTAAATATCCCATCAGATTTTGATGGGACCACATTTGTTTTTACGGTTCCGTCACCACGCGAGTGGCTACCTGCGAAAGCAGCACGGCTCACTATTTGAGCCTTTTTCGCGTGTTTTTCCCTTTACCCAGTTTTATTTATTTTACCTCATCGCAGCAATGGACATCCAAATTGCGGTGGTTTTATTGCTGCTGGGGGCTGTTTTTTGCGTGATCGTGTCCGGAGATGTCACTGGGAGCTACGGATCAATCGTTTACACAAGAGATCAGCTGTTAGCACTTCGTGCTAACCCCGTGCCGACTCCCGGAGCGAGACCCGATATCCCCCACGAGTTGAGGAGGAAGAGACGGGGGATGTCGCGCGGGGGCGAAACGCCAGGCAAAGAGGAGGCGTGACCACCCCGTCCTCCTGTCCGTTTTTATGGGAAATGTTAGATACCTTCCCAAGAAAATGGACGAGCTAACAGCGCTAACGCGGCACAAGAGGAACTTCCAATGAGCTAGCTTGCTGATGTTCACGGATTCATGGCTAACAGACCTAACGCCGGACACCGTCGTGGAATTTGACGGCTTCCAAATACTACTTGCGGACAGGACACTGGAAAGCGGTAAGAGGAAAGAGGAGGGCTGGCTGTGTTTGTTAATGATAGATAGTGTAACCCTAGGCACATCACAGCTAAGGAGCAACTTTCCAGTCGGGACAATGAGCTGCTAGCTGTTAGCATGCGTCCATACTTGACAAGCATCGCGAGTTAACAAGGACGTGCACGTAACAGGTGCGTGAGTAAACTGCTTAAAACTTTGATCGTCATTCAGCTGACCTACAAATTGAGACGCTACAGTCAGTTTGACGTTTTTGTTTGCTTGATTGTGGATTGACATGGAGGAACAAGACAGTGGAAAGCGGACATTAAAAATGACGGAGAAAAGCTGTAGAAGATCACAAGCCTAAACGGATGCAGGCACGCAGGTGCAAATTTGCTCAATTGACCTCCATGCAACGTCAAATTGAACAATTGATGGAGGATGATGCAAATGTTGACGCTGTAAAAAACTGAGCTTCGTGTTTGCTTTAGCGGCATGGAGCAAGAATTTGTGGACCTCAATTCCGGTGTGCAAAATTTAAAGACTGAAGAGGATTTTGCCGATGACCAAAATAACTGGTTTGATCCAAAAAATGTAATTAATGGAAATGTGAGCAATGGAAGAAGGACGTTTTGAAACGTGCAGAGGAAGGATGCAATAAACAAATATCACCTGATGATAGTAGATCTGCATCAACTAACTACACCCATAGAAGTAGAAGTAAAGAATCTAACAGACAGAAGCTCACTTCTGTCAACGTCTTCAATTAAATTAAAGGCTCAAATGGAACGAGCATGTTTAAAGGCAAAGGCTGCTGATTTACAACAAAGGTTGGCACTTGAGCAAGAAGAAGCTGCAATTAAGGCAAAGAAGGAAATGCATGCAATGCAAACGGCACTCCCTGAGTCTGATGCTAAATTGGATGTCTTGAGAAGATATGAAAATACCCAGGAGGATGGTATCCACATTCCTGATGAGTGTGTTACAATTTAAACAAGGAAAAACATTCAATTACCATCACAGCCTATCAGAGCAACAAGCAGTGTTTACCTGAAATGCTCCCACTTCGACTATTCCAATGGCTAGATTTCCACATCAGACAGAAAGTAGAGAACAACAGGGACATGTGCTTGATGGCCTTTGCCAAGCAATCTCACAGCAAGCCAGTGTCGCAGAATACTTAGCAAAGAGTCAAAAAGCATCGCTACTTCCCGAACTTTCCATTCCTACGTTTAAAGGCGACCCTCTGCATTATAAAACCTGTATAGGTGCCATTGAACATGGGATTGAAGGCCGTACAAGTGATAACCGTGATCATCTTCAATTTTAGCTGCAGTATACTAGTGAACAACCACATGAGTTGGTGAAGAGCTGCATCCATATGGAACCTCTGACAGGATATACCAAAGCAAAACAAATCTTGAAGGAGTTTTATGGTGATGACTTCATGATAGCAGAAGCATATTTAAAGGAAGCCATGGATTGGCCAACAATCAAGTCTGAAGATGGTGTTGCACTTCAGTCTTTCACATTATTCCTTATGGGCTGTTTGAACATAATGGCAGATGTTAATTACATGGAGGACTTGGACAACATGGCTAATATAAAGGCATTGGCAAACAAACTTCCATACAGACTTATAGAATCTTGGAGAAAATTTGCCTGCAATCTCCAAGAAAGAACAAATAGAAGAGTGAAGTTTAAGGATTTTGTTGACTTTGTTGACAAGCACGAAAGATTCTATAAAACAGAAAACAAAATCACAGAAACACCAAAATCAAAGAAAGTCTTCACAACAGTCATTGTGCCCGCCAAGATGGAAAACAACAAAACCACCACGCCAAAGGCAGAACCTGTTTCAGTGGATGCTATTGCCAAACCATGTGCTAATTGTAATGGAGAGCAACAGTCTCACAATTTGTAAGGAATTTAGGAGAAAGCATCACAAGGATAAGATTGACTTCTTGAGGAGCAAGGGTCTGTGTTTTGCATGTTTGATGCACGGTCGCATTAGCAGTTGCTGGAAACAAAAGCTTAAATGTCAAGAATGCTCTAGACTGCATCCTACAGCACTACACATTGTCCATAAACTTCTGCAAAGAAACAGCCTAAGACGATTGTGAATAGCAGTACCTATTAAGCGCCCTCGTACAAACAACAGAAACCTGGGGTGTCACTGGGGCCTGTAAATAGGACTGCATCCTTTCAATAATTCCGGGATGGGTCAAGGCACAAAAAGGAACCAAGACAGTGACGACTTACTGTCCGGTTTAAAAATGCCCTGACGCCTTTTTTAGACTGAAATAACTTACTAAAGTTTTCGTTTTGTGCCATTCAGAATGGGAGAGGGAGCCAGGAGGCGAAACAGCCGTCTTGCCAGTTCAATCCCGCACACCCTCTGACTCTCACCCTCCGTTCTGCCTTTTTATTGAAACTAACTCATCAATAACTAATCACCAGAAGACAGAAAAGCATCAACAACTAATCACCAAGAGACAGAAAACATCAATAACTCACGGTATAAAGGTCAGTTTAACTAAAGCATCAATAACTAATCACCAGGGACTCCAGCAGGCAGAAAATCATAACCCAAGGTCAGTTTAACTAAACACATCTTCAGGATACGGTGTCTGTGTGTGTGTGTGTTAAAATAACAAGTAAGTGTCTCTGTGTGTGTTCAACATTAATGAGTGTATAAAAACATGATTATGAATACACAAACTGATTACCTATCCTCAGCCCATCTTACATTTCCCCCCTGTTGTGGATTTAAAAATCATGTCCTTACGGCTTTAAGACAGATCATCATAATGAAATCATACAACAGTGTGATCATCAGTGGAGGAGCGAAAACCTCACATTAGGGAAAAATTCCCCTCCTCCCTTCCGGCGTAGAATGAGATCCTCATAATTTGATGACCATCAGGGAATAAAACTTGTCCCTGGGGTGACTTGGTGGAGGCCCTTGCCTCGTTGTAGGAGAGGACAGCCGTCCTTACCTCCCGGATCTTCGTGTATGGTGTGTGTGTGTGTGCACGTGTGTGGACAGGGGCAAGAAGTCCATGTGTTTTTACGTTTTAGTGTCCAGTTTGAGTTCGTCATTCTCAACATTAATCAGGTTGTAACGGTACATTTGGGCAACAAACCTACGATTAACCATCATCTTTGTCATAAAAATAATGCAACATGAACAGACGAAACATAACAAAATGAAAACTATAATTATCCCTATATATTGTTTTTTTAAATTCTTCATAGTGGTCATAACATCAATTGTTTCATTTTTATTAAAAATTTAAATGCAGTAATGTACTCCAATCAAGGCTGATATTCCTTTGTTATGTACGTCATTAATTTCCAAACAATATCTAATCTTTTTGTTCTGTGGCTTCAACATATTTATCATCTCATCAATATTAGCACCACAGAGTACTGAGTTTCGAGATCCTCACAATAGTCGTTCTCAAAATGATATTTTTTTTTATCAATTTAGCTTTGTTAAGGTAAGATATTTTATTGACAATCTAACATTAATATGCAAAGAACATGTACATTAGTACGAAATGTAAAAAAAAATTGTGGTGGGGGGGGGTGCGAATTGTTTTCTTCTTGGTAGGGGGGGCATGACAGGAAATAATTGAGAACCACTGGTCTAGTCACACACCAGCTCGGGTTCATTCCCTACCAGAGAAATGACATTCCATGTCCCCAGAGCTAGGCGCTTTATGTTGCCGGGGATTGGACTGCCTTTGACTGCCTCCTAGCTCAAAGGAAACCCAAATTCTTTGGTCCCGCCCACTGGTAGTGAGCCGAAGCCCTTGTATTAAATAATAAATAAATACATAAAATAAAAAAATTAATAAATTTAAAAAACGGACCGATCCACTGCTTGGGTTAGTTTGACCCACCTTGAGATCCGTTCCCACTCAGTGACAGTGTCTACAAGCCACTGCCACCAGGACGTCCAGGCAGTGACAAAAAACGTGATCAAATTACATTGCTCATCATAAGGTGTTTGTGAGACGCTCTTTGTATGTTTCCTCAATTAAGACCTGTTTTCCATTGGTGTATTTGAAAAAAGTGGTGAACCTGTTAAATTCACTACAAAACGTTAAGAAGATGAAAGTAATGTTTGAAGGAATATTATTTTTCTATCGACATGCCGGCGGGCGGGCACAGATAGAGAGTGATAAAGCAGCACCACCCGCGCGGGGCGTGCTGACGAAAAGGCAAGCGCTCCTCCTCTCATCGCGTCCTTATTAAGACAGAAAAAAGACGCTGTTGAATTTGACCTATTCGCAGTTCGAGCAGGTGCTTAACGCTGGAGAATATCACCACTTCGAAGTTCGAACTGCTGTTGAAACGGAGAGGTAAGTGTTTTTCGTTTGTTTTTATTCAAAACATGCCTCGAGTGCATTTGTTCATGGTTAGAGATAGTTGTGTGGAAAACACTATACAAAGTAGCACCATGGATGTGGGCCTACAACACTGGCCTAGCAAACATGTGCTCCTACATCGACATAATTGACGAGCTCCAGTTAAGCATTGAATAATTATAAAACGTCATGGTGCTTTTACTCATTTAAAGAACTAAACCGACGCGTATTTTCATCCGGTGGTCAGGTTTGCATTGAATGTGAGCACGAGGGACGCTAGCTTGTTGCGTTAGCTTTGCGGAGCTAACAGCTTGCACTTTTGTTATAGAACAACAGAATGCAAGTACCATGATAATTTCTGTCATTAATTTTTGTGTAAGACACGATGTTCACTGGTTAATTACATGATTCTTAAAGCAAAGGTTACTGTGAATGCAATTTTGGTAAGATTTTTGTAGTCACACTGCATAAATCTGTCTGTCTGTTGTTTAAACTTCAATATAAACTATTATGGTTGAAATCGTTAATTGGGATGGAGGGATTGATATTTTTTTAATTTATAATTTATTTTTCTTACACTGATATTGTTAAAACTCCATTTAGCCTATAGTATTAATAATTCTCAACACAAAACTGTCTTTTTTCTTTATAGAATAAACAATGCCTTCCCTGAGATGCAGGAAGTCCCCAAAGCAGGATACTATTGAACATGCAGTCAAGGGTCTGGACAAGACTGCAGAGTTAGAAGCGAAGTATATAAACTCATTTAAAGGTATGATGTTAACGCTTTTGCTAAGATATATTATTGTTTTCTGATAACCAAGCTGACATCGTTTTTTAAGTGGTTATTTTACATTAAGAGTGTCTTGACCTTTTCTTTTGTCAGTTTCAAGTTATTTCAGTGAGCGTGAAACCTGATGGTAGGAGTTCTATCTAAATTAAGGCTGTACTTGATGACGCCCTCCGGCATTTTTATACCACAATAGACCGGTGAACAAGTCCGATATTGATAGTCTAGTGTAAAGCACGTTATACGTCACAGAGATCACGTGACGCGATCCAATATGACTGTGTATACAGTGTATGTCATTGTTATGAAACTAAATAATCTTAAAGTTTTTTTTTTACGTAACCAGGTGCCATTGACATTTGTACTTTCAGTCCTAATACATACTGGCTAATGCAATGCTGGAAAATGAATTTTGGCTGGTCTGTTCCTTTAAAATCATAAAGAAGGGCTCTGCTCTATCCCTCACAAGAAGCAATGTTTCAAACCACCCTACATTAGTATAGTGGCCCAAATGAATATGATGACTCCTTATTTGTGTGCTTAAAAATATGACGAAGCTATCTTGATTTCCCTGTTAACTAGGTCGAGGAGTATTTACCAAGGCCCCTTTCAGGAAAGACGACTTTATTCTTTATTATGGAGTACAGAGGAAAATTGATAGATTCTGATAAATCTCAACGCAGGAAGATGGATGGAAGAGGCACTGTCTTTTTGTTTGACTTCCGCCGGCAAGAAAAAACTTGGAGGTGAGGCAAAGATTGAGATGTTATCTTATTTTTGTTTTTATTTAAAAAAATAAACACATACTCATCCCATAAGTGTTAGGGGAAAAATCATTCTCTCAGCAAAAATGTATACCGTATTTTCGCACCCAAAAGACGCGCCGTGTCAAAGGGCGCAACACCTGTTGAGGCCGCTATTTCTGTCTTTGTAACATATACTGGACGCACCGCCTGACAAGACGATAGCACAGCTGCTGTTAGCATAGCATGAACTTGGCAGAGCTGCCCACACTGACACAGCCGATAGCAGCCTACTATGCCCCAATAACATGAGCAATCACCCCATTGTTGCAGCAGACGCCAAGTCTCTATTGACAATAGCTGACAATGGCTCAGGCCAATATTAGGTGCATTGGCAATAGCCTACAAAGCAACGTCAGGGGAGGGACTTGGCTGCTCACCACACACAAAAAATAAAAAACTCATCATACAAGCAAACAATGAAACATAGAAATAAGATTAACACAAACATGTATCTCTCATGCCATCAATATACCCAAAAAAAATGAAAATAATACAAAAGCCACTCAGCCTTAGCTAATTCAAGCAATGCATTCTGGGAGCAGAGACCCACAATCCCATAGCTGTTTAGAGAGATTTGCATGGCTGTTTAAAGAGATGTGCTGTTATGCTTTGGACTTTTTGTCTGTTGTCTAAACCTGGGACGTTTCTTGCTTGCAATAACATAAATGATAAGACAGACTAAAACATTGTGGACAGCTGCCCTTTGTCCAGCTTTTTCCAACACCATCACCCAAACATTATAGTCAGATGGTGTATTTGTCACGGTCGATTGTAAGCATGGACAACTCACTCTTTGCCCAGCAGGGTGTGCTAACATGCACTTCCAACAGCTCGTTGATGACAAGGGCTGATGGACGTGAGTGGTACTTTGTCCATTTAATGGACGCATCGACTGACAGGGCGCTTTGTTTGCTTATGACTGCGAAAATACGGTGATTACTTTTATTCATGCGTTGAATCTGTACAAATGAAAATATAGACCATGAAGTCTCAAAGACAAGCTGTTAATAGGGTCTGATTCCAATAGAAATTTCTTGTATGATTTGATTTAGAAGATTTAAAAATTGTGGATTTCCTATTTTTATGTTTTGTGTACACAAGATTGTCTCAAAGATTAATTTCTGACATTGATTGAATAATTGTTTTTTTTTTTTTTAAATCTATTTTAAGTGTTGATGCCGCTCAAGAAGATGGCAGTCTGGGAAGACTGGTTAATGATGACCACATGCACCCCAACTGTAAAATGAAGAAGAAGACAACAGAGGACAGACCACACCTCTGTCTGTTTGCGCTCCGAGACATTGATGTTGGCGAAGAAATAACTTAAGACTATGGACCAGCTGACCTTGGAGAACACAGGTTTGTAAGATGCATCTTTAAGTACAATAACAGAGCCCACTTGTGGTGTTCTGGTGATGTAGTTTCCAATTAGTTTGGCAATCTAATAAATGTATGTTGAGGTTTCTATGGAAGTTGAACATGCTGACTGACTGGGGGAGTTCTCCATTGTCCACTATCTGTAATTCAAATTTGTGGGTCTGAGTCAAAGTTTGGCTCTTCAGGAACAACGAACTGGTCAGGGAGTGACAGTATTACAAAGTTCTGCGTTACTCTTTTCTGGGCGGTGGCCCTGTTAGGCCATCATATGCCATATTGCAAATATCCCCATTGTGGGACTAATTAAGGACATCTTTATGTTGTGGTTTCCCTACCAGAACCAGCACCAACCCTGTATATTCATGATATAAAACACTGTTTCAATTTGATATTTAGCCTTTCTATACTGTAAAAATAGAAGACCCCAGGCTTTCCTGCGCTCCCTTGCCCAATTGGTGGTGTTCAGGAGACAACCTGGGACTGAAATATCAGTCACAACCAGTGTTGTTTTCGTCACTGATGACTATGACGAAAATACTTCGTTAACGCCCCTTTTTTAATGACGATGACAAGCTAAACGAGGTTCTTTTATGACGAAAACATGACGTGATGTACATGAATTTTTTTCGTTGACGAGACAAAATTGTTAGCATGTGGTTCATAAATTATTTTATGTTGCTTTTAGTGAAATAAAGCCACAACAGTTGCCCAACAAAATGTTTTGCTTCTCTGCTTATTTTGGAGCAGTGAGCATTGATTCCACTGTTGCCACTTTTTTCTGTTTGTAATGAAGAATCCTTTGTAGTCCATCCAAAAGTCTTTGTTATTGGGTGGAAACCTTGAATGCCTTGTTTTAACTCAAATGGACTTAAACCCATCCATCCATCCATCCGTTATCTGTACCGCTTCTCCTCACTAGGGTCGCGGGGGGTGTTGGAGCCGATCCCAGCTGTCTTCGGCAGTAGGCGAGGTACACCCTTGAATTGGTGTCCAGCCAATCGCAGGGCATACATAGACGAACAACCATCCACGCTCACACTCATGCCTAGGGGCAATTAGAGTGTCCAAGCAACTTGCCATGCATGTTTTAAGAATATGGGAGGAAACCGAATTACCCAGAGGAAACCCACGCAGGAAGGCCGGAGCCAGAATCGTACCTACGACCTCAATATTGTGAGGCCATCCTGCTAACCAGTTGGGCCACCGTGCCGCTTGGACTAAAACCTTTGTGAATAAATTGACGAAAACTAGGGTAAAACTTTTTTTGCGTTTCCGTCGATTAAAACTGGACTAAAACCCTTTTTTTAGTTTTCGTTGACTAAAACTGGACTAAAACTATAACGAATTGGGATGACTAAATGTGATGTAAACAAATCAGCACTTTGTCCAAATGACTTGGACAAAATCTAAAATGCCTGCCAAAAACAACACTGGTCACAACACGTGTCTACAGAAGATTAATTGGCATGGGCGAAATTAATTAGTTTTATTTCATTCATGAGCTTATGTTTTGTTTTGGGTGGCTAAGGCTTAAAATGTGTAAAAATCTAATCCAACCTCAAGTATAATTAATTCAATAAATTTATGATGCTACTAAAACATCGAAGCAGCCTCCTCCAGGCTTTACAGACTCAGAAATGGAGGTATGCGTATCGTGTACTCATCCTGTCGTGTCTCGAGATGTTAAAATTGCAGTTAGATAGACGTGTGCTGATTAGACAAGACTTCTAATATATCTGGTGTCACAGGATATTTGTCAGTGAATGTGTATGTCTGGTTTGAGGCTCACTCAGCTTTTTCAGAGTTTTGTGACGTTTTGGCAAAAGGCGTGGCTATTACGGTGCTGAAAAGTCCGATTGTACCATGTGGCAACAAAAGCTCCGGCAACATGACTCAGATGATCCTATCTTCTCGAAGTTGTACACATTTGAGGATACTTCAGCCCTGAAGACATCTACCAACTTATTTTTCATCGTAGTAGTAGCGCCACCAACTGGTAAAAGCTAATACAAGTTATTTTCTTGGATGTTTTTCTCCGTGCAACTCAACAAGGTCACCCTCATATATGCTCGGAGGACTGTTTCGGCCATGAGGATGTCACAATACGAAATTCATCCTTTTTCGTGAAAAGTTGTGGGAGTGGCATTGCACTGTTTGGCAATAAAACAACGCTGATTATGAGGTTCTAAATATGAACGACAACTCGTGAAACTTGACACACACATCAGGCAGAGCAAATTTATCAATATTTTATACGTTAGTTGTGCAGCTTTTTTGAAATGGCTCGCCATGGCCCTCGAGAAATGTTCAAAAAAGCAGCCCTGGTTGAGTGTTTCACCTCGCTTTTTGTAAATTTTATGGAGTACAGTGAACCCTCGGTTATCGCGGTTAATGGGGACCGAGACCACCCGCGGAAACTGAAAATCCGCGAAGTAGCGGCGCACCTTCAAAAATGCTTAAAAGAAAATACAATATATATAATATATATATATATATATATATATATATATGGAGAGAGAGAGAGAGAGAGAGAGAGTGAAATTCATGTTATAACAAAAAAACCAAATTATTATTAAAACTTATTATTTTTTTATTCCCCAGCCATTCTTTTTGTATTTATTTAATTACTCCGACTTTTACCTGCTGGTACGCCGTCCGGTGTGCCCTGTGAAATGAAAGGTGGCATTCTTTAATTATTTATTTATTTATTCATTTATTCATTCATAACTGACAGCTTCGCGCTCCGTTCGTGTCCGGGCGGAAGAGGTGTTCCAATTCGGCTTAACTGTGACACACGCCCGCCCTCCTCCCCCGGAGCTTCCATTCGGTTAAACTTAGGGGCCGCTTGGCACCGCCCGTGCCCGGGGAAGGTGCTCCTCTTCGGCTTACTGTGACGCGAGCATGCCCGCCTCCTCCGGAGCTTCCATTCGGTTAAACTTAGGGGCCGCTTGGAACCGCCCGTGCCCGGGGAAGGTGCTCCTCTTCGGCTTACTGTGACGCGAGCATGCCCTCATCCTCCGGAGCTTCCATTTGGTTAAACTTAGGGGCCGCTTGGAACCGCCCGTGCCTGGGGAAGGTGCTCCTCTTCGGCTTACTGTGACGCGAGCATGCCCTCCTCCTCCGGAGCTTCCATTCGGTTAAACTTAGGGGCCGCTTGGCACCGCCCGTGCCCGGGGACGGTGCTCCTCTACGGCTTAACTGCCACGCACGCCGGCCGGAGCCCTGGTACGGTCCGAACCGCGCGAAACGTCGCCACCGATCGTGTCCGGGGGAACGTGCTCTTCTTCGTCCACTCTCCTCTTCGCCCACGCTCTTCTTCGGCGCACGCCGGCCGTCTAACCGCTCCAGCGCCCGTCGTGCCGCTCGGCGAAACTACAATGCCCCCGAATATTTTTTATACCCGCGAAGCACTGAACCCGCGAAAGGTGAACCGCGAAGTAGCGAGGGTTCACTGTATGTATAAGACCAAGACCTACAAAAAAGTCTCTTGGAGCAATGAGCTAGGTTTTACAGGAAGTCGGCCATTTTGAATTTACTTAAAAGGGGCGGGTCACCACAATGGACTTTGTGTAGAAATTATTATTGGGGCCCGAGCAGCGACCGCGGCGAGGTCCCTATTGTTTATGTAGAAATTATTATTAGGGCCCGAGCAGCGACCGCTACGAGGTCCCCATTGTTTTTGTGGAAATTATTATTATTATTATTATTAGGGCCCGAGCAGTGACCGCTGCGAGGTCCCTATTGTTTTTCTAGAAATTGTTATTAGGGCCCGAGCTGCGACGGCTGCGAGGTTCCTATTGTTTTTGTAGAAAATATTATTACTTTTATTATTATTATTATTATTATTAGGGCCTGAGCAGCGACCGCTGCGAAGTCCCTGTTGTTTTTGTAGAAATTATTATTATTATTATTTTTCCGATTGTACGATCGCATTTTTGACCCCGAAACATGCACAAAAACTCACCAAACTTGGCAGTCTCATCGGGCATGGCGAGAAATTTGATATTTTAACGTCTAATATGAACAGGAAGTGAGTTATGAATTTTTGAAAGTCCGACTTTTGCCCTTTTTTGCATGTTTACAGGGGTCATTCTTTTGCACCCTGATCCTAAAGGCTTCATCTGATTGCCTTAAAATTCTGTCTGTAGCATCTTAAGACCTGGGACAAACACTGGGGCTAAAATCTTTTGTTTCCGAAATACTATATGACGGGGCGGGGCTTCAAAGTTTTCACTTAAGATTTCCTTCGCCGCAATGGACAAAATGCTTAATAACTCTCCTGCACATGCTGCTAAAAATCCAAAACTTCACATGTACATAAAGAGTCGGTACCTGAAGACATCTATATGTTTATATTCTGTTATACACCTTGCGCCAATCAATATCATTTTTTACATTTTGACGTACTGCACGGTGCCTTTTAACGAATCCGATTGAAAATTGGCTAGAAAAGACTCAAGACATTGATCTTACTCTATCCCTATTTTTGTGACTTTCCTTCGAAGGGCGTGGCTATTGCGGTGCCGCAGAGTCTGATTATTCTCCGTGGCAACAAAAGTTCCTGCAAAATGATTCAGATGATCCATCTTCTCGAAATTTTTCACATTTGAGGATATTCAGGCCCTGAAGACGGCTGCCAACTTATTTTTGATCGCAGTGGTAGCGCCACCAACTGGTTAAAACAAATACAAATTATTTTCGTTGATGTTTTTCTCCGGGCAGGTTCACAAAATCTACCTTATATTTGCTCGGATGAGTGTTTAGGCCTTGAGGATGTCACAATACGAAAGTCTTTCGCCTTCTTCAGAGTGTCACATGATGGTGTCTTGTGGCCCGTCTTTATCAGCTGATGTTCCATGAGGGCGTGACTTACCTGTCACAAGAATGAAGGCAAGTCACGCCCCCCGCTGTCCGTTAACTCCGCCAAGATGCTGGTCCAGGTGGTAGAGAGGATGAAGGCAACCTTGTCTCTGTTCATGGTTTTTATGCCTCGCTTGCAGATCTCAATGGCCTCTCTGATCCAGCGCTGTTGTTTGTTCTCTTCGGTGCGGATGACCCTGCCCTTCTCCCGGTCCATGATGTGGTTTTCCCTTTTGCAGTGGTCAGTGATTGCTGATTTGTAATGTTCATGTTGTGCTTGTTCTTTTACTGCTCTGATTTTTCATTTTTTTGACAGGTAAGTCACACCCTCATGGAACATCAGCTGATAAAGACGGGTCTCAAGACACCATCATGCGACACTCTGAAGAAGGCGAAAGACTCGCCGAAACATGTCAGGTAAAAAATTTACCGAAAACATAATTGTCTGCTTTTAATGAATCTGTCAAATATCAATAATAAGAAGACAAAATGAACCTAATACAAATAAATGAATGCTTAATAACTCCCCTGCACATGCTCCTAAAAATCCAAACCTTCACCTGTAAATAAAATGTCCCGACCTGAAGACATCTTAATGTTATTATTTTGTTATACACACAGCGCCGCCAAGTGGAATCAAAAATTTGTTTTTATTTTAATTTTCACGTACTGCAACGTGCCCTTTTGACGAATCCGACTGAAAATTAGTCAGAAAAGACTCAAGACAATGATCTTACTCTCTGCCGAGTTTTGTGACGTTTTGGCAAAAGGCGTGGCTATTA
This sequence comes from Idiotropiscis lumnitzeri, assembly GCF_059441095.1. Lineage (NCBI taxonomy): Eukaryota > Metazoa > Chordata > Actinopteri > Syngnathiformes > Syngnathidae > Idiotropiscis > Idiotropiscis lumnitzeri. The sequence goes on from NW_028283598.1 coordinate 811,912, forward strand.
CGGTGCTGAAAAGTCCGATTGTACTTTGTGGCAACAAAAGCTCCGGCAACATGACTCAGATGATCCTATCTTCTCGAAGTTGTACACATTTGAGGATACTTCAGCCCTGAAGACATCTACCAACTTATTTTTCATCGTAGTAGTAGCGCCACCAACTGGTAAAAGCTAATACAAGTTATTTTCTTGGATGTTTTTCTCCGTGCAACTCAACAAGTTCGCCCTCATATATGCTCGGAGGACTGTTTCGGCCATGAGGATGTCACAATACGAAATTCATCCTTTTTCGTGAAAAGTTGTGGGAGTGGCATTGCACTGTTCGGCAATAAAACAACGCTGATTATGAGGTTCTAAATATGAACGACAACTCGTGAAACTTTACACACACATCAGGCCGAGCAAATTTATCAATATTTTATACGTTAGTTGTGCAGCTTTTTTGAAATGGCTCGGCATGGCCCTCGAGAAATGTTAAAAAAAGCAGCCCTGGTTGAGTGTTTCACCTCGCTTTTTGTAAATTTTATGGAGTACAGTGAACCCTCGGTAATCGCGGTTCATGGGGACAGAGACCACCCGCGAAAACTGAAAATCCGCGAAGTAGCGGCGCACCTTCAAAAATGCTTAAAAGAAAATACAATATATATAATAAATATATAAATATATATATATATATATATATATATATATATATATATATATACGGGGAGAGAGAGAGTGAAATTCATGTTATAACAAAAAAAACAAATTATTATTAAAACGTATTATTTTTTTATTCCCCAGCCATTCTTTTTGTATTTATTTAATTACTCCGACTATTACCTGCTGGTACGCCGTCCGGTGTGCCCTGTGAAATGAAAGGTGCCATTCTTTATTTATTTATTTATTTATTCATTTATTCATTCATAACTGACAGCTTCGCGCTCCGTTCGTGCCCGGGCGGAAGAGGTGTTCCAATTCGGCTTAACTGTGACACACGCCCGCCCTCCTCCCCCGGAGCTTCCATTCGGTTAAACTTAGGGGCCGCTTGGCAACGCCCGTGCCCGGGGAAGGTGCTCCTCTTCGGCTTACTGTGACGCGAGCATCCCCGCCTCCTCCGGAGCTTCCATTCGGTTAAACTTAGGGGCCGCTTGGAACCGCCCGTGCCCGGCGAAGGTGCTCCTCTTCGGCTTACTGTGACGCGAGCATGCCCTCCTCCTCCGGAGCTTCCATTTGGTTAAACTTAGGGGCCGCTTGGAACCGCCCGTGCCCGGGGAAGGTGCTCCTCTTCGGCTTACTGTGACGCGAGCATGCCCTCCTCCTCCGGAGCTTCCATTCGGTTAAACTTAGGGGCCGCTTGGCACTGCCCGTGCCCGGGGAAGGTGCTCCTCTACGGCTTAACTGCCACGCACGCCGGCCGGAGCTCTGGTACGGTCCGAACCGCGCGAAACGTCGCCACCGATCGTGTCCGGGGGAACGTGCTCTTCTTCGTCCACTCTCCTCTTCGCCCACGCTCTTCTTCGGCGCACGCCGGCCGTCTAACCGCTCCAGCGCCCGTCGTGCCGCTCGGCGAAACTACAATGCCCCCGAATATTTTTTATACCCGCGAAGCACTGAACCCGCGAAAGGTGAACCGCGAAGTAGCGAGGGTTCACTGTATGTATAAGACCAAGACCTACAAAAAAAGTCTCTTGGAGCAATGAGCTAGGTTTTACAGGAAGTCGGCCATTTTGAATTTACTTAAAAGGGGCGGGTCACCACAATGGACTTTGTGTAGAAATTATTATTGGGGCCCGAGCAGCGACCGCGGCGAGGTCCCTATTGTTTATGTAGAAATTATTATTAGGGCCCGAGCAGCGACCGCTACGAGGTCCCCATTGTTTTTGTGGAAATTATTATTATTATTATTATTAGGGCCCGAGCAGTGACCGCTGCGAGGTCCCTATTGTTTTTCTAGAAATTGTTATTAGGGCCCGAGCTGCGACGGCTGCGAGGTCCCTATTGTTTTTGTAGAAAATATTAATACTTTTATTATTATTATTATTATTATTATTAGGGCCTGAGCAGCGACCGCTGCGAAGTCCCTGTTGTTTTTGTAGAAATTATTATTATTATTTTTCCGATTGTTCGATTGCATTTTTGACCCCCGAAACATGCACAAAAATTCACCAAACTTGGCAGTCTCATCGGGCATGGCGAAAAATTTGATATTTTAACGTCTAATATGAACAGGAAGTGAGTTATGAATTTTTGAAAGTCCGACTTTTGCCCTTTTTTGCATGTTTACAGGGGTCATTCTTTTGCACCCTGATCCTAAAGGCTTCATCTGATTGCCTTAAAATTCTGTCTGTAGCATCTTAAGACCTGGGACAAACACTGGGGCTAAAATTTTTTGTTTCCGAAATACTATATGACGGGGGCGGGGCTTCGAAGTTTTCACTTAAGATTTCCTTCGCCGCAATGGACAAAATGCTTAATAACTCTCTTGCACATGCTGCTAAAAATCCAAAACTTCACATGTACATCAAGAGTCGGTACCTGAAGACATCTATATGTTTATATTCTGTTATACACCTTGCGCCAATCAATATCATTTTTTACATTTTGACGTCCTGCACGGTGCCCTTTTAACGAATCCGATTGAAAATTGGCTAGAAAAGACTCAAGACATTGATCTTACTCTTTCCCTATTTTTGTGACTTTCCTTCGAAGGGCGTGGCTATTACGGTGCCGCAGAGTCTGATTATTCTCCGTGGCAACAAAAGTTCCTGCAAAATGATTCAGATGATCCATCTTCTCGAAATTTTTCACATTTGAGGATATTCAGGCCCTGAAGACGGCTGCCAACTTATTTTTGATCGGATGAGTGTTTAGGCCTTGAGGATGTCACAATACGAAAGTCTTTCGCCTTCTTCAGAGTGTCACATGATGGTGTCTTGTGGCCCGTCTTTATCAGCTGATGTTCCATGAGGGCGTGACTTACCTGTCACAAGAATGAAGGCAAGTCACGCCCCCCGCTGTCCGTTCACTCCGCCAAGATGCTGCTCCAGGTGGTAGAGAGGATGAAGGCTCCCTTGTCTCTGTTCATGGTTTTTATGCCTCGCTTGCAGATCTCAATGGCCTCTCTGATCCAGCGCTGTTGTTTGTTCTCTTCGGTGCGGATGACCCTGCCCTTCTCCCGGTCCATGATGTGGTTTTCCCTTTTGCAGTGGTCAGTGATTGCTGATTTGTAATGTTCATGTTGTGCTTGTTCTTTTACTGCTCTGATTTTTCATTTTTTTGACAGGTAAGTCACACCCTCATGGAACATCAGCTGATAAAGACGGGTCTCAAGACACCATCATGCGACACTCTGAAGAAGGCGAAAGACTCGCCGAAACATGTCAGGTAAAAAATTAACCTAAAACATAATTGTCTGCTTTTAATGAATCAGTCAAATATCAATAATAAGAAGACAAAATGAACCTAATACAAATAAATGAATGCTTAATAACGCCCCTGCACATGCTCCTAAAAATCCAAACCTTCACCTGTAAATAAAACGTCCCGACCTGAAGACATCTTAATGTTATTATTTTGTTATACACACAGCGCCGCCAAGTGGAATCAAAAATTTGTTTTTATTTTAATTTTCACGTACTGCACGGTGCCCTTTTGACGAATCCGACTGAAAATTAGTCAGAAAAGACTCAAGACAATGATCTTACTCTGTGCCGAATTTTGTGACGTTTTGGCAAAAGGCGTGGCTATTACGGTGCTGAAAAATCCGATTGTACTTTGTGGCAACAAAAGCTCCGGCAACATGACTCAGATGATCCTATCTTCTCGAAGTTGTACACATTTGAGGATACTTCAGCCCTGAAGACATCTACCAACTTATTTTTCATCGTAGTAGTAGCGCCACCAACTGGTAAAAGCTAATACAAGTTATTTTCTTGGATGTTTTTCTCCGTGCAACTCAACAAGGTCGCCCTCATATATGCTCGGATGACTGTTTCGGCCATGAGGATGTCATAATACGAAATTCATCCTTTTTCGTGAAAAGTTGTGGGAGTGGCATTGCACTGTTCGGCAATAAAACAACGCTGATTATGAGGTTCTAAATATGAATGACAACTCGTGAAACTTTACACACACATCAGGCAGAGCAAATTTATCAATATTTTATACGTTAGTTGTGCAGCTTTTTTGAAATGGCTCGCCATGGCCCTCGAGAAAAGTTAAAAAAAGAATAGAATAGAAATAGAAATCCCTTTATTGTCATTGTACTCAAGTGTGCAACGAGATTAGAGGGCTCCCCTCTCCAGTGCAATACAACAATAATACAGACAATATATAAATTAGATAAATAAATAAGACAGTGCAATGGAATTCAGTACTGAATAGGGCATATAGAAACACATCACAATGCTGTTTTGCAAGGTTAGGGTGGTCTCGTGTGTGTGTGAGAGTTCAGTATGGAGATGGCTCTCGGAAAGAAACTGTTTCTCAGTCTATTGGTCCTTGATTTGATGCATCTGTAGCGCCTGCCAGAGGGCAACAGGTCGAACAGGTGTGAGTTTGGGTGGGTATTGTCTTTGACGATGTTGAGAGCCCTTCTGAGGCACCGGGCGGTGTAGATGTCCGACAGCGAGGGGAGAGGGCAGCCAATAATCCTTTGCGCTGTTTTGACTGTCCTCTGGAGCCTCACTCTGTCCGCCTCAGTGCAGCCGCTGTACCAGGTGGAGACACAGTACGTCAGCAGGCTCTCGATGGACGAGTGGTAGAAGGCCAGCAGCAGCTTCCTGTCCAGGTTGAATTTCCTGAGGACTCTCAGGAAGTGCAGACGTTGGCGGACCTTCTTTACCACTGCTGTGGTGTTGTGACTCCAAGAAAGGTCATCGGAGATCTGTACTCCCAGGAACTTGAACGTGTGGACCCTCTCCACACACACGCCTTCGATGCAGAGGGGGGGCGGCAGCGTCTTGTTCCTCCTGAAGTCGACGACAATCTCCTTTGTTTTAGCAGAGTTAAGGTGCAGTCTGTTGTCCTTGCACCAAGTTGTCAGTCTCCCTACCTCCTCTCTGTAGGCTGTCTCGTCACCTTCCGAGATCAGACCGACCACTGTCGTGTCGTCAGCAAACTTGACGATGGTGTTGTTGCCGTGGGCCGGGCTGCAGTCGTAGGTGTAGAGGGCGTACAGGAGAGGGCTCAGCACGCATCCTTGGGGGGAACCGGTGCTCAGCATGAGGGTGGAGGACGTGTAGGGGCCGAGCAACACAGTCTGGGGTCTGTTGGTCAGAAAGTCCTTAATCCAGATGCGTGTGAGGGCAGGGAGGCCGAGAGTGTCCAGTTTGGCGACGAGGATGTCTGGGATGATCGTGTTGAATGCCGAGCTGTAGTCCACAAAGAGCATCCTTGCATAGCTCCGCTGTTGTTCCAGGTGGCCCAGCACAACATGCAGAGCAGCCCTGGTTGAGTGTTTCACCTCGCTTTTTGTAAATTTTATGGAGTACAGTGAACCCTCGGTTATCGCGGTTAATGGGGACCGAGACCACCCGCGAAAACTGAAAATCCGCGAAGTAGCGGCGCACCTTCAAAAATGCTTAAAAAAAAAATACAATATATATAATAAATATATAAATATATATATATATATATATATATATATATATATATACGGGGAGAGAGAGAGTGAAATTCATGTTATAACAAAAAAAACAAATTATTATTAAAACGTATTATTTTTTTATTCCCCAGCCATTCTTTTTGTATTTATTTAATTACTCAGACTTTTACCTGCTGGTACGCCGTCTGGTGTGCCCTGTGAAATGAAAGGCGCCATTCTTTATTTATTTATTTATTTATTCATTTATTCATTCATAACTGACAGCTTCGCGCTCCGCTCGTGCCCGGGCGGAAGAGGTGCTCCAATTCGGCTTAACTGTGACACACGCCCACCCTCCTCCCCCGGAGCTTCCATTCGGTTAAACTTAGGGGCCGCTTGGCACCGCCCGTGCCCGGGGAAGGTGCTCCTCTTCGGCTTACTGTGTCGCGAGCATGCCCTCCTCCTCCGGAGCTTCCATTCGATTAAACTTAGGGGCCGCTTGGAACCGCCCGTGCCCGGGGAAGGTGCTCCTCTTCGGCTTTCTGTGACGCGAGCATGCCCTCCTCCTCCGGAGCTTCCATTCGGTTAAACTTAGGGGCCGCTTGGCACCGCCCGTGCCCGGGGAAGGTGCTCCTCTACGGCTTAACTGCCACGCACGCCGGCCGGAGCTCTGGTACGGTCCGAACCGCGCGAAACGTCGCCACCGATCGTGTCCGGGGGAACGTGCTCTTCTTCGTCCACTCTTCTCTTCGCCCACGCTCTTCTTCGGCGCACGCCGGCCGTCTAACCGCTCCAGCGCCCCGTCGTGCCGCTCGGCGAAACTACAATGCCCCCGAATATTTTTTATACCCGCGAAGCACTGAACCCGCGAAAGGTGAACCGCGAAGTAGCGAGGGTTCACTGTATGTATAAGACCAAGACCTACAAAAAAGTCTCTTGGAGCAATGAGCTAGGTTTTACAGGAAGTCGGCCATTTTGAATTTATTAAAAGGGGGCGGGTCACCACAATGGACTTTGTGTAGAAATTATTATTGGGGCCCGAGCAGCGACCGCGGCGAGGTCCCTATTGTTTATGTAGAAATTATTATTAGGGCCCGAGCAGCGACCGCTACGAGGTCCCCATTGTTTTTGTGGAAATTATTATTATTATTATTATTATTAGGGCCCGAGCAGTGACCGCTGCGAGGTCCCTATTGTTTTTCTAGAAATTGTTATTAGGGCCCGAGCTGCGACGGCTGCGAGGTCCCTATTGTTTTTGTAGAAAATATTATTACTTTTATTATTATTATTATTATTATTATTAGGGCCTGAGCAGCGACCGCTGCGAAGTCCCTGTTGTTTTTGTAGAAATTATTATTATTATTATTTTTCCGATTGTACGATCGCATTTTTGACCCCCGAAACATGCACAAAAACTCACCAAACTTGGCAGTCTCATCGGGCATGGCGAGAAATTTGATATTTTAACGTCTAATATGAACAGGAAGTGAGTTATGAATTTTTGAAAGTCCGACTTTTGCCCTTTTTTGCATGTTTACAGGGGTCATTCTTTTGCACCCTGATCCTAAAGGCTTCATCTGATTGCCTTAAAATTCTGTCTGTAGCATCTTAAGACCTGGGACAAACACTGGGGCTAAAATCTTTTGTTTCCGAAATACTATATGACGGGGGCGGGGCTTCAAAGTTTTCACTTAAGATTTCCTTCGCCGCAATGGACAAAATGCTTAATAACTCTCCTGCACATGCTGCTAAAAATCCAAAACTTCACATATACATAAAGAGTCGGTACCTGAAGACATCTATATGTTTATATTCTGTTATACACCTTGCGCCAATCAATATCATTTTTTACATTTTGACGTACTGCACGGTGCCCTTTTAACGAATCCGATTGAAAATTGGCTAGAAAAGACTCAAGACATTGATCTTACTCTATCCCTATTTTTGTGACTTTCCTTCGAAGGGCGTGGCTATTGCGGTGCCGCAGAGTCTGATTATTCTCCGTGGCAACAAAAGTTCCTGCAAAATGATTCAGATGATCCATCTTCTCGAAATTTTTCACATTTGAGGATATTCAGGCCCTGAAGACGGCTGCCAACTTATTTTTGATCGCAGTGGTAGCGCCACCAACTGGTTAAAACAAATACAAATTATTTTCGTTGATGTTTTTCTCCGGGCAGATGAACAAAATCTACCTTATATTTGCTCGGATGAGTGTTTAGGCCTTGAGGATGTCACAATACGAAAGTCTTTCGCCTTCTTCAGAGTGTCACATGATGGTGTCTTGTGACCCGTCTTTATCAGCTGATGTTCCATGAGGGCGTGACTTACCTGTCACAAGAATGAAGGCAAGTCACGCCCCCCGCTGTCCGTTCACTCCGCCAAGATGCTGCTCCAGGTGGTAGAGAGGATGAAGGCTCCCTTGTCTCTGTTCATGGTTTTTATGCCTCGCTTGCAGATCTCAATGGCCTCTCTGATCCAGCGCTGTTGTTTGTTCTCTTCGGTGCGGATGACCCTGCCCTTCTCCCGGTCCATGATGTGGTTTTCCCTTTTGCAGTGGTCAGTGATTGCTGATTTGTAATGTTCATGTTGTGCTTGTTCTTTTACTGCTATGATTTTTCATTTTTTTGACAGGTAATTCACACCCTCATGGAACATCAGTTGATAAAGACGGGTCTCAAGACACCATCATGCGACACTCTGAAGAAGGCGAAAGACTCGCCGAAACATGTCAGGTAAAAAATTTACCTAAAACATAATTGTCTGCTTTTAATGAATCTGTCAAATATCAATAATAAGAAGACAAAATGAACCTAATACAAATAAATGAATGCTTAATAACTCCCCTGCACATGCTCCTAAAAATCCAAACCTTCACCTGTAAATAAAATGTCCCGACCTGAAGACATCTTAATGTTATTATTTTGTTATACACACAGCGCCGCCAAGTGGAATCAAAAATTTGTTTTTATTTTAATTTTCACGTACTGCACGGTGCCCTTTTGACGAATCCGACTGAAAATTAGTCAGAAAAGACTCAAGACAATGATCTTACTCTCTGCCGAGTTTTGTGACGTTTTGGCAAAAGGCGTGGCTATTACGGTGCTGAAAAGTCCGATTGTACTTTGTGGCAACAAAAGCTCCGGCAACATGACTGAGATGATCCTATCTTCTCGAAGTTGTACACATTTGAGGATACTTCAACCCTGAAGACATCTACCAACTTATTTTTCATCGTAGTAGTAGCGCCACCAACTGGTAAAAGCTAATACAAGTTATTTTCTTGGATGTTTTTCTCCGTGCAACTCAACAAGGTCGCCCTCATATATGCTCGGATGACTGTTTCGGCCATGAGGATGTCACAATACGAAATTCATCCTTTTTCGTGAAAAGTTGTGGGAGTGGCATTGCACTGTCCGGCAATAAAACAACGCTGATTATGAGGTTCTAAATATGAACGACAACTCGTGAAACTTGACACACACATCAGGCAGAGCAAATTTATCAATATTTTATACGTTAGTTGTGCAGCTTTTTTTAAATGGCTCGCCATGGCCCTCGAGAAATGTTCAAAAAAGCAGCCCTGGTTGAGTGTTTCACCTCGCTTTTTGTAAATTTTATGGAGTACAGTGAACCCTCGGTTGTCGCGGTTAATGGGGACCGAGACCACCCGCGGAAACTGAAAATCCGCGAAGTAGCGGCGCACCTTCAAAAATGCTTAAAAAAAAATACAATATATATAATAAATATATATATAGATATATATATATATATATACAGAGAGAGAGAGAGAGTGAAATTCATGTTATAACAAAAAAAACAAATTATTATTAAAACGTATTATTTTTTTATTCCCCAGCCATTCTTTTTGTATTTATTTAATTACTCCGACTATTACCTGCTGGTACGCCGTCCGGTGTGCCCTGTGAAATGAAAGGTGGCATTCTTTATTTATTTATTCATTTATTCATTCATAACTGACAGCTTCGCGCTCCGTTCGTGCCCGGGCGGAAGAGGTGTTCCAATTCGGCTTAACTGTGACACACGCCCGCCCTCCTCCCCCGGAGCTTCCATTCGGTTAAACTTAGGGGCCGCTTGGCACCGCCCGTGCCCGGGGAAGGTGCTCCTCTTCGGCTTACTGTGACGCGAGCATGCCCGCCTCCTCCGGAGCTTCCATTCGGTTAAACTTAGGGGCCGCTTGGAACCGCCCGTGCCCGGCGAAGGTGCTCCTCTTCGGCTTACTGTGACGCGAGCATGCCCTCCTCCTCCGGAGCTTCCATTTGGTTAAACTTAGGGGCCGCTTGGAACCGCCCGTGCCCGGGGAAGGTGCTCCTCTTCGGCTTACTGTGACGCGAGCATGCCCTCCTCCTCCGGAGCTTCCATTCGGTTAAACTTAGGGGCCGCTTGGCACCGCCCGTGCCCGGGGAAGGTGCTCCTCTACGGCTTAACTGCCACGCACGCCGGCCGGAGCTCTGGTACGGTCCGAACCGCGCGAAACGTCGCCACCGATCGTGTCCGGGGGAACGTGCTCTTCTTCGTCCACTCTCCTCTTCGCCCACGCTCTTCTTCGGCGCACGCCGGCCGTCTAACCGCTCCAGCGCCCGTCGTGCCGCTCGGCGAAACTACAATGCCCCCGAATATTTTTTAGACCCGCGAAGCACTGAACCCGCGAAAGCTGAACCGCGAAGTAGCGAGGGTTCACTGTATGTATAAGACCAAGACCTACAAAAAAAGTCTCTTGGAGCAATGAGCTAGGTTTTACAGGAAGTCGGCCATTTTGAATTTACTTAAAAGGGGCGGGTCACCACAATGGACTTTGTGTAGAAATTATTATTGGGGCCCGAGCAGCGACCGCGGCGAGGTCCCTATTGTTTATGTAGAAATTATTATTAGGGCCCGAGCAGCGACCGCTACGAGGTCCCCATTGTTTTTGTGGAAATTATTATTATTATTATTATTAGGGCCCGAGCAGTGACCGCTGCGAGGTCCCTATTGTTTTTCTAGAAATTGTTATTAGGGCCCGAGCTGCGACGGCTGCGAGGTCCCTATTGTTTTTGTAGAAAATATTAATACTTTTATTATTATTATTATTATTATTATTAGGGCCTGAGCAGCGACCGCTGCGAAGTCCCTGTTGTTTTTGTAGAAATTATTATTATTATTTTTCCGATTGTTCGATTGCATTTTTGACCCCCGAAACATGCACAAAAATTCACCAAACTTGGCAGTCTCATCGGGCATGGCGAAAAATTTGATATTTTAACGTCTAATATGAACAGGAAGTGAGTTATGAATTTTTGAAAGTCCGACTTTTGCCCTTTTTTGCATGTTTACAGGGGTCATTCTTTTGCACCCTGATCCTAAAGGCTTCATCTGATTGCCTTAAAATTCTGTCTGTAGCATCTTAAGACCTGGGACAAACACTGGGGCTAAAATTTTTTGTTTCCGAAATACTATATGACGGGGGCGGGGCTTCGAAGTTTTCACTTAAGATTTCCTTCGCCGCAATGGACAAAATGCTTAATAACTCTCTTGCACATGCTGCTAAAAATCCAAAACTTCACATGTACATCAAGAGTCGGTACCTGAAGACATCTATATGTTTATATTCTGTTATACACCTTGCGCCAATCAATATCATTTTTTACATTTTGACGTCCTGCACGGTGCCCTTTTAACGAATCCGATTGAAAATTGGCTAGAAAAGACTCTAGACATTGATCTTACTCTTTCCCTATTTTTGTGACTTTCCTTCGAAGGGCGTGGCTATTACGGTGCCGCAGAGTCTGATTATTCTCCGTGGCAACAAAAGTTCCTGCAAAATGATTCAGATGATCCATCTTCTCGAAATTTTTCACATTTGAGGATATTCAGGCCCTGAAGACGGCTGCCAACTTATTTTTGATCGGATGAGTGTTTAGGCCTTGAGGATGTCACAATACGAAAGTCTTTCGCCTTCTTCAGAGTGTCACATGATGGTGTCTTGTGGCCCGTCTTTATCAGCTGATGTTCCATGAGGGCGTGACTTACCTGTCACAAGAATTAAGGCAAGTCACGCCCCCCGCTGTCCGTTCACTCCGCCAAGATGCTGCTCCAGGTGGTAGAGAGGATGAAGGCTCCCTTGTCTCTGTTCATGGTTTTTATGCCTCGCTTGCAGATCTCAATGGCCTCTCTGATCCAGCGCTGTTGTTTGTTCTCTTCGGTGCGGATGACCCTGCCCTTCTCCCGGTCCATGATGTGGTTTTCCCTTTTGCAGTGGTCAGTGATTGCTGATTTGTAATGTTCATGTTGTGCTTGTTCTTTTACTGCTCTGATTTTTCATTTTTTTGACAGGTAAGTCACACCCTCATGGAACATCAGCTGATAAAGACGGGTCTCAAGACACCATCATGCGACACTCTGAAGAAGGCGAAAGACTCGCCGAAACATGTCAGGTAAAAAATTAACCTAAAACATAATTGTCTGCTTTTAATGAATCAGTCAAATATCAATAATAAGAAGACAAAATGAACCTAATACAAATAAATGAATGCTTAATAACGCCCCTGCACATGCTCCTAAAAATCCAAACCTTCACCTGTAAATAAAACGTCCCGACCTGAAGACATCTTAATGTTATTATTTTGTTATACACACAGCGCCGCCAAGTGGAATCAAAAATTTGTTTTTATTTTAATTTTCACGTACTGCACGGTGCCCTTTTGACGAATCCGACTGAAAATTAGTCAGAAAAGACTCAAGACAATGATCTTACTCTGTGCCGAATTTTGTGACGTTTTGGCAAAAGGCGTGGCTATTACGGTGCTGAAAAATCCGATTGTACTTTGTGGCAACAAAAGCTCCGGCAACATGACTCAGATGATCCTATCTTCTCGAAGTTGTACACATTTGAGGATACTTCAGCCCTGAAGACATCTACCAACTTATTTTTCATCGTAGTAGTAGCGCCACCAACTGGTAAAAGCTAATACAAGTTATTTTCTTGGATGTTTTTCTCCGTGCAACTCAACAAGGTCGCCCTCATATATGCTCGGATGACTGTTTCGGCCATGAGGATGTCACAATACGAAATTCATCCTTTTTCGTGAAAAGTTGTGGGAGTGGCATTGCACTGTTCGGCAATAAAACAACGCTGATTATGAGGTTCTAAATATGAACGACAACTTGTGAAACTTTACACACACATCAGGCAGAGCAAATTTATCAATATTTTATACGTTAGTTGTGCAGCTTTTTTGAAATGGCTCGCCATGGCCCTCGAGAAAAGTTAAAAAAAGAATAGAATAGAAATAGAAATCCCTTTATTGTCATTGTACTCAAGTGTGCAACGAGATTAGAGGGCTCCCCTCTCCAGTGCAATACAACAATAATACAGACAATATATAAATTAGATAAATAAATAAGACAGTGCAATGGAATTCAGTACTGAATAGGGCATATAGAAACACATCACAATGCTGTTTTGCAAGGTTAGGGTGGTCTCGTGTGTGTGTGTGAGAGTTCAGTATGGAGATGGCTCTCGGAAAGAAACTGTTTCTCAGTCTATTGGTCCTTGATTTGATGCATCTGTAGCGCCTGCCAGAGGGCAACAGGTCGAACAGGTGTGAGTTTGGGTGGGTATTGTCTTTGACGATGTTGAGAGCCCTTCTGAGGCACCGGGCGGTGTAGATGTCCGACAGTGAGGGGAGAGGGCAGCCAATAATCCTTTGCGCTGTTTTGACTGTCCTCTGGAGCCTCACTCTGTCCGCCTCAGTGCAGCCGCTGTACCAGGTGGAGACACAGTACGTCAGCAGGCTCTCGATGGACGAGTGGTAGAAGGCCAGCAGCAGCTTCCTGTCCAGGTTGAATTTCCTGAGGACTCTCAGGAAGTGCAGACGTTGGCGGACCTTCTTTACCACTGCTGTGGTGTTGTGACTCCAAGAAAGGTCATCGGAGATCTGTACTCCCAGGAACTTGAACGTGTGGACCCTCTCCACACACACGCCTTCGATGCAGAGGGGGGGCGGCAGCGTCTTGTTCCTCCTGAAGTCGACGACAATCTCCTTTGTTTTAGCAGAGTTAAGGTGCAGTCTGTTGTCCTTGCACCAAGTTGTCAGTCTCCCTACCTCCTCTCTGTAGGCTGTCTCGTCACCTTCCGAGATCAGACCCTCAGCATGAGGGTGGAGGACATGTAGGGGCCGAGCAACACAGTCTGGGGTCTGTTGGTCAGAAAGTCCTTAATCCAGATGCGTGTGAGGGCAGGGAGGCCGAGAGTGTCCAGTTTGGCGACGAGGATGTCTGGGATGATCGTGTTGAATGCCGAGCTGTAGTCCACAAAGAGCATCCTTGCATAGCTCCGCTGTTGTTCCAGGTGGCCCAGCACAACATGCAGAGCAGCCCTGGTTGAGTGTTTCACCTCGCTTTTTGTAAATTTTATGGAGTACAGTGAACCCTCGGTTATCGCGGTTAATGGGGACCGAGACCACCCGCGAAAACTGAAAATCCGCGAAGTAGCGGCGCACCTTCAAAAATGCTTAAAAAAAAAATACAATATATTTAATAAATATATAAATATATATATATATATATATATATATATAAATATATATATATATATATATATATATATATATATATATATATATATATATATATATATATACGGGGAGAGAGAGAGTGAAATTCATGTTATAACAAAAAAAACAAATTATTATTAAAACGTATTATTTTTTTATTCTCCAGCCATTCTTTTTGTATTTATTTAATTACTCAGACTTTTACCTGCTGGTACGCCGTCTGGTGTGCCCTGTGAAATGAAAGGTGCCATTCTTTATTTATTTATTTATTTATTCATTTATTCATTCATAACTGACAGCTTCGCGCTCCGCTCGTGCCCGGGCGGAAGAGGTGCTCCAATTCGGCTTAACTGTGACACACGCCCACCCTCCTCCCCCGGAGCTTCCATTCGGTTAAACTTAGGGGCCGCTTGGCACCGCCCGTGCCCGGGGAAGGTGCTCCTCTTCGGCTTACTGTGTCGCGAGCATGCCCTCCTCCTCCGGAGCTTCCATTCGGTTAAACTTAGGGGCCGCTTGGAACCGCCCGTGCCCGGGGAAGGTGCTCCTCTACGGCTTACTGTGACGCGAGCATGCCCTCCTCCTCCGGAGCTTCCATTCGGTTAAACTTAGGGGCCGCTTGGCACCGCCCGTGCCCGGGGAAGGTGCTCCTCTACGGCTTAACTGCCACGCACGCCGGCCGGAGCTCTGGTACGGTCCGAACCGCGCGAAACGTCGCCACCGATCGTGTCCGGGGGAACGTGCTCTTCTTCGTCCACTCTTCTCTTCGCCCACGCTCTTCTTCGGCGCACGCCGGCCGTCTAACCGCTCCAGCGCCCCGTCGTGCCGCTCGGCGAAACTACAATGCCCCCGAATATTTTTTATACCCGCGAAGCACTGAACCCGCGAAAGGTGAACCGCGAAGTAGCGAGGGTTCACTGTATATATAAGACCAAGACCTACAAAAAAGTCTCTTGGAGCAATGAGCTAGGTTTTACAGGAAGTCGGCCATTTTGAATTTATTAAAAGGGGGCGGGTCACCACAATGGACTTTGTGTAGAAATTATTATTGGGGCCCGAGCAGCGACCGCGGCGAGGTCCCTATTGTTTATGTAGAAATTATTATTAGGGCCCGAGCAGCGACCGCTACGAGGTCCCCATTGTTTTTGTGGAAATTATTATTATTATTAGGGCCCGAGCAGTGACCGCTGCGAGGTCCCTATTGTTTTTCTAGAAATTGTTATTAGGGCCCGAGCTGCGACGGCTGCGAGGTCCCTATTGTTTTTGTAGAAAATATTATTACTTTTATTATTATTATTATTATTATTATTAGGGCCTGAGCAGCGACCGCTGCGAAGTCCCTGTTGTTTTTGTAGAAATTATTATTATTAATATTTTTCCGATTGTACGATCGCATTTTTGACCCCCGAAACATGCACAAAAACTCACCAAACTTGGCAGTCTCATCGGGCATGGCGAGAAATTTGATATTTTAACGTCTAATATGAACAGGAAGTGAGTTATGAATTTTTGAAAGTCCGACTTTTGCCCTTTTTTGCATGTTTACAGGGGTCATTCTTTTGCACCCTGATCCTAAAGGCTTCATCTGATTGCCTTAAAATTCTGTCTGTAGCATCTTAAGACCTGGGACAAACACTGGGTCTAAAATCTTTTGTTTCCGAAATACTATATGACGGGGGCGGGGCTTCAAAGTTTTCACTTAAGATTTCCTTTGCCGCAATGGACAAAATGCTTAATAACTCTCCTGCACATGCTGCTAAAAATCCAAAACTTCACATATACATAAAGAGTCGGTACCTGAAGACATCTATATGTTTATATTCTGTTATACACCTTGCGCCAATCAATATCATTTTTTACATTTTGACGTACTGCACGGTGCCCTTTTAACGAATCAGATTGAAAATTGGCTAGAAAAGACTCAAGACATTGATCTTACTCTATCCCTATTTTTGTGACTTTCCTTCGAAGGGCGTGGCTATTGCGGTGCCGCAGAGTCTGATTATTCTCCGTGGCAACAAAAGTTCCTGCAAAATGATTCAGATGATCCATCTTCTCGAAATTTTTCACATTTGAGGATATTCAGGCCCTGAAGACGGCTGCCAACTTATTTTTGATCGCAGTGGTAGCGCCACCAACTGGTTAAAACAAATACAAATTATTTTCGTTGATGTTTTTCTCCGGGCAGGTTCACAAAATCTACCTTATATTTACTCGGATGAGTGTTTAGGCCTTGAGGATGTCACAATACGAAAGTCTTTCGCCTTCTTCAGAGTGTCACATGATGGTGTCTTGTGACCCGTCTTTATCAGCTGATGTTCCATGAGGGCGTGACTTACCTGTCACAAGAATGAAGGCAAGTCACGCCCCCCGCTGTCCGTTCACTCCGCCAAGATGCTGCTCCAGGTGGTAGAGAGGATGAAGGCTCCCTTGTCTCTGTTCATGGTTTTTATGCCTCGCTTGCAGATCTCAATGGCCTCTCTGATCCAGCGCTGTTGTTTGTTCTCTTCGGTGCGGATGACCCTGCCCTTCTCCCGGTCCATGATGTGGTTTTCCCTTTTGCAGTGGTCAGTGATTGCTGATTTGTAATGTTCATGTTGTGCTTGTTCTTTTACTGCTATGATTTTTCATTTTTTTGACAGGTAATTCACACCCTCATGGAACATCAGCTGATAAAGACGGGTCTCAAGACACCATCATGCGACACTCTGAAGAAGGCGAAAGACTCGCCGAAACATGTCAGGTAAAAAATTTACCTAAAACATAATTGTCTGCTTTTAATGAATCTGTCAAATATCAATAATAAGAAGACAAAATGAACCTAATACAAATAAATGAATGCTTAATAACTCCCCTGCACATGCTCCTAAAAATCCAAACCTTCACCTGTAAATAAAATGTCCCGACCTGAAGACATCTTAATGTTATTATTTTGTTATACACACAGCGCCGCCAAGTGGAATAAAAAATTTGTTTTTATTTTAATTTTCACGTACTGCACGGTGCCCTTTTGACGAATCCGACTGAAAATTAGTCAGAAAAGACTCAAGACAATGATCTTACTCTCTGCCGAGTTTTGTGACGTTTTGGCAAAAGGCGTGGCTATTACGGTGCTGAAAAGTCCGATTGTACTTTGTGGCAACAAAAGCTCCGGCAACATGACTGAGATGATCCTATCTTCTCGAAGTTGTACACATTTGAGGATACTTCAACCCTGAAGACATCTACCAACTTATTTTTCATCGTAGTAGTAGCGCCACCAACTGGTAAAAGCTAATACAAGTTATTTTCTTGGATGTTTTTCTCCGTGCAACTCAACAAGGTCGCCCTCATATATGCTCGGAGGACTGTTTCGTCCATGAGGATGTCACAATACGAAATTCATCCTTTTTCGTGAAAAGTTGTGGGAGTGGCATTGCACTGTCCGGCAATAAAACAACGCTGATTATGAGGTTCTAAATATGAACGACAACTCGTGAAACTTGACACACACATCAGGCAGAGCAAATTTATCAATATTTTATACGTTAGTTGTGCAGCTTTTTTTAAATGGCTCGCCATGGCCCTCGAGAAATGTTCAAAAAAGCAGCCCTGGTTGAGTGTTTCACCTCGCTTTTTGTAAATTTTATGGAGTACAGTGAACCCTCGGTTGTCGCGGTTAATGGGGACCGAGACCACCCGCGGAAACTGAAAATCCGCGAAGTAGCGGCGCACCTTCAAAAATGCTTAAAAAAAAATACAATATATCTAATAAATATATATATATATATATATATATATATATATATATATATATATATATATAGATATACATATATATATACAGAGAGAGAGAGAGAGTGAAATTCATGTTATAACAAAAAAAACAAATTATTATTAAAACGTATTATTTTTTTATTCCCCAGCCATTCTTTTTGTATTTATTTAATTACTCCGACTATTACCTGCTGGTACGCCGTCCGGTGTGCCCTGTGAAATGAAAGGTGGCATTCTTTATTTATTTATTTATTTATTCATTTATTCATTCATAACTGACAGCTTCGCGCTCCGTTCGTGCCCGGGCGGAAGAGGTGTTCCAATTCGGCTTAACTGTGACACACGCCCGCCCTCCTCCCCCGGAGCTTCCATTCGGTTAAACTTAGGGGCCGCTTGGCACCGCCCATGCCCGGGGAAGGTGCTCCTCTTCGGCTTACTGTGACGCGAGCATGCCCGCCTCCTCCGGAGCTTCCATTCGGTTAAACTTAGGGGCCGCTTGGAACCGCCCGTGCCCGGCGAAGGTGCTCCTCTTCGGCTTACTGTGACGCGAGCATGCCCTCCTCCTCCGGAGCTTCCATTTGGTTAAACTTAGGGGCCGCTTGGAACCGCCCGTGCCCGGGGAAGGTGCTCTTCTTCGGCTTACTGTGACGCGAGCATGCCCTCCTCCTCCGGAGCTTCCATTCGGTTAAACTTAGGGGCCGCTTGGCACCGCCCGTGCCCGGGGAAGGTGCTCCTCTACGGCTTAACTGCCACGCACGCCGGCCGGAGCTCTGGTACGGTCCGAACCGCGCGAAACGTCGCCACCGATCGTGTCCGGGGGAACTTGCTCTTCTTCGTCCACTCTCCTCTTCGCCCACGCTCTTCTTCGGCGCACGCCGGCCGTCTAACCGCTCCAGCGCCCGTCGTGCCGCTCAGCGAAACTACAAGGCCCCCGAATATTTTTTATACCCGCGAAGCACTGAACCCGCGAAAGGTGAACCGCGAAGTAGCGAGGGTTCACTGTATGTATAAGACCAAGACCTACAAAAAAGTCTCTTGGAGCAATGAGCTAGGTTTTACAGGAAGTCGGCCATTTTGAATTTACTTAAAAGGGGCGGGTCACCACAATGGACTTTGTGTAGAAATTATTATTGGGGCCCGAGCAGCGACCGCGGCGAGGTCCCTATTGTTTATGTAGAAATTATTATTAGGGCCCGAGCAGCGACCGCTACGAGGTCCCCATTGTTTTTGTGGAAATTATTATTATTATTATTATTAGGGCCCGAGCAGTGACCGCTGCGAGGTCCCTATTGTTTTTCTAGAAATTGTTATTAGGGCCCGAGCTGCGACGGCTGCGAGGTCCCTATTGTTTTTGTAGAAAATATTAATACTTTTATTATTATTATTATTATTAGGGCCTGAGCAGCGACCGCTGCGAAGTCCCTGTTGTTTTTGTAGAAATAATTATTATTATTATTTTTCCGATTGTTCGATTGCATTTTTGACCCCCGAAACATGCACAAAAATTCACCAAACTTGGCAGTCTCATCGGGCATGGCGAAAAATTTGATATTTTAACGTCTAATATGAACAGGAAGTGAGTTATGAATTTTTGAAAGTCCGACTTTTGCCCTTTTTTGCATGTTTACAGGGGTCATTCTTTTGCACCCTGATCCTAAAGGCTTCATCTGATTGCCTTAAAATTCTGTCTGTAGCATCTTAAGACCTGGGACAAACACTGGGGCTAAAATTTTTTGTTTCCGAAATACTATATGACGGGGGCGGGGCTTCGAAGTTTTCAATTAAGATTTCCTTCGCCGCAATGGACAAAATGCTTAATAACTCTCTTGCACATGCTGCTAAAAATCCAAAACTTCACATGTACATCAAGAGTCTGTACCTGAAGACATCTATATGTTTATATTCTGTTATACACCTTGCGCCAATCAATATCATTTTTTACATTTTGACGTCCTGCACGGTGCCCTTTTAACGAATCCGATTGAAAATTGGCTAGAAAAGACTCAAGACATTGATCTTACTCTATCCCTATTTTTGTGACTTTCCTTCGAAGGGCGTGGCTATTACGGTGCCGCAGAGTCTGATTATTCTCCGTGGCAACAAAAGTTCCTGCAAAATGATTCAGATGATCCATCTTCTCGAAATTTTTCACATTTGAGGATATTCAGGCCCTGAAGACGGCTGCCAACTTATTTTTGATCGGATGAGTGTTTAGGCCTTGAGGATGTCACAATACGAAAGTCTTTCGCCTTCTTCAGAGTGTCACATGATGGTGTCTTGTGGCCCGTCTTTATCAGCTGATGTTCCATGAGGGCGTGACTTACCTGTCACAAGAATGAAGGCAAGTCACGCCCCCCGCTGTCCGTTCACTCCGCCAAGATGCTGCTCCAGGTGGTAGAGAGGATGAAGGCTCCCTTGTCTCTGTTCATGGTTTTTATGCCTCGCTTGCAGATCTCAATGGCCTCTCTGATCCAGCGCTGTTGTTTGTTCTCTTCGGTGCGGATGACCCTGCCCTTCTCCCGGTCCATGATGTGGTTTTCCCTTTTGCAGTGGTCAGTGATTGCTGATTTGTAATGTTCATGTTGTGCTTGTTCTTTTACTGCTCTGATTTTTCATTTTTTTGACAGGTAAGTCACACCCTCATGGAACATCAGCTGATAAAGACGGGTCTCAAGACACCATCATGCGACACTCTGAAGAAGGCGAAAGACTCGCCGAAACATGTCAGGTAAAAAATTAACCTAAAACATAATTGTCTGCTTTTAATGAATCAGTCAAATATCAATAATAAGAAGACAAAATGAACCTAATACAAATAAATGAATGCTTAATAACGCCCCTGCACATGCTCCTAAAAATCCAAACCTTCACCTGTAAATAAAACGTCCCGACCTGAAGACATCTTAATGTTATTATTTTGTTATACACACAGCGCCGCCAAGTGGAATCAAAAATTTGTTTTTATTTTAATTTTCACGTACTGCACGGTGCCCTTTTGACGAATCCGACTGAAAATTAGTCAGAAAAGACTCAAGACAATGATCTTACTCTGTGCCGAATTTTGTGACGTTTTGGCAAAAGGCGTGGCTATTACGGTGCTGAAAAATCCGATTGTACTTTGTGGCAACAAAAGCTCCGGCAACATGACTCAGATGATCCTATCTTCTCGAAGTTGTACACATTTGAGGATACTTCAGCCCTGAAGACATCTACCAACTTATTTTTCATCGTAGTAGTAGCGCCACCAACTGGTAAAAGCTAATACAAGTTATTTTCTTGGATGTTTTTCTCCGTGCAACTCAACAAGGTCGCCCTCATATATGCTCGGATGACTGTTTCGGCCATGAGGATGTCACAATACGAAATTCATCCTTTTTCGTGAAAAGTTGTGGGAGTGGCATTGCACTGTTCGGCAATAAAACAACGCTGATTATGAGGTTCTAAGTATGAACGACAACTCGTGAAACTTTACACACACATCAGGCAGAGCAAATTTATCAATATTTTATACGTTAGTTGTGCAGCTTTTTTGAAATGGCTCGCCATGGCCCTCGAGAAAAGTTAAAAAAAGAATAGAATAGAAATAGAAATCCCTTTATTGTCATTGTACTCAAGTGTGCAACGAGATTAGAGGGCTCCACTCTCCAGTGCAATACAACAATAATACAGACAATATATAAATTAGATAAATAAATAAGACAGTGCAATGGAATTCAGTACTGAATAGGGCATATAGAAACTCATCACAATGCTGTTTTGCAAGGTTAGGGTGGTCTCGTGTGTGTGTGTGTGAGAGTTCAGTATGGAGATGGCTCTCGGAAAGAAACTGTTTCTCAGTCTATTGGTCCTTGATTTGATGCATCTGTAGCGCCTGCCAGAGGGCAACAGGTCGAACAGGTGTGAGTTTGGGTGGGTATTGTCTTTGACGATGTTGAGAGCCCTTCTGAGGCACCGGGCGGTGTAGATGTCCGACAGCGAGGGGAGAGGGCAGCCAATAATCCTTTGCGCTGTTTTGACTGTCCTCTGGAGCCTCACTCTGTCCGCCTCAGTGCAGCCGCTGTACCAGGTGGAGACACAGTACGTCAGCAGGCTCTCGATGGACGAGTGGTAGAAGGCCAGCAGCAGCTTCCTGTCCAGGTTGAATTTCCTGAGGACTCTCAGGAAGTGCAGACGTTGGCGGACCTTCTTTACCACTGCTGTGGTGTTGTGACTCCAAGAAAGGTCATCGGAGATCTGTACTCCCAGGAACTTGAACGTGTGGACCCTCTCCACACACACGCCTTCGATGCAGAGGGGGGGCGGCAGCGTCTTGTTCCTCCTGAAGTCGACGACAATCTCCTTTGTTTTAGCAGAGTTAAGGTGCAGTCTGTTGTCCTTGCACCAAGTTGTCAGTCTCCCTACCTCCTCTCTGTAGGCTGTCTCGTCACCTTCCGAGATCAGACCGACCACTGTCGTGTCGTCAGCAAACTTGACGATGGTGTTGTTGCCGTGGGCCGGGCTGCAGTCGTAGGTGTAGAGGGCGTACAGGAGAGGGCTCAGCACGCATCCTTGGGGGGAACCGGTGCTCAGCATGAGGGTGGAGGACGTGTAGGGGCCGAGCAACACAGTCTGGGGTCTGTTGGTCAGAAAGTCCTTAATCCAGATGCGTGTGAGGGCAGGGAGGCCGAGAGTGTCCAGTTTGGCGACGAGGATGTCTGGGATGATCGTGTTGAATGCCGAGCTGTAGTCCACAAAGAGCATCCTTGCATAGCTCCGCTGTTGTTCCAGGTGGCCCAGCACAACATGCAGAGCAGCCCTGGTTGAGTGTTTCACCTCGCTTTTTGTAAATTTTATGGAGTACAGTGAACCCTCGGTTATCGCGGTTAATGGGGACCGAGACCACCCGCGAAAACTGAAAATCCGCGAAGTAGCGGCGCACCTTCAAAAATGCTTAAAAAAAAAATACAATATATATAATAAATATATAAATATATATATATATATATATATATATATATATACGGGGAGAGAGAGAGTGAAATTCATGTTATAACAAAAAAAACAAATTATTATTAAAACGTATTATTTTTTTATTCCCCAGCCATTCTTTTTGTATTTATTTAATTACTCAGACTTTTACCTGCTGGTACGCCGTCTGGTGTGCCCTGTGAAATGAAAGGCGCCATTCTTTATTTATTTATTTATTTATTCATTTATTCATTCATAACTGACAGCTTCGCGCTCCGCTCGTGCCCGGGCGGAAGAGGTGCTCCAATTCGGCTTAACTGTGACACACGCCCACCCTCCTCCCCCGGAGCTTCCATTCGGTTAAACTTAGGGGCCGCTTGGCACCGCCCGTGCCCGGGGAAGGTGCTCCTCTTCGGCTTACTGTGTCGCGAGCATGCCCTCCTCCTCCGGAGCTTCCATTCGATTAAACTTAGGGGCCGCTTGGAACCGCCCGTGCCCGGGGAAGGTGCTCCTCTTCGGCTTTCTGTGACGCGAGCATGCCCTCCTCCTCCGGAGCTTCCATTCGGTTAAACTTAGGGGCCGCTTGGCACCGCCCGTGCCCGGGGAAGGTGCTCCTCTACGGCTTAACTGCCACGCACGCCGGCCGGAGCTCTGGTACGGTCCGAACCGCGCGAAACGTCGCCACCGATCGTGTCCGGGGGAGCGTGCTCTTCTTCGTCCACTCTCCTCTTCGCCCACGCTCTTCTTCGGCGCACGCCGGCCGTCTAACCGCTCCAGCGCCCCGTCGTGCCGCTCGGCGAAACTACAATGCCCCCGAATATTTTTTATACCCGCGAAGCACTGAACCCGCGAAAGGTGAACCGCGAAGTAGCGAGGGTTCACTGTATGTATAAGACCAAGACCTACAAAAAAGTCTCTTGGAGCAATGAGCTAGGTTTTACAGGAAGTCGGCCATTTTGAATTTACTTAAAAGGGGGCGGGTCACCACAATGGACTTTGTGTAGAAATTATTATTGGGGCCCGAACAGCGACCGCGGCGAGGTCCCTATTGTTTATGTAGAAATTATTATTAGGGCCCGAGCAGCGACCGCTACGAGGTCCCCATTGTTTTTGTGGAAATTATTATTATTAATATTATTAGGGCCCGAGCAGTGACCGCTGCGAGGTCCCTATTGTTATTAGGGCCCGAGCTGCGACGGCTGCGAGGTCCCTATTGTTTTTGTAGAAAATATTATTACTTTCAAATTTCCCCATTGTGGGACTAATAAAGGACATCTTATCTTATCTTCTCTTATTATTATTATTATTATTAGGGCCTGAGCAGCGACCGCTGCGAAGTCCCTATTGTTTTTGTAGAAATTATTATTATTATTATTTTTCCGATTGTTCGATTGCATTTTTGACCCCCGAAACATGCACAAAAATTCACCAAACTTGGCAGTCTCATCGGGCATGGCGAAAAATTTTATATTTTAATGTCTAATATGAATAGGAAGTGAGTTATGAATTTTTGAAAGTCCGACTTTTGCCCTTTTTTGCATGTTTACAGGGGTCATTCTTTTGCACCCTGATCCTAAAGGCTTCATCTGATTGCCTTAAAATTCTGTCTGTAACATCTTAAGACCTGGGACAAACACTGGGGCTAAAATTTTTTGTTTCCAAAATACTATATGACGGGGGCGGGGCTTCGAAGTTTTCACTTAAGATTTCCTTCGCCGCAATGGACAAAATGCTTAATAACTCTCTTGCACATGCTGCTAAAAATCCAAAACTTCACATGTACATAAAGAGTCGGTACCTGAAAACATCTATATGTTTATATTCAGTTATACACCTTGCGCCAATCAATATCATTTTTGACGTACTGCACGGTGCCCTTTTAACGAATCCGATTGAAAATTGGCTAGAAAAGACTCAAGACATTGATCTTACTCTATCCCTATTTTTGTGACTTTCCTTCGAAGGGCGTGGCTATTACGGTGCCGCAGAGTCTGATTATTCTCCGTGGCAACAAAAGTTCCTGCAAAATGATTCAGATGATCCATCTTCTTGAAATTTTTCACATTTGAGGATATTCAGGCCCTGAAGACGGCTGCCAACTTATTTTTGATCGCAGTGGTAGCGCCACCAACTGGTTAAAACAAATACAAATTATTTTCGTTGATGTTTTTCTCCGGGCAGGTTAACAAAATCTACCTTATATTTGCTCGGATGAGTGTTTAAGCCTTGAGGATGTCACAATACCAAAGTCTTTCGCCTTCTTCAGAGTGTCACATGATGGTGTCTTGTGGCCCGTCTTTATCAGCTGATGTTCCATGAGGGCGTGACTTACCATTCACAAGAATGAAGGCAAGTCACGCCCCCCGCTGTCCGTTCACTCCGCCAAGATGCTGCTCCAGGTGGTAGAGAGGATGAAGGCTCCCTTGTCTCTGTTCATGGTTTTTATGCCTCGCTTGCAGATCTCAATGGCCTCTCTGATCCAGCGCTGTTGTTTGTTCTCTTCGGTGCGGATGACCCTGCCCTTCTCCCGGTCCATGATGTGGTTTTCCCTTTTGCAGTGGTCAGTGATTGCTGATTTGTAATGTTCATGTTGTGCTTGTTCTTTTACTGCTCTGATTTTTAATTTTTTTGACAGGTAAGTCACACCCTCATGGAACATCAGCTGATAAAGACGGGTCTCAAGACACCATCATGCGACACTCTGAAGAAGGCGAAAGACTCGCCGAAACATGTCAGGTAAAAAATTAACCTAAAACATAATTGTCTGCTTTTAATGAATCAGTCAAATATCAATAATAAGAAGACAAAATGAACCTAATACAAATAAATGAATGCTTAATAACTCCCCTGCACATGCTCCTAAAAATCCAAACCTTCACCTGTAAATAAAACGTCCCGACCTGAAGACATCTTAATGTTATTATTTTGTTATACACACAGCGCCGCCAAGTGGAATAAAAAATGTGTTTTTATTTTTATTTTCACGTACTGCACGGTGCCCTTTTGACGAATCCGACTGAAAATTATTCAGAAAAGACTCAAGACAATGATCTTACTCTCTGCCGAATTTTGTGACGTTTTGGCAAAAGGCGTGGCTATTACGGTGCTGAAAAGTCCGATTGTACTTTGTGGCAACAAAAGCTCCGGCAACATGACTCAGATGATCCTATCTTCTCGAAGTTGTACACATTTGAGGATACTTCAGCCCTGAAGACATCTACCAACTTATTTTTCATCGTAGTAGTAGCGCCACCAACTGGTAAAAGCTAATACAAGTTATTTTCTTGGATGTTTTTCTCCGTGCAACTCAACAAGGTCGCCCTCATATATGCTCGGATGACTGTTTCGGCCATGAGGATGTCACAATACGAAATTCATCCTTTTTCGTGAAAAGTTGTGGGAGTGGCATTGCACTATTCGGCAATAAAACAACGCTGATTATGAGGTTCTAAATATGAACGACAACTCGTGAAACTTTACACACACATCAGGCAGAGCAAATTTATCAATATTTTATACGTTAGTTGTGCAGCTTTTTTGAAATGGCTCGCCATGGCCCTCGAGAAATGTTCAAAAAAGCAGCCCTGGTTGAGTGTTTCACCTCGCTTTTTGTAAATTTTATGGAGTACAGTGAACCCTCGGTTATCGCGGTTAATGGGGACCGAGACCACCCGCGAAAACTGAAAATCCGCGAAGTAGCGGCGCACCTTCAAAAATGCTTACAAAAAAATACAATATATATAATAAATATATAAATATATATATATATATATATATATATATATATATATATATATATATATACGGGGAGAGAGAGAGTGAAATTCATGTTATAACAAAAAAAACAAATTATTATTCAAACGTATTATTTTTTTATTCCCCAGCCATTCTTTTTGTATTTATTTAATTACTCCGACTTTTACCTGCTGGTACGCCGTCCGGTGTGCCCTGTGAAATGAAAGGTGGCATTCTTTATTTATTTATTCATTTATTTATTCTTTTATACATTCATAACTGACAGCTTCGCGCTCCGCTCGTGCCCGGGCGGAAGAGGTGCTCCAATTCGGCTTAACTGTGACACACACCCGCCCTCCTCCCCCGGAGCTTCCATTCGGTTAAACTTAGGGGCCGCTTGGCACCGCCCGTGCCCGGGGAAGGTGCTCCTCTTCGGCTTACTGTTACGCGAGCATGCCCTCCTCCTCCGGAGCTTCCATTCGGTTAAACTTAGGGGCCGCTTGGAACCGCCCGTGCCCGGGGAAGGTGCTCCTCTTCGGCTTACTGTGACGCGAGCATGCCCTCCTCCTCCGGAGCTTCCATTCGGTTAAACTTAGGGGCCGCTTGGAACCGCCCGTGCCCGGGGAAGGTGCTCCTCTTCGGCTTACTGTGACGCGAGCATGCCCTCCTCCTCCGGAGCTTCCATTCGGTTAAACTTAGGGGCCGCTTGGCACCGCCCGTGCCCGGGGACGGTGCTCCTCTACGGCTTAACTGCCACGCACGCCGGCCGGAGCCCTGGTACGGTCCGAACCGCGCGAAACGTCGCCACCGATCGTGTCCGGGGGAACGTGCTCTTCTTCGTCCACTCTCCTCTTCGCCCACGCTCTTCTTCGGCGCACGCCGGCCGTCTAACCGCTCCAGCGCCCGTCGTGCCGCTCGGCGAAACTACAATGCCCCCGAATATTTTTTATACCCGCGAAGCACTGAACCCGCGAAAGGTGAACCGCGAAGTAGCGAAGGTTCGCTGTATGTATAAGACCAAGACCTACAAAAAAGTCTCTTGGAGCAATGAGCTAGGTTTTACAGGAAGTCGGCCATTTTGAATTTACTTAAAAGGGGCGGGTCACCACAATGGACTTTGTGTAGAAATTATTATTGGGGCCCGAGCAGCGACCGCGGCGAGGTCCCTATTGTTTATGTAGAAATTATTATTAGGGCCCGAGCAGCAACCGCTACGAGGTCCCCATTGTTTTTGTGGAAATTATTATTATTATTATTATTAGGGCCCGAGCTGCGACGGCTGCGAGGTCCCTATTGTTTTTGTAGAAAATATTATTACTTTTATTATTATTATTATTATTATTATTAGGGCCTGAGCAGCGACCGCTGCGAAGTCGCTATTGTTTTTGTTGAAATTATTATTATTATTATTTTTCCGATTGTTCGATCGCATTTTTGACCCCCGAAACATGCACAAAAACTCACCAAACTTGGCAGTCTCATCGGGCATGGCGAAAAATTTGATATTTTAACGTCTAATATGAACAGGAAGTGAGTTATGAATTTTTGAAAGTCCGACTTTTGCCCTTTTTTGCATGTTTACAGGGGTCATTCTTTTGCACCCTGATCCTAAAGGCTTCATCTGATTGCCTTAAAATTCTGTCTGTAGCATCTTAAGACCTGGGACAAACACTGGGGCTAAAATCTTTTGTTTCCGAAATACTATATGACGGGGGCGGGGCTTCGAAGTTTTCACTTAAGATTTCCTTCGCCGCAATGGACAAAATGCTTAATAACTCTCATGCACATGCTGCTAAAAATCCAAAACTTCACATGTACATAAAGAGTCGGTACCTGAAGACATCTATATGTTTATATTCTGTTATACACCTTGCGCCAATCAATATCATTTTTTACATTTTGACGTACTGCACGGTGCCCTTTTAACGAATCCGATTGAAAATTGGCTAGAAAAGACTCAAGACATTGATCTTACGCTATCCCTATTTTTGTGACTTTCCTTCGAAGGGCGTGGCTATTGCGGTGCCGCAGAGTCTGATTATTCTCCGTGGCAACAAAAGTTCCTGCAAAATGATCCATCTTCTCGAAATTTTTCAC
The DNA here is from genome assembly GCF_059441095.1 of Idiotropiscis lumnitzeri. NCBI lineage: Eukaryota > Metazoa > Chordata > Actinopteri > Syngnathiformes > Syngnathidae > Idiotropiscis > Idiotropiscis lumnitzeri. The sequence goes on from NW_028283598.1 coordinate 840,559, forward strand.
ATTTGAGGATATTCAGGCCCTGAAGACGGCTGCCAACTTATTTTTGATCGCAGTGGTAGCGCCACCAACTGGTTAAAACAAATACAAATTATTTTCGTTGATGTTTTTCTCCGGGCAGGTTCACAAAATCTACCTTATATTTGCTCGGATGAGTGTTTAGGCCTTGAGGATGTCACAATACGAAAGTCTTTCGCCTTCTTCAGAGTGTCACATGATGGTGTATTGTGACCCGTCTTTATCAGCTGATGTTCAATGAGGGCGTGACTTACCTGTCACAAGAATGAAGGCAAGTCACACCCCCCGCTGTCCGTTCACTCCGCCAAGATGCTGCTCCAGGTGGTAGAGAGGATGAAGGCTCCCTTGTCTCTGTTCATGGTTTTTATGCCTCGCTTGCAGATCTCAATGGCCTCTCTGATCCAGCGCTGTTGTTTGTTCTCTTCGGTGCGGATGACCCTGCCCTTCTCCCGGTCCATGATGTGGTTTTCCCTTTTGCAGTGGTCAGTGATTGCTGATTTGTAATGTTCATGTTGTGCTTATTCTTTTACTGCTCTGATTTTTAATTTTTTTGACAGGTAAGTCACACCCTCATGGAACATCAGCTGATAAAGACGGGTCTCAAGACACCATCATGCGACACTCTGAAGAAGGCGAAAGACTCGCCGAAACATGTCAGGTAAAAAATTTACCTAAAACATAATTGTCTGCTTTTAATGAATCAGTCAAATATCAATAATAAGAAGACAAAATGAACCTAATACAAATAAATGAATGCTTAATAACTCCCCTGCACATGCTCCTAAAAATCCAAACCTTCACCTGTAAATAAAATGTCCCGACCTGAAGACATCTTAATGTTATTATTTTGTTATACACACAGCGCCGCCAAGTGGAATCAAAAATTTGTTTTTATTTTAATTTTCACGTACTGCACGGTGCCCTTTTGACGAATCCGACTGAAAATTAGTCAGAAAAGACTCAAGACAATGATCTTACTCTCTGCCGAGTTTGTGACGTTTTGGCAAAAGGCTATTACGGTGCTGAAAAGTCCGATTGTACTTTGTGGCAACAAAAGCTCCGGCAACATGACTCAGATGATCCTATCTTCTCGAAGTTGTACACATTTGAGGATACTTCAGCCCTGAAGACATCTACCAACTTATTTTTCATCGTAGTAGTAGCGCCACCAACTGGTAAAAGCTAATACAAGTTATTTTCTTGGATGTTTTTCTCCGTGCAACTCAACAAGGTCGCCCTCATATATGCTCGGAGGACTGTTTCGGCCATGAGGATGTCACAATACGAAATTCATCCTTTTTCGTGAAAAGTTGTGGGAGTGGCATTGCACGGTTCGGCAATAAAACAACGCTGATTATGAGGTTCTAAATATGAACGACAACTCGTGAAACTTGACACACACATCAGGCAGAGCAAATTTATCAATATTTTATACGTTAGTTGTGCAGCTTTTTTGAAATGGCTCGCCATGGCCCTCGAGAAATGTTCAAAAAAGCAGCCCTGGTTGAGTGTTTCACCTCGCTTTTTGTAAATTTTATGGAGTACAGTGAACCCTCGGTTATCGCGGTTAATGGGGACAGAGACCACCCGCGAAAACTGAAAATCCGCGAAGTAGCGGCGCACCTTCAAAAATGCTTAAAAAAAATATACAATATATATAATAAATATATAAATATTTATATTTATATATATATATATATATACGGGGAGAGAGAGAGAGAGAGAGAGTGAAATTCATGTTATAACAAAAAAACCAAATTATTATTAAAACTTATTATTTTTTTATTCCCCAGCCATTCTTTTTGTATTTATTTAATTACTCCGACTTTAACCTGATGGTACGCCGTCCGGTGTGCCCTGTGAAAAAAAGGTGGCATTCTTTATTTATTTATTCTTTCATAACGGACAGCCTCGCGCTCCGCTCGTGCCCGGGCGGAAGAGGTGCTCCAATTCGGCTTAACTGTGACACACGCCCGACCTCCTCCCCCGGAACTTCCATTCGGTTAAACTTAGGGGCCGCTTGGCACCGCCCGTGCCCGGGGAAGGTGCTCCTCTTCGGCTTACTGTGACGCGAGCATGCCCTCCTCCTCCGGAGCTTCCATTCAGTTAAACGTAGGGGCCGCTTGGAACCGCCCGTGCCCGGGGAAGGTGTTCCTCTTCGGCTAACTGTGACGCGAGCATGCCCTCCTCCTCCGGAGCTTCCATTCGGTTAAACTTAGGGGCCGCTTGGAACCGCCCGTGCCCGGGGAAGGTGCTCCTCTTCGGCTTACTGTGACGCGAGCATGCCCTCCTCCTCCGGAGCTTCCATTTGGTTAAACTTAGGGGCCGCTTGGCACCGCCCGTGCCCGGGGAAGTGTTAAAGAAATTTAAGTTTGTATGTTCATCTGTTAGTTTTGTTGTTTAGTTTGTCATCTTAGCAAGTTTCAAACTATAACTAATCTTACAGGCCCCCTTTGTTGCACATGCATTCGTATCTTTCTGGCCTCTAATTAAACTTTCGACAGCTACGGGTGCCAGGTACGGCCTCATCGCGAATGTGACTCCCCAACGCCAGAACCCTTTTCTGTAAACACCTCCCTTGGGGTGTTGATGACCTCTTTAACCCTTCGTAGATAATGTTGGGGCCCGAGGCCTCTTAAGGCTGTAACTTATGCATTTAGGGAGGTCCAACACAAGGCTTGGTATTTCTAAAGCAACAATATCGTCATGGCCATAAAATAAGTTCAACATGTTAAGCCTTGTGAAAATACACTACACAGGTCAAATGAAGTTCAGAGTGAACATGCTCCCTTTTGCTGTTAGAATAAGCAGAAGTATGAACAAAAGGTGTCTTGTAAGCTGAAACCGTTAGAATAGGCAGGAAGAGGGTGGGCAAGTGGGATGGAGTCAAATGTCAAGTTTTCCATTCTGTATGTATTGCATATTCAAATTGCTTATGCTGATGCAAATAAAAACCATGTGTGCAGTCGAACACGCTGGCTTCGCCTCGGAGTTCGAGGGCTGCCCCGCGCGGAAATGACAGACAATCTTGGCTGGTTGATTCATTTGTTCAGGCTTGTTTTGATAGAAACATCCTTAACATTACTTGGTCCTTCGAATGCCGGATGAAAACGTGTGATCTGCGGTGGACGATTGACGACGACTGAAAACGGCGCCATCGTGAAACGTCCTCTCTTCCAGGAGGCCGGTCCTCGGCCATCCTCCACCGGAGAGAACACAGACTTCATCCATGAACCGCGAGTGTCTCGACCAGAGGAGAGATTGTCACAGGTCAGTGGTTGTATACAACAGATAGTAAAAAACTTTTTTGGGTTTTTGAAGGATAGTAGGGTTTCAGGGAGTTCCTTTACCCGAAGAGATAGTACATCTTAGCTTAGCTATTTTCTGGAAGAAATACAGATTTAACTTTGCTATTTTGGAAGACTTGTTGGAAGACTCGGACAGTACAGAATTAACTGTTGTTTATTCTGGAAGGCAGATTAAGGCATTCCTTGTCTGGTAGAGAGTACAAGTGTAGTTGATTATATCTGCTCGGATAGTACAGAATTAACTGTTGTTTTTTCTGGAAGACAGATTTAGGGGTCCTTATTTCTGGTAGAGTACAGATGTAATTATTACTATATTTGGAAGTGATAGTACAACGTTTGTTATTTATAGAAGACGAAAATAGTTTATCTATTTTCACAGACACAGAACTGATCAATCTGTGAGTGTGTATGTGTATTGTATGAATGTCCAACGTTTGAGAAATCTAAAACTGACCGAGGGTTGTGAGTAAAAACACCCAGGAATACCCGCTCCAAATTGGGAGTAGAAGCTTGGTATTCAACCCAAAGTCAGGCAATTTGAATTTTTCTCAACACTGAGGAACCATAACTAGACACCATAACAATTAAGACTGTCAGAAATGGCGGCAGAATTGATGAAGGAAGTTAACTGTCAACTTTCCGAATTTGAAATAAAGGAAAAATGTAGGTTAGTTGAAATTGAAAAATATTGATTAGCTTCTCGTTTGTAGCTGTTCAATGTTGAGAACTGTGTGTGTTGTTTTGTGGGCCCGTGTATATGTCTGAGTCTGACTATGTGTGTGTGTGAGAACAAAGAAGAGAAAGGGTGGGGGTTGAGTCAGTGAGCTGGAGTGTGTGCGATTGGGGATTACTAATACCACTTGGTATTTTATCCCATGTAATACAGTAGGATTATAAACAGCAGACTGTTGTGGATGTAATAGACAAGAAATCTCCACCTGAAAAAGTTGAAGTGAGAATTGCCACAACAGGAAAATTGAGTTGCTGTCCTACTGATGAGAAACCAGTTTTTAGAACACCCTAGGTGTTGACAAACTGGTCCAATTTTCTAAAATTGGGGTATTGGGTAGTATAGTAAAGTCCAGGGAAACTTTGCGGTGTAGAGATTGGAAGTTAATAAGAAAAGAAAAGGAATGTGTAAAGAAAGAAAAAGAATGTGTAGAAAAGGGAAAGGAACAATTAATGTTCCATAGAAAGGATTGATGAAGTCCAAATGATAGGGCAAGTGAGAAAGGTGTCATAGGCAGATTTGCAAGTGGAAAACTGTATAGAGTAACAGAATGAGAACCTATGTGGTTGAGGGATGTAAGACACTGAGTTGGTTGCATGAATTGAAAGAGAGAAGTAGGTGTTATGAAAGATGGAATGAAGGTTTTGAAAGTGAACATGAGGAATCTTTGCAAAAGCATAGGTGTTTCCTGATTTTGAATTTTAAGTGGTGTCAAACCTGAGGTGCGGGGGCAGAATTTGGTTCTCTAACTGAGAGGCAAGGTAGGTTGAGAAGGAAAAGCGTAAGTGAAATAGGATGAGCGGAAAGTTAAGAGGGGGTTGGAGATGACTGAGAGGTAAAGTAGGTTGGGCAGATGACAGAAGGAAAGCGTAAGTGAATTGGAACGAGCGGAAAGTTTAGGGGGAAGGAACTGTTGCCATTGTCTTGAGATTGCCTGCTCGTAAATTGGCAGGGAGGAGTGGCCAGTAAACTGGAGCCTTTGGTAGGGGGCGTAACCCCTGGCAGCTTGGTTGCCTGGGGACCGCGTGATTGGCGTATGAACAGTGAGGCCCCCCCCCCTCCCTTCTTTTTCTGCTGTGAGCGTCTAGGATAGGCTTGCACACGAGGGCGGCCAAGGAGAAGACGAGTAATTTACATAATGAATGAAGGGTTTGAGAACTTGTTTTAAGGAAGTGTACGATTGGGAAAATGAATGACTCGGCCGGGACCCCAGTGGGGCTTCGGACTGCGAGTTGATGTCCAAACCTCTGGATTCCCCCTCTGACAGTGACAACAGTGAGGACATTGAGGAAGATATTAAACATATGTTTGACCTCGAGAATTACTTAATGCGTCATCAAACTGAACCGATGAGATGCAGCTGTTAAAAAAGGAAGTCACATATTTAGGCCGCATTTTGACTGAAAAGGGGCGCATTTTTGGTGACAAGCAAAAAGAAGGCGTTGCCCGAGCCCTAAAACCAATAACAAAGAAGTAAATGATGTCCCTTATAGGTGTACGCAATTATTGCCAGGCATGGATTGCAAAGTACTTAGAAATCACACGACTATTGCTGGACATCATTTATGACAAGCCAATGACATTTGAGGAAAAAAAAAATGTTTGAACACTTGAGGTTGACAAGCTTTTGAACTTGTCAAGTGTGAACTCATTGATTAAGATGTATTAGCACTACCAAATTACTATGAGCCATTTGAGCAAACAGTGACTGCAAAAAATGGTTTCATGACCTTGTGTGGCTGCAGACGCGCAGGGCTCATGAAATCACTTGCATATTAGTCACAACAATTGGATCAAGCAGCCTTCACCCACCACATTCACATTGCACGGCGACCTAATTGTCACATTACACTGATAAGGTGCGCTCAGCCCAGCGTCACTTTTTCCCGCACCAGTAGAAGGCACACCACACGACTGTGGAAGCCGAGTCCAAATTACCACCAAACAGCGACCTGACCTCTTGGACACCTTTCTCCCGACTGGAGAGACAGTTTTTTGACGGCCGCAAAGGGGTGGGAATTTTTTTTTTAACAAAGCATTTTGTTTCAAGGGATATTAAAATCTGTATGTGCAGGACAAGCAGCAGAAACTTCTGTGCTGATCCAGAATTGTAAGATGTTTTCTAAAAAACATTTTACAATTTGGACTGACTGCCAAGATATATGTTTATGTGTTCTGTCGACATTGGGCAAACGGCGTTTTAAAAAATCACAAAAGATGAAAGAAAAGTTGTGCATAAAGCACGTCTAAATAAGTATTTGTAAATGCAAAATTTTCTGAACAGAAAATGAAACGATTACAATTGAATACTGCCTCGCTGACAATGCAGCAAGGGGTAATGCACACACACACACACACGCAGCAAATCAACTTGACAATTTGATCTCACGCCAGGGAAAAATACACCACTAATTGAATGCACACATTGGGAGAAAAAAGGTGCAAACATTGCTGAGGAGTAGAGGAGTAACATGAGTGACACATGTGTGTCAACAGGGGGAAGTATGATATGAAATTGTTCCCACATATAGACTTTTCAACAAAAAACTTTTTTTTAGACAAAGTGTTAGTTGTTTGGGTTGCAATATTGTTTGGTTATAATTAATGTGTTTTCAAAATGGATTACGTTGTTTCCAACAACACATGATGATGTTAAAACAGTTGGAAAAAGTGTTGTGTAATCGAATTATCCTGACATTTGGAATTTCAAGAGTGATTTAAAGTGAAAATGATGCATTTTGTGAATAATGTTTGTAACAAGTGGGACAGTTGTTGCAAAATTGACTCAAAGCGTCATTTTGCATACAGTCTGCAGGACTTGTGGAACGCACGAATGGAACTGACTTATCAAGACAAAGAGAAAAAAAAAGAGACAATGGCCAGACTGTGTTTCAATCACAGCAATGAGGATAGTGCCAGCCGAAGGAAGGACACTATCCCCTTTTTATCCTATATGGCCTCACACATAGACTCTCAGGTTCATCAGAACCACCAGCGACTGGCACATCTGTCCCAGTCCACATGAAAGACATGTTTGACCACAATTACTGGCCAGTGTGTTTTGATCCACAGATAAACCACGTCCATGTGGGAGACCAACTCTTCCTCAAGGTGCTGAAACGACCTCGTTGGGACAGTGAACGCTGGGACGGCCCTCATCAGGTGATTGCAGTGACCCCGACGGCAGCAAAGGTCGAGGGGCGTGGCGGCTGGAACCATCAGTCGCAGTGCAAGCTTCTCCGGTCCCTGCTGAAGGCTGAGCGACGCAAGTCCCTTGGAGAGGATCTCCACCACGTACACTCCAATGTACCAACAAAAGACCACAGTTGGAAAGAGGGTTTTCCGTGGCAAACACACCCCTCTCGGAAGGATGGAGCAAGCCGCCGAACAGCAACTGGGCACTGCCCTGTCGACCAGATGCATCATCTACTTCCTTGCAGGGCTGTGCCTGGTCAGCGCACAACCTCGAGACCAGGACAACGTCAAACGCAGACGAGTTGCACAGGCGCAGACTGCTGACTACACGCACATCAAATAAAACCTGCAGCCTCTGAAAAAACGCTCAAGGTCACTGATTCATGTAACTTGCATCACAGAAAAGAGTTGCAGTTGTGAATGTTTGATGTTCCGGGTTTATTTTGTACATACATGTATTGGACCAAAAACTGCATTAGCTTTGCTTTATTATCTTTTAATTGTTATTATTTTTTTGGGCTTCTCGTTCGGGGCATGGGTTTCTACCCTTTTCTCCAAGAATTTTTGAGTTTTTGGGTAGTTTTTCTCCCCCCTCAAGCGACAGCCTTTGATGATGAGATTTGAAACTTGATAAACAGGAGGGATATGTTAAAGAAATTTAAGTTTGTATGTTCATCTGTTAGTTTTGTTGTTTAGTTTGTCATCTTAGCAAGTTTCAAACTATAACTAATCTTACAGGCCCCCTTTGTTGCACATGCATTCGTATCTTTCTGGCCTCTAATTAAACTTTCGACAGCTACGGGTGCCAGGTACGGCCTCCTCGCGAATGTGACTCCCCAACGCCAGAACCCTTTTCTGTAAACACCTCCCTTGGGGTGTTGATGACCTCTTTAACCCTTCGTAGATAATGTTGGGGCCCGAGGCCTCTTAAGGCTGTAACTTCTGCATTTAGGGAGGTCCAACACACGGCTTGGTATTTCTAAAGCAACAATATCGTCATGGCCATAAAATAAGTTCAACACGTTAAGCCTTGTGAAAATACACTACACAGGTCAAATGAAGTTCAGAGTGAACTTTTGCTGTTAGAATAAGCAGAAGTATGAACAAAAGGTGTCTTGTAAGCTGAAACCGTTAGAATAGGCAGGAAGAGGGTGGGCAAGTGGGATGGAGTCAAATGTCAAGTTTTCCATTCTGTATGTATTGCATATTCAAATTGCTTATGCTGATGCAAATAAAAACCATGTGTGCAGTCGAACACGCTGGCTTCGCCTCGGAGTTCGAGGGCTGCCCCGCGCGTAAATGACAGACAATCTTGGCTGGTTGATTCATTTGTTCAGGCTTGTTTTGATAGAAACATCCTTAACAGGAAGGTGCTCCTCTACGGCTTAACTGCCACGCACGCCGGCCGGAGCTCTGGTACGGTCCGAACCGCGCGAAACGTCGCCACTGATCGTGTCCGGGGGAACGTGCTCTTCTTCGTCCACTCTCCTCTTCGCCCACGCTCTTCTTCGGCGCACGCCGGCCGTCTAACCGCTCCAGCGCCCTGTCGTGCCGCTCGGCGAAACTACAATGCCCCCGAATATTTTTTAGACCCGCGAAGCACTGAACCCACGAAAGGTGAACCGCGAAGTAGCGAGGGTTCACTGTATGTATAAGACCAAGACCTACAAAAAAGTCTCTTGGAGCAATGAGCTAGGTTTTACAGGAAGTCGGCCACTTTGAATTTACTTAAAAGGGGGCGGGTCACCACAATGGACTTTGTGTAGAAATTATTATTGGGGCCCGAGCAGCGACCGCGGCAAGGTCCCTATTGTTTTTGTAGAAATTATTATTAGGGCCCGAGCAGCGACCGCTACGAGGTCCCCATTGTTTTTGTGGAAATCATTATTATTTTTATTATTATTATTAGGGCCCGAGCAGTGGCCGCTGCGATGTCCCTATTGTTTTTCTAGAAATTGTTATTAGGGCCCGAGCTGCGACGGCGGCGAGGTCCCTATTGTTTTTGTAGAAATTATTATTAGGGCCCGAGCAGCGACCGCTACGAGGTCCCCATTAACCGCGATAACCGAGGGTTCACTGTATTACTCTTACTCGATCTTGGCGCCGCTTTTGACACTTGATCATAACATATTATTAAAACGCCTTGAAACTTGTGTTGGCATTTCAGGTTCAGCACTTTCTTGGATTAATTCGTATCTGTCGGAGACGACGCACCGTGTAATTCATGGCAATGCGTCTTCTGATCTTTGTAAGATCACACGCGGAGTTCCGCAGGGATTGGTACTAGATGCTACCGCTTGGTGATATTATACGGAAATATCACATTAGTTTTCATTGTTATGCTGATGATACGCAATTATACATGCCGTTGGATATAACGAATCCGTGTGATTGCTATAAATTAGAGGCATGCCTTGCCGAAATTAAACTATGAATGTCTTTCAATTTTTTGCGTCTTAACTCAGATAAAACCGAGATGCTGATCATTGGACCAGCGCGTCATCTGTACCTTTTTCAAAGACACCACTATGAGTATCGATAAATTGCCCAAAAGGATTCAACAAAAAATCTCGGTCTTATATTTGACACAACTATGTCGTTTCAAATGCACATTAAAAATATTACTAGAACTGCATTTGTTAATCTGCGTAACATTGCTAAAATTCGCCCAATTCTATCAACTTGTGATGCAAAAATCTTAATCCATGCGTTTGTTACGTCTCGCCTCGACTATTGTAACGTTTTGCTCTCGGGTCTCCCCATGTCTAGTATTAAAAGTTAGTTCAAAATGCAGCAGCTAGACTCTTGACTAGAACGAGAAAGTTTGATCATATTACCCCGATACTTGCCAATTTGAATTGGCTTCCGGTCCACTTGAGATGTGATTTTAAAGTTCTGCTACTTGCCTATAAAATATTGCATGGCTTAGCACCTTCCTATCTCGTTGACCTCGTGGTACCATATGTTCCGTCCCGAAACCTTCGCTCACAAAATGCTGGTCTTTTAGTGATCCCGCGAGCCAAAAAGAAGTCCACAGGTTCTAGAGCGTTCTCTATTCGGGCACCAATGCTTTGGAATGTACTACCCTCAGGTATTAGAGGCGCCACCTCAGTAGAAATGTTCAAAACACTATTAAAGACGCATTTATACTCTTGTGCATTTAGTTGAACTATTTGTTGGCCTGTTTACTGCCGCTTTTTCTCTTATCTTCTCTTTTCTGCCCCCTTTTCCCCGGCTGGGGGATTAGGTGACGGTGACCCACTAGGAAGTTTAAGGCATTGACAAACTGGGCATGCACCTGTTCCAGTGATGTCGTCTTCCTGCAGCGCGACATTTATTTATATACTTTAGCATCTAATTTAATTATTTGTTGGCCTGTTTACTGCCGCTTCTCCTCTTTTCTGCCCCCTCTTCCCCTGCTTGGGAATTAGGTGATGGTGACCTGCTATGAAGATTACGGCACTGACCAACCGGGGAGGGACCTTCTCTGCCGAAGTCGTCTTCATGCAGCACCTCTTCTGATTTCCCTATATTTCAGCACTTTGTTGAACTACTTGTTGGCCTGTTTACTATTTCTGTTCTTTTTTTTCTGTTCCCAATTCCACGGCTTGGGAATTAGGTGATGGTGATTCACTTGGAAGTGGCTGTTCTGAATTTACCCCAAACTGACTATTTCAAGATCAAAGGCTCAACCTCGGATATGCTGCCATGGCGATTACGGTCCTGGATGAGGACCCACTCCACTAAAGTCATCTTCCTGCAGCACTTCATTTAATTGACTCTCACATTATCTCATCTAACATTGTATAGCATCATTGTATGTGTCAAATGTTGCCCACTTGGCATCCAAAGCAGCCTGGTCATCCTGGAAGGGGGTTTCCCCCCCATCTGTGGTCCCTTCTCAAGTTTTCTCACTTTTCCCCCAATGGGGTTTTGAGTTTTTCCTTGCCCTCCTGGGGGTTAAGATCAGTGGATGTTGATTGTGGTTATGTAAAGCCCTTTGAGACTGTCTGTGATTAAGGGCTATACACATAAAATTGACTTGACTCGACTTGGACCAGAATAGAAGTGGATGAGGGAAAAAGGGAGGGGCGGTGTTGACTGATATTGTGCAGATGGAAGTAGGCTGACCGGGTTGTGTTATTATGCTTATGGAAAGATAGAGTGCTGTCAAGGATGACACCCAGACTCTTGACCTGAGGGGATGGGAAAACAATGGAGGGGCCAACAGGAATGGGAAAACTGCCAACTTTGGATTGTATTGATTTTGTACTGAAAAGAATAACTTCTGTTTTGTCGCTGTTAAGCCTCATGAAATTATTAGAAAACCAGTCATTGATTTCAGATAGACAGGAGGTGACGGAGGTGGGAGGGAGTGATATGCTGGGTTTGCAGGAGAACTAGAGCTGGGTGTCATCCGCGAAGCAATGGAAAGCGATATTGAATTTTCGGAAAATGCTGCCAAGGGGAAGGAGGTATATGATAAATAATAGGGGGGCCAGGACCGAGCCTTGGGGCAAACCTGAGGTGACTGGGAGGGACTTTGATGAGAAATATTTAAGCTGGATGAACTGAGTGCGGTCTTTGAAGTATGAATGGAACCAGTTGAGGGCGGTGTGGGTGATGCCGATGGAAGAAAGTCTTTTGAGAAGGATGGTGTGTGAGATGGTGTCAAAGGCCGCAGTCAGGTTAAGAAGGATGACAATGGAGAATGAATCTGAGTCAGCTGCAATGAGGAGAGCAGAGGTGACCTTGAGTAGAGTTGATTCAGTGCTGTGAAGTGCACGGAAACCGGACTGAAAGGGTTATTGCAGGTGAGATGAGAGTGGAGTTGAGTGGCGACTACATTATCTAGGACTTTTGAAATGAATGGTAGGTAGGAAATAGGGCGGAGGTTCAGGAAATAGTACTGAGCGGCTTTTTCTTAATCTCATGAGAAAATGTACTTGGGCAAGCACAGTCGAAAAGAGTCGTGCGTTATCTCAGCCCAGCCTCACATTCTTCCCCCGGCACGGGTCTACGTCCAAGGGAAGGTCCTCTCCAGATTAATCATTGTCTGGATGGTTGATTCCCAGCTGGTCCCCAAGACTGGTATTCCACGGCTGGCCTTCTCCGGCGGGAAGTCTCTCCGTCTCTCCTGCTGGTATTCCCCTGTAATCTTGTCAGTGTGCATGTATGTGTGCTCCAAAATCAAATTATGTCTTTCAGAATGTGTTTTTGCAATGGCGTCCCCTTGAACCCTCCAATCAATCAATCAAATTTTATTTATAAGAGCACTTTTCATACATAAAATGCGGCTCAAAGTGCTGTACAATAAAAACATCCAAATTACAACGAAAAACTAAAACCCATTCCACCCACTCAACATAAACACAAGACACATCCACATACACGCCTGAACTCGCACACACACAGAACACTCGCATTCACACAACTTAATAAACCATCTTAGTAGAAAGACAGGGTAAGGCACAGAGAAACCATATGAGAAAATGTACCCAGGGTAGGTCATCCGCGCTGAGAGGGATGACGGCTCACGCCCACAGGGAGCTGCGCCAACACACAGACCCCTAGCCCAGACTGACCGGGGTAGACCCTACACATAGTGCAGAGGGCCCCGGTCCGCCGGGCCTAAGGAGCCTCCGGGATGAAGCCCCCTGTGAGAAGGCCAGCCACACCTCCCAGCGCGGAGGCCCCCCTTGAAGAAACACTGGAGCTAAAATATATAAAAGAAAATGATAATGCTAAACAAAAAAGAAGCTAAAAATTAAAGGACAATAATATAAAAAGACGAAGCTAAAATATATAAGAAAAATTATGATACTAAAAGACAGAGAAGAAGCTAAAAATTAAAAGACAATAATATAAAACTACGCAGCTAAAATATATAAGAAAAATGATGATACTAAAAGACAAAGAAGCTAAAAAAATTTAAAGACAATGATAATATATAAAATGACAATCCTGAATTAAAAGACTAAGATAAATTATTTAAAAGCCAAACAAAAAAGGTGAGTCTTGAGCAGGGGTGGGCAATTATTTTTTCCATGGGGCCACATAAGAAACATTAAATATTGTGGAGGGCCGGGCCAAAAGGCTGAACTCAATTCTGCATAATATTAATTGTATTTCTTTTTTAAAAAGCAGTAAATAGCACTGTTTTGACAAGCTGGCATTAAAGTTAAGCAATGAAACTAAATACCAAATAAACTGAAAAAATGAGGTTGCCTTACAAAAATGTATTCATTCAAATTTCTCAACACAATGGTAGACAAAATATTAACATTTTTTACTATTTGTGACTCATATTAGTAAACATATTCTGTCACATTCACTTCAAAACACATTTTGAGTTCCATATACTGTTGGATAGTTGTGTAAAGGTTCTGAGCATTTTAAAGACATCACAATATTGTCTTTTTGCACCAAACATTAAGCAAGATACAACATATTGACTGTCACTGAACTGTGATTTTGAGAAAAAGTGTCCCAGTTCATTGTTATCTGGTGCCGTTTTTATATTTCTCTGCATGTTTCGTCTGGTAATGCCGACTCAAATTGTAGTCCTTCAACACGGCGATCTGCTCCCCGCAAACTAAACACACAGCTTTACCTCTAACTTCAGTAAATAAATACTTCGCTGTCCAATTTTTGTTGAAAATTCTACATTCGGCATCTACCTTTCTTTTTGTAGCCTGAGCGGACATTTTTGAGGACGAACGTTGTCTTGTTGTGATTCAATCGCGCGCATGTCTTGATAAACGCATTACGTCATTATGTGCGACGCACATTGTGCGGGAATAAAAAAAAAAAACAATTTCAGAATAAAAGCAGTGCAGCTTTCGCCCATGAATGAGGTGAAATTAAAAAGTATGTTTATTTTGAAATTTCCAATTAACCTTACACTCGCGGTCAGAGTCAACCAAAGGTATGTGGCCCGGGCCATACAATGCCCAGGTCTGTCATACGGGCCAGTCAGTGCCACCCGGCGGGCCGGATGTGGCCCGCGGGCCGTGCAATGCCCAGGTCTGGTCTTGAGCCTCCTTTTAAAAATATCAACAGTCTCTGCGGACCTGATGTCCTCCGGCAGGCTATTCCATAGACGAGGACCAGAATGGCTGAATGCAGCCTCGCCATGTGTTCCAGTCCTCACCCGAAGAATAATTAACAGGCCGGTGCCAGAGGACCTCAGGGTCCGCGAGGATGGCCCAAGACCGTTAAGGCATTTAAAAACTAATTGAAGAACCTTAAAATCAATCCTGAAACACACGGGGAGCCAATGCAGCGATTTTAAAACTAAATCCAGTGCCCAATTTGGTATGTTTGCATCTCTATGTCCTATGTGGAGAATGTGCTTTGTCATATTTGTCCATGAAGTGCTGTCTGGCTTGTCATCAGTTTGTAATGTGCAGACTGAATATGTATGATGTGAATGTGAGTGTAGGTCATGAAAATACTATGTTCACACATTTATAAACTAAGTAATATAACTTTAGCATGTGAAAATAATATCATAAATCAGTAAAGACCATGACTACAATCAGTCATTCCTATGCGTAGTAGAATTAGAATTAGAATTAGAAATCCCTTTATTGTCATTGTACTCAAGTGTGCAACGAGATTAGAAGGCTCCCCTCTCCAGTGCAATACAACAATAAGACAGACAAATATATAAATTAGATTAATAAATAAGAGAGTGCAATGGAATTTAGTACAGAATAGGGTATATAAAAACACATCACGATGCTGTTCTGCAAGGTAAGGGTGTTCTCGTGTGTATGTGAGAGTTCAGAATGGAGATGGCTCTCGGTAAGCAACTGTTTCTCAGTCTATTGGTCCTCGATTTGATGCATCTGTAGCGCCTGCCAGAGGGCAACAGGTCGAACAGGTGTGAGTTTGGGTGGGTATTGTCTTTGACGATGTTGAGAGCCCTTCTGAGGCACCGGGCGGTGTAGATGTCCGACAGTGAGGGGAGAGGGCAGCCAATAATCCTTTGCGCTGTTTTGACTGTCCTCTGGAGCCTCACTCTGTCGGCCTCAGTGCAGCCGCTGTACCAGGTGGAGACACAGTACGTCAACAGGCTCTCAATGGACGAGTGGTAGAAGGCTAGCAGCAGCTTCCTGTCCAGGTTGAATTTCCTGAGGACTCTCAGGAAGTGCAGACGCTGGTGGACCTTCTTTACCACTGCTGTGGTGTTGTGAGTCCAAGAAAGGTCGTCGGAGATCTGTACTCCCAGGAACTTGAACGTGTGGACCCTCTCCACACACACGCCTTCGATGCAGAGGGGGGGCGGCACCGTCTTGTTCCTCCTGAAGTCGACGACAATCTCCTTTGTTTTTGCAGTGTTAAGGTGCAGTCTGTTGTCCTTGCACCAAGCTGTCAGTCTCTTTACCTCCTCTCTGTAGGCTGTCTCGTCACCTTCCGAGATCAGACCGACCACTGTCGCGTCGTCAGCAAACTTGACGATGGTGTTGTTGCCATGGGCCGGGCTGCAGTCGTAGGTGTAGAGGGCGTATAGGAGAGGGCTCAGCACGCATCCTTGAGGGGAACCGGTGCTCAGCATGCAGGTGGAGGACGTGTAGGGGCCGAGCAACACAGTCTGGGGTCTGTTGGTCAGAAAGTCCTTAATCCAGATGCGTGTGAGGGCAGGGAGGCCGAGAATGTCAAGTTTGGCGACGTGGATGTCTGGGATGATTGTGTTGAATGCCAAGCTGTAGTCCACAAAGAGCATCCTTGCATAGCTCTGCTGTTGTTCCAGGTGGCCCAGCACAACATGCAGAGCAGTGTTGATGGCGTCCTCAGTGGATCTGTTAGCCCAGTATGCAAACTGGTAGGGGTCCAGAGTGGGAGGAAGGCAGTCCCTGATGTGCTGGAGAACCAGCCTCTCGAAGCACTTCATGATGACTGGTGTGAGAGCAACAGGACGGTAGTCATTCAGGTGGACGGCTGGTGACTTTTTGGGGACAGGAATAATGGTGGAAGTTTTCAAGCAGGAGGGGATGACTGCTTGAGCCAGGGAGCGGTTGAAGATCCTGCAGAATACATGTGACAGTTGGTGGGCACATGTTTTGAGGACCTTGCCTGGTATTCCGTCGGGTCCAGTAGCTTTCCTGGGGTTAACAGCCAGGAGCGCGCGCCTCACATCGTGTTCCTCTACGGTGAGTGGGGGGGAGTTGGAGCATGAAGTGCGGGGGTGTGACGGTTGGGGCGAGTCAAAGCGAGCAAAGAAGCAGTTAAGCTCCTCTGCCAGCGATGCACTCGGGTCTGCAGAGGTCGTGCTGCTGCCACGGAAGTTGGTGATGCTCCGTAGACCCTGCCACACCTCCCGTGGTCTGTTACTGGCAAGGTGGGCCTCCAGCCTCCCCTTGTAGGTTGCCTTGGCTAGCTTGATGCCTTTGCTCAGGTCAGCACGAGCCACCCTGTACTGGGCTTTGTCGCCTGACCTGAAGGCAGCGTCACGGGCCTTGAGGAGAGAGCGAACCCTGCTGGACATCCAGGGCTTCGCATTTGGGAAGGTCCGTATAGTCCTGTGTAGGGACACAGTTTCCATGCAGAACTTGATGTAGTCCACTACACAATGTGTGTAGACATCAAGGTCCTGATGATCAAAGAGGCCCCAGTTTGTGTCTTGAAAGCAGTCCTGTAATTCACTCATGGCGCCGTCACGCCAGGTTTTCACAGTCTTTGTGGTGGGCCTGAATCTGCGCCTGAGAGGGATGTATGCAGGTGCGAGCTGCAAGGACAGGTGGTCTGACTGGCCGAGGGGGGCGAGTGGGAGGGCCCTGTATGCGTGCTTGATGTTCGAGTACACATGGTCGAGAGTGTTGTCTCCCCTCGTTGGGCACTTGACATGCTGGTGAAACTCTGGGAGTACAGTCTTTAAATTGGCCTTATTAAAGTCTCCCGCTACTACGTGAACGCCATCAGGGTGGGCCCGCTGATGTTTATTGATGACGCACGCGAGTAGCGAGAGCGCCGTGCTAGTGCTAGCGTCGGGAGGGATGTAAACAGCTGTGACAATCACGACCGTTAGCTCCCTCGGGAGAAAATAAGGCCGGCATTTAACGGACATGAACTCGATGTCGGGGAGAGTGCTTCTCGACGATCGTGCTATCGCCGCACCAGTTCTCATGCACGTAAACACAGAGCCACCCCGCCCCGTCTCTTACCGGTGTCCCTTGTCCGATCCGCGCGATGTAGCGAGCGCCCGGCCAGCTGGATGCTAGCATCGGGGACGTCTGCGTGCAGCCAGGATTCCGTGACGACGATCACACTGCTGTCTCGCACATAGCGGTTTCCCAGGATTTGTAATCCCAGGTCGTCGATTTTGTGGACCACGGATCTGGCGTTGGTGAGGTACAGACTCGGCAGTGGTTGCCTATGGGGCTGCCGTCGCAGCCGTTGCAAGACACCGGACCTGCAGCCCCGCTTCTGCTTCCTCTCTCTGCGTCGCCTGCGCCGCCTCCCGGTCCCGATGACAAGCCACGGTGAGCCGGGCAGCCTCGCGAGTTCGTCCGGAATTTTGCGATCATAGCATATTCAGTAAATATAAACCTGCTAAATTAAATAATTGACATTCTGTCCCATAAATGTTTAAAATGCCGGTAATTGCCATACAATCCTTCAAGGGTCGACGAGCGATGTTCGGGAGGAGGAGCAGTGGTGGTGGTGCGTTTCCCTCGGGCATGTGTCGGTAAATCCAGCGGAGTTCAGCGGCAGTGGATTGAAGTTGTCCTGACACAGGTTGATGACATGACAGGAACAGGCAGAAGTGCGAGAAGCAGACTGGCCTGCGGGTCCACATGGCAGACAGGTGCTAACTTTGATAGGTAAGCTAAACTTTAGCCACAGTAGACGCGTCAGCGACTATGCAATCGGTGGGTGGCATTCATGAGAATCGGGATCGCTCAACATACAGATAATAATAAATAAAATCACTGTAACTGGAGGGATTGTAAACTGCTAAAGCAGGTACAACAAGCGGATCCAAAAAATTTCTGAGAGTTACCGGTGAGCAGTGGCAGCCAAACGTGCCAGCGTCCACTCAACCGGGAGTTGATTCAATATTCACAATATTTTATTATTTTGTCGTACAGTTGTTTAAAAATGGCTCGCTATCGCCCCCTAGAAAAAAAAAACAACAAAAAAAAACAGCCCCATATCTCTGTTTCACCAAACTGAAAATTTGATGAAGTGTGTACAAAGCCAAGACCTAATAAAAAGTCTCATGGAGCCGTATGCTAAATTGAACAGGAAGTCGGCCATTCTAAATTTATCAGAATCCGAAATCCTTTTATTGTCATTGTACAGTGTGCAACAAGATTAGGGAGCTCCCCTCTCCAGTGCAATACAACAATAATTTAATCAAATATATAAATTAGATAAATAAGAGAATAAATATTGTGATGGAAAATAGTATGAAATTGGAGAAATACAACACAATACGTCGCTGTTCAGCAAGGTAAGGGTGGTCGTGTGTGTGTGCATGTGTGTGAGAGTTCAGAATGGTGATGGCTCTCGGAAAGAAAATGTTTTTCAGTCTATTAGTCTTTGATTTGATGCACTTGTAGTGCCTGCCAACAAATTTACTTCAAACATTGACGAGGCTTTGAAAACAAAAGCTGCTCTAACTTTAACTACAAGCAAATTCCTCTTGAAGATTCCTCACGTTATTTCTCGGAAATATTTCACATTTCCAACGTGCCAGTACCCCAACGTTGTCCGGGTGGCGAGGGCCCTTTATAGCTGCTCGCAGCTCTAGTTTTTAATTAATTTTTTTAAATCAATGGTGATGACAGTGAAATATGTCTTGTCTGGTATCATGATAGCTGGAGGATATTTTGTCATGATATTTTAGTCAGGCCTGATAACAGTGATGTATGCTGATTTAAGGCTACTTTTATTTTGAAATGCCGTATCACATTTTGGTGGGACCGCATTTGATGGACAACTGGGGTTGTCTAGTGTCCCCCAAAATGGGTCTGATATCACGATAGCTCGAGGGTATTTTGAAATGATTATTTTAAAATCAGTGTTGATGACAATGAAATGTGCATATTTCAGGTGGGTTTTTTTTTATTGTGAAATTACACATCAGATTTTGATGGGACCATTTTTGATGAACAGCTGGGGTCGTCTAGTGTCCAACAAAACTAGTCTGGTATTACGACAGCTCCAGCTCTTTTATTTTAAAATGCCTCCTTACATTTTGATGGGACTACTTTTGGTGGAAAGCTGTGTTGTCTTGTGTCCTCCAAACCTGGTTTGGTATTACCATAGCTAGAGGATATTTTTTAATGAAATTTTAAAGTCAGGCATGATGACAGTGAAATGTGCAGATTTCAGGCAACTTTTAGTTTGAAATTACAAATTAGATTTCGATGGGACCACTTTTTATGGACAGCTGGGGTAGTCTCGTGTCCCACAAAACTGGTCTGGTATCACGATAGCTCGAGCTATTTTTTTTTTAACTCAGTGGTGATGACCGTGAAATAAGCGAATTTCAGGCTACTTTTATTTTGAAGTGCCACATCACATTTTGATGTGACCACTTTTGGTGGACAGCTGGTGTGGTCTAGTATCCCCAATCCTGGTTTGGTATCACGATAGTTTGAGGATATTTTTTAAAGATTTTTCTTTTAAATCAGTGTTGATCACAGTGCATATTTCAGGTGATTTTTTTATTTTTAAATGCCACATCAAATTTTGAAGTGACCACTTTTTGTGGACAACTGGGGTGGTCTGGTGTCCCGCAGAACTTGTCTGGTATCACGATAGCTTGAGGATTTTGTAATGATTTTAATTTTTTTAATCATTGGTGACGACAGACAAATAAGCAAATTTTCACGCTTTTATTTTTAAATATCCCATCAGATTTTGATGGGACCACATTTGTTTTTACGGTTCCGTCACCACGCGAGTGGCTACCTGCTAAAGCAGCACGGCTCACTATTTGAGCCTTTTTTGCGTGTTTTTTCCTTTACCCAGTTTTATTTATTTTACCTCATCGCAGCAATGGACATCCAAATTGCGGTGGTTTTATTGCTGCTGGGGGCTGTTTTTTGCGTGATCGTGTCCGGAGATGTCACTGGGAGCTACGGATCAATCGTTTACACAAGAGATCAGCTGTTAGCACTTCGTGCTAACCCCGTGCCGACTCCCGGAGCGAGACCCGATATCCCCCACGAGTTGAGGAGGAAGAGACGGGGGATGTCGCGCGGGGGCGAAACGCCAGGCAAAGAGGAGGCGTGACCACCCCGTCCTCCTGTCCGTTTTTATGGGAAATGTTAGATACCTTCCCAAGAAAATGGACGTGGCACGAGAGGAACTTCCAATGAGCTAGCTTGCTGATGTTCACGGATTCATGGCTAACAGACCTAACGCCGGACACCGTCGTGGAATTTGACGGCTTCCAAATACTACTTGCGGACAGGACACTGGAAAGAGGAAAGAGGAGGGCTGGCTGTGTTTGTTAATGATAGATAGTGTAACCCTAGGCACATCACAGCTAAGGAGCAACTTTCCAGTCGGGACAATGAGCTGCTAGCTGTTAGCATGCGTCCATACTTGACAAGCATCGCGAGTTAACAAGGACGTGCACGTAACAGGTGCGTGAGTAAACTGCTTAAAACTTTGATCGTCATTCAGCTGACCAACAAATTGAGACGCTACAGTCAGTTTGACGTTTTTGTTTGCTTGATTGTGGATTGACATGGAGGAACAAGACAGTGGAAAGCGGACATTAAAAATGACGGAGAAAAGCTGTAGAAGATCACAAGCCTAAACGGATGCAGGCACGCAGGTGCAAATTTGCTCAATTGACCTCCATGCAACGTCAAATTGAACAATTGATGGAGGATGATGCAAATGTTGACGCTGTAAAAAACTGAGCTTCGTGTTTGCTTTAGCGGCATGGAGCAAGAATTTGTGGACCTCAATTCCGGTGTGCAAAATTTAAAGACTGAAGAGGATTTTGCCGATGACCAAAATAACTGGTTTGATCCAAAAAATGTAATTAATGGAAATGTGAGCAATGGAAGAAGGACGTTTTGAAACGTGCAGAGGAAGGATGCAATAAACAAATATCACCTGATGATAGTAGATCTGCATCAACTAACTACACCCATAGAAGTAGAAGTAAAGAATCTAACAGACAGAAGCTCACTTCTGTCAACGTCTTCAATTAAATTAAAGGCTCAAATGGAACGAGCATGTTTAAAGGCAAAGGCTGCTGATTTACAACAAAGGTTGGCACTTGAGCAAGAAGAAGCTGCAATTAAGGCAAAGAAGCAAATGCATGCAATGCAAACGGCACTCCCTGAGTCTGATGCTAAATTGGATGTCTTGAGAAGATATGAAAATACCCAGGAGGATGGTATCCACATTCCTGATGAGTGTGTTACAATTTAAACAAGGAAAAACATTCAATTACCATCACAGCCTATCAGAGCAACAAGCAGTGTTGACCTGAAATGCTCCCACTTCGACTATTCCAATGGCTAGATTTCCACATCAGACAGAAAGTAGAGAACAACAGGGACATGTGCTTGATGGCCTTTGCCAAGCAATCTCACAGCAAGCCAGTGTCGCAGAATACTTAGCAAAGAGTCAAAAAGCATCGCTACTTCCCGAACTTTCCATTCCTACGTTTAAAGGCGACCCTCTGCATTATAAAACCTGTATAGGTGCCATTGAACATGGGATTGAAGGCCGTACAAGTGATAACCGTGATCATCTTCAATTTTAGCTGCAGTATACTAGTGAACAACCACATGAGTTGGTGAAGAGCTGCATCCATATGGAACCTCTGACAGGATATACCAAAGCAAAACAAATCTTGAAGGAGTTTTATGGTGATGACTTCATGATAGCAGAAGCATATTTAAAGGAAGCCATGGATTGGCCAACAATCAAGTCTGAAGATGGTGTTGCACTTCAGTCTTTCACATTATTCCTTATGGGCTGTTTGAACATAATGGCAGATGTTAATTACATGGAGGACTTGGACAACATGGCTAATATAAAGGCATTGGCAAACAAACTTCCATACAGACTTATAGAATCTTGGAGAAAATTTGCCTGCAATCTCCAAGAAAGAACAAATAGAAGAGTGAAGTTTAAGGATTTTGTTGACTTTGTTGACAAGCACGAAAGATTCTATAAAACAGAAAACAAAATCACAACACACAGAAACACCAAAATCAAAGAAAGTCTTCACAACAGTCATTGTGCCCGCTAAAGGAGTGGAAGAGTTTAAACCTGGCTAGTTTTATTCGATGTCCTGCATCTTGTGTCACTGTTATTCTGTGGAATGCTGTGTGTGTGGCTGGTGAAGTTGGAAAAAGAAAGTGAAAGAATGTGAGGTTTGGGAGGTTTTAGGTCGGTGCCTGGCGCAGACAGATACCTCGAGGGGGAAGGGATGCACAAGAAACTGGACCCTTCAGCCACAAGCAGGAGGGGCCACCACTTGAAGAAAGACCAAGAGAAGCAAGCTAAAGTTAACTGCAGCATACACATAGCCAATAGAATCATGCCAGGATGCCTTTGTCTCTGTGTCATTTGCATATTGTGTCTATAAATTAATGCTGAACAGCGAAGACAGAGAGAGCTGTATTGAGAGGGACCCAAACTCAAGTTGTAGATTTGTGTGTTAGGAATAAATCCACTTGTGTGTGAAAATGCCGGCTTCCTGATACCTTTCTATTGCAGAACGAGCGCGCATATTGTTGGATGAGTGAGAGTTGGGTAAAGTCACAAATTGGAGTCAGATTATTAATTTGAGTTTGCATTGGTTTAAAATTAAATTCTAACATTGATTTAAAGATAAATTCCAACAATTTATGGTGACGCCTGACGTGATGCATGAGAGGTAAAAGAAGTTTGGAACTTCGAGAAAAACCACATGAGACTGGGTCTCGCACGTCCACACCAGGTGACGACCTGAGAAAGGATAAAGTATAAAAGAGCCACACATCCGACCATCTTTCCTCTTGGGCCCACAGTGAAACAAGGTAAGCAGAACCCTTTCAAATTCTGCACATTGGCAACGCTAAATTATAAGAGGAAGGAGGAGCGGAACGTAGTAAGCGTAAAAGTGTTGGACGCTATTAGGGTGTAAAATCTGGGATTTACCTTCTAGCATAATTAATGGCGCAAAAGTAAAGTAGTATAGTTAAAAAAAAAAATAATAAAAAGTGTAACAGTGTGGACGTTAGTAGGGTCTGAAATCTGGGATTTACCTACTAGAATAGTTTGGAACTATTCGTGGTTAAGATACGGTATAAAATCTGGGATTTACGTATCGGGACACGGTTTAAAATCTGGGATTTACGTGTCTGTGTGGAAGCTGTGTGAATGTGAAGGCTAAAATTGTTCTGCGTAAGAAGTGGTTGGGACACACACGAGTGGATTTCAAGATGGCGAAGGAGAGTAAGTGTGATAGTGGTCTCGGGTGTGGCACGGAGATTAAGGATAAATTCATAAAAATGAAACATAAAAAAGAGAAGAAAAACATGAAGTAGGGATGAAATAGGAAAAGAGAAAGAAAGAAAGCTAGAGAAAAGAGAAGAAATTGTGTCAGTGTAGAGATTGGAAGTTCAATAAGAAAAGAGAAAGGAACAATTAATGTTCCATTGAAAGGAGGATGATGACTTGAACAAATGAAAAGGATAAGAATTAGGGTCTGCTGTAAGGAGGAATTGAAGAAATAAATATTTTATGTTTCATACTTTAGTTGATGGTCTTTCTATTAAGGTAACTGTAATTAGTAACTGGAATGAAATGCACAGATGGAAATGACACAAAGAAAAAAGATTGGTGTTATGAAATCATAATTGAATGAAGCTTTGAGAGCATGAGAAACCTTTGCAAGAGCATAGGTGGTTCCTGACTTTGTAGTTTGTGATTTGATACCTTGATTGGTTGAGTGGCTTTGGTAAGGCTACAGTGAATTTGGAAAATTAAAGGAAAAAAAAATAAGAGTGAGAAAGATTTTACAGAAGGCAATGAGTATAGGTGTAATCGTAAAATCATGAGTGTGCTCTAACAAAGAGTTAACAGCTCTTTGAAGTTAGATGCTCGTTCCCAAGTAGGAGGAGGAAGTCAGAGAAAGAGGAAGAAGTGATTGAAAAAGTGGAAGAAAAGACGGAATGTCTGAGAGGCATTTATCCACAGTTGCCAGACTCGCAACAGTATGTGTTTGAGCCGCCGCCCGATCCGACGGCGCCATTAATGGGGGGGGAGCAGAATGGTTTGAGATGCAAAAGATAAAACGATTCACGGATGGCACCAGCGACCATACAATTGATCGAACAGGCTGTGAATAATGAGAGAGAGGGTGCGCGGAGAACAGCAGGGGAGTGTGGAGACGCCCGTGCTGGCCCCGGGGGGGGGGAAGCACCAGCAGGAACATGTAAACATTTCAGACACAAGAGGAAAAACAGGCATCAATGGCAGTCGTTAACTGATTGAAAAGGAAGATATGCCTTTTGGTGCTCTCGTAAGAAGGTCACAGTCCTTTTGTTTCAGAGGTGTGTCGCGGCACCCCCCTCGATGTTGCAGACGTTGATCTAATCTTCAGGCATCTGCCTCTCATTGAGGTGTGGAGCAGTTTTTTTTACAGTGCTAGTGTAGTAAGGTACGGGATAAAATATATGTATTCAACCTAACAATAAATACAAATTAGCAGGGAATTAGAACACAAGTTAAACACTGAAACATGCAGGGGATGCCTGAGGAACAGCAGGGCGGCGACAATCTTATTAAAATTTAAATTTTAAGCAAAGGGATTATGGTTTTGGGATAAGTTTTAAGTGAAGTATTCTATGAACATGTTGAAAGAAAATCTTTGGAAAGGGGAATATCTAGCCATTGGAGATTGGTTTACCAAATTTAAAGTTGGACTAAATAGTTTTGTAGATGATTTATTAACTGATGTGTATTAAATGTGACAAAGGTGGAAGACAGATGTTTTTTTTGACTGTACGACGCGAACGCTGACATGACAATTTTAGAGGATATGACATCATTCCATAAATACCAGACTGCTAACATTCGCATCTATGAGCTGTTTGATGTCACAGGTGCAGTTTCGTCAGTTGCGTCCAGGAGAGGAGAAACAACTTCACGGGGAGTGAATGGGAAAATCCAGAGACCCACAGTTGTAAATTTTGGCATACGCTGGCTAAATTAAGGCAAAATTATGGATCTGCCAGCACAAATCTCAGTGAAATCAAGGCGGACGCGCCAAGGGAGGGGTCTCTGTGTGGAATTGGAAAGTATCGTTTGGTGAATGACAGTGTGAAAGAAAAGTGTTTGTATGCATATGTGGTTTGAGTGAATGTTGTAGGGACGGGCCTCAGGACAGAAAATTGTTTGAGGTCACCGGCAAGCCCTTACAGTACTTAGGATGCGATGGGTGGACAGGCCTGATCAACCTGAATCCCTATTGCACTCCCGAGTATTGATTTTGAAATTGTTTTTGGAGAAAGATTGGAGTAATTAAATTCAAGCATCAAGTGAATGATTGATTGACGTTATTACACAAAATTTATGCAAAACTGAAAGTTTTGGAAGGAAGATAATTTACCCCTTCTCATTCTCACTGGCAAGTGCCACTCGTCCAGTTCTGTCCACAGGTTTGAGGTGACATGTGACCAGTGTGACCAGAAGGCCAGAGAATGCTTCAAATAGCGCCTCACCACTACCATCCCAGAGGTTCTCCTCAACAAGGAGGGAGATATAAGATATATTCACATTGGATGCGCGAATAGATAACACACACCCAGTCCAGGATAGGGCAAAATTTTCTTGGATTGTTCAGACTTTTCCATATAATACAGCACCACAGCAGTGATACTTGAAGTTAATGTCGAATTAGTGGCACTGTTTTTATGGAAAATTACTCACTTAACGCAAGGGTAAGTTGTTGTAGAGGAGATATTTCAGACAAAACTGACCCTGAAGTGGTCACAAGCACGTGTCTTATGTTGGATGTATGAAATTTTATTCTGATATTTTCCATTGTAACGTATTTCATTGTATTTAGGACTAAGACATTGTAAAACACTGTTTGGAATAACTTATAGAATACCTCAAATTTAAGAACAAATGGGAAATAGATGTTGAAGCAACTTTAGTTGACCATATGTGAAAAATGTTAGGAAAACAAAAGACAGGCGCAAATTTAGAGTGACAAAGCTCTTTCCGTCTCCCAGCAGGGCAGTAATCTAGTAAAGCCAGGATACTGGGTGCTTGTAAGAAGTTTGAAGATAAGACATTCGTAATTACCCAAGGGGGGATTCCATGTTAAGTGTTAGTGACAGCTCTCACAGCTGTAAAGATAGCAGAAAGGTCAACATTGGTTTATTTGACACGTTGTAAAAAGGTCACGTTGGTTGAAATCTCCTACAAAGGAGACACCAGACTAAGAGGTTTATACAGAGTTACAAGCGGGACAAAATTTATTTCAGAGGAACTATCCTCACTTGAGGCCGAGGCCAGATCTGCTGACCAGCATGATGGTCACCAGCTAAATGGGGACACCTCAGGTGAGATTGGCTGTGCCGTGCATCAGATATTTCTGGCCCGTTGGGGTCGATGTTGCTGTGTCTTTCAGGTGGGGAAAAGGGAGACAGGCCTGGTCTATGTGGCCAGGGCGAGACATGAATGGAGTGAGACTTCCGGCAGTGACCCATCCAATAATGTCGACATTACACAGCTGTTCCAGTTGGCCGTCCACAAGGGCGTGCACCTTCCAGTGGCAGACATCAGGCGAAATAGTCCATGAATGAAATAATGCTAATCGGCCTAAGTAGAACACATTTTGTACCTAACTTTGCACGACATCAGAAAAGGAATATATGGGATTGGATTAAGGAGCGTGACTAAAATTGTTGTACTTGCAGGTTTAGAAGGCCAAGAGAGATAAGAAAAAAAGAGGCAGCTGCTCCTTCCACATCTGCTGCTTCTGGGCAAGGTTCGGGTGACGCAGCGCCACAGCAGACTGGCTGCTGTCCATAGCAGGCCAGTCAACGAGGTTGGGATTGCAGTAAAAGAGGTATGGGTGATTACAGACGGGGGTTGTGAGTGGGGTGTGCTCTTGCTGCGGGGTGTGGGGTCACTGGGTGATGAGCTGTCCATGCCGAGCCACTTTCTGGAATGTGCCATCCTCCGGTGCCATATCTGTCACAAAGAGCTCCACCAGCGCAGGGGGCGCCACCGTTACCCACTCCCAACGCACTTGACACAAACCCGCTCGTACCCCATTCCATGACAGGGGGCAGCGGAGCTTCAGCATTCGAGGACTAGCAGGTCCTAGCAGTCAGGGGACGGTGGATGGACAAGTTTTCGATGGTGCTGGATATTGGGGCGAGCTATGAGCTCCTTCCGCAACCCCCACTGAGCCATGTGGACTCTCAAGAGTGCCTGAGTCACTGCCATTGACTGAACGAACACTGGAATTCGAGTGGCATTCCCGGATGGGACTGAACTTGACTCTGCACATCCGTCGGAGGGAGCATATGTCGTGCTCTCTTCCTTCCCAGTGGCTAAACTGAACTGAAACATTTGAGGGCAGCTCTGAAACCTGGTTCCCATCCTCCCGCGGTGGGTATGCCCTGTTCTTGCTCTGGTCTGAGTGGTTTAGCAACCGCCACCCTTTCAATTCACCAATTGACATATCACATTGTACATGTGATCACAAACATGATTTGATTTATCAAAAATGCACTCATCCAAATTTAGTCATGAGTGCATCTTGCGTTAGAATTATATATTTGTTATGTCTACTGGCGTTGCCTCGCACGCGTGCCTTGTCCCTGAGCAGCGGAAATGGTATGAATTGTTAACTTTCGCCGAGCCACAAATCGCATTGAATATTGATGAGCGTCATCATACTAGAGATCTAGACCCCATAGTTGTTGCACAATCGGGAGATCATATTTCAGCACCGACTACAAATTCTTTGGTTTTGGGGACATTACTAAATTTCAAAATTTCCAGGGAAGGGTCGCTCGGAAATGGTAGTTCTGTGTGTGTCTCTGCTAGAGGTGTTGTGGACCCAGGGCCCGACTGAGTTGGGGCTCGGCTCCACAGCTCCGCGATGTTTTTACTGTCTCTACCCCCTCCCCCAGTTGACAGAATCAGTGTGGGCACAGCCTGTAGGTGGATTGAGCCAATCATGAGACAATAGGAGGTGAAGACTGCAGCGGTCTTGGAGCTGTCTATGTCTTGTAGAGCACCTTTTCTTCCCATAAAAAAAAAAAAAAAAAGAAAAATAGAGGTTTAATTCGGTATCTGCGTTATTATAGTTTTGGGATTTTTATTTTAAGCATAAATGGTTACTATTTCATTTGTGTTGCTTTAAAATTTGTCAATTAACAGTCAAAATTGGAGCGTTAGCTCGAGGCTTAATTTGTAATCTCGGAACACAGTTAGATATTTGAACTCAGTGAACTCAGCATCACTGGAGTCGGACATCGCTCCGTACATCAACCTCCGGGTGCTTTCCCGGAGGTGGACTCAATCTCGCTGATAAGGACAGTTTAGAGTTCTGGCTAGAACCTGACACGCCATCCAATTGGGAACTACAGGACAAAAGTGGTACCATAGCTCACAGTTGCGCCCGGCCCCAGTATTTGTGCCCGCCATGGTTGTGCTTAGAGGTTGACCGCCCGGACGGGCAGGTCAAGAGAGGGAATGTGTAGATGGCATGAATTGGATCAAAGTCAGACACTTTCGAGTCTGAACAAAGACGATGACGATGCAAATGTTTAACTTATTGACTATTTTGCTTGCTGGCGTGTGCTTTGTGTGGACGATGTTGGCGTTTGAACATAGGATGCGGGATGACAGAAGTGATGGAGCGAAAGGAGCATGTAATGGAATGGTATGGTATGGAGCAGAGCGAGATGATGGTAAGACGCTGACACAGACACAACAACTACTGCTAAATCTGAAATGTAAACAACCGACACAGGTGAACACTTGGGTGACAATTTTTAATTGGACACACCCATGGAATGATGTGGGAATAAGAAAGAAAGAGCCTATTTTTGACACCCAAGTTGCAAAACAAAAGTTCACCTGCCTAAAAGTTAAATGGGACGGGTCCTGGGATTGGAAATATCCAGGAGTCATGGTGTAATGAAAATGTGTCTTTGCCAGTAGGAATCCCTCTCGCTCGTGATGATGTTTGGCTGTGGTGTGGAGAGAAAGTGCTGTACGATAGGCTTCCCACCAATGCCTCAGGTAAGTGCGCCCTGGTAACGCTGATCATGCCAGTTAGTGTGACAGCCTTAGATCTGGCCAAAATGGAGTGGGAAGGTGTTGGACAATGGGGAAGAATCCCCTTCCTTAACAGGAAGAGAAGGGACATGCAAGAATGGTTGAATGCAGGAGATCCCACGTATATAGATGCAATTGGAGTTCCAAGAGGGATCCCTGACGAGTATAAATTGGTGGATCAAATTGCAGCAGGATGGGAGAGTCTTTTCCTGTTCGTTACAGTAAACAAAAATGTGGACCGGATTAATTATGTCCACTATAATGTCCAACGATTGGCGAATTTTACCACCTCAGCACTCCAGGCAGTGCA
This sequence comes from Idiotropiscis lumnitzeri, assembly GCF_059441095.1. Classification (NCBI taxonomy): domain Eukaryota; kingdom Metazoa; phylum Chordata; class Actinopteri; order Syngnathiformes; family Syngnathidae; genus Idiotropiscis; species Idiotropiscis lumnitzeri. The sequence goes on from NW_028283598.1 coordinate 870,401, forward strand.
TGAGCAATTGGCTGCCACGTCTCTTATGGCATTCCAGAACAGAATAAGCTTAGATATGGTGTTAGCCGAAAGAGGAGGGGTGTGTGGTATTTTTGGGGATCAGTGTTGTACTCTGATTCCCAACAATACATCTCCTGACGGTCGCCTTACCAAGGCATTGGAGGGTATGCGCACGCTAAGTAACAAAATGAAGGAGCACTCAGGTGTGGACACCAGTTGGTATTCTGACTGGTGTTGGAATTTATCTTTATATCAATGTTAGAATTTAACTTTAACCCAATGTAAACTCAAATAAGTAATCTGACTCCAATTTGCGATCTTACCCAACTCACACACATCCAACAATATGCGCGCTCGTTCTGCAATAGAAAGGTATCAGGAAGCCGGCATTTTCACACACGAAGTGGATTTATTCCCAATACAGATTTCCTACATGGCACCTAGATCTCGGATCCCTCTCAATACAAGTCTACACCTCTCTTGCCACCAGCGAATGTGTTCTACCTCCGAGTTGCCCAGCACTGATTCATACTATACAACATGCAAATGGCACAGACAAAGGCATCCTGGCATGATTCTATTGGCTATGTGTATTGCAGTTAACTTTAGCTCGCTCTCATTGGTCTTTCTCCTCCCGCCGAATCCCGTGGCGACTCCTCCTGCTTGTGCTATCCCCCGATGGCCGCTCCTTCCCGGAGTCATCTCGTCTCGCTCCCTCCTTGCTGCTATCACCCTTTGTCCTGAAACATTCCACTCGTGCACGCTCTTGCAACCCCCATTCTGTTGCGCTTCACCAGTCACACTCTCAGCATTTTACAATATCACATTTTCATACATTGGATGCACCAACATCTAATGAACTATGTTAAGCTCAAACTCTTATATTCCTTTAATAGTCAAATGTATGAAATCCTTTAAGTGTAACTGAAGTTTAGACCATGCTAATGACCAGACACTCAAGAGAGGAATGCAGGAAGATTAGATCACAGCTGCACCACAGGAGGTGTGAACGAGACCCCTCTGAAACAATGGACTTCCATGCCAGGATCACAAAAGTGGCTCAGAGCAGTCTAACCTTTGTTCAGTTTTAAATTGACTGCCATTTACATTATCCTTTACTGGTTAAACATCTTTGGTAAATATAAAAGCCTGATTGCATCAGTACTGATTTCTATCGCTGTGTTTGCCGCTATTATGGTGTTATGCGGATGTTGCTGTATTCCATGTATCAGATCATTAACTGTTAAGACAATAGAACGCACGTTGGGGCCACTCCCTCCGGGGGATCAGTACATGATGATCCCTCAAAAGGACCCCCAGGAGGCGGAGGTAGCGTGGCCCTCTGGGAGTCCAGGATGTGAGTATGGAAAGATGGCCTCAGCGACCTGAGGCCATGAGGAGGAAATGAAATTTTCTACGGATTTTCTACTAGAATGACATTTTCTATTCTAACATTGATTTAAAGATAAATTCCAACACCGCCAAGATGGAAAACAACAAAACCACCACGCCAAAGGCAGAACCTGTTTCAGTGGATGCTATTGCCAAACCATGTGCTAATTGTAATGGAGAGCAACAGTCTCACAATTTGTAAGGAATTTAGGAGAAAGCATCACAAGGATAAGATTGACTTCTTGAGGAGCAAGGGTCTGTGTTTTGCATGTTTGATGCACGGTCGCATTAGCAGTTGCTGGAAACAAAAGCTTCAATGTCAAGAATGCTCTAGACTGCATCCTACAGCACTACACATTGTCCATAAACTTCTGCAAAGAAACAGCCTAAGACGATTGTGAATAGCAGTACCTATTAAGCGCCCTCGTACAAACAACAGAAACCTGGGGTGTCACTGGGGCCTGTAAATAGGACTGCATCCTTTCAATAATTCCGGGATGGGTCAAGGCACAAAAAGGAACCAAGACAGTGACGACTTACTGTCCGGTTTAAAAATGCCCTGACGCCTTTTTTAGACTGAAATAACTTACTAAAGTTTTCGTTTTGTGCCATTCAGAATGGGAGAGGGAGCCAGGAGGCGAAACAGCCGTCTTGCCAGTTCAATCCCGCACACCCTCTGACTCTCACCCTCCGTTCTGCCTTTTTATTGAAACTAACTCATCAATAACTAATCACCAGAAGACAGAAAAGCATCAACAACTAATCACCAAGAGACAGAAAACATCAATAACTCACGGTATAAAGGTCAGTTTAACTAAAGCATCAATAACTAATCACCAGGGACTCCAGCAGGCAGAAAATCATAACCCAAGGTCAGTTTAACTAAACACATCTTCAGGATACGGTGTCTGTGTGTGTGTGTGTTAAAATAACAAGTAAGTGTCTCTGTGTGTGTTAAACATTAATGAGTGTATAAAAACATGATTATGAATACACAAACTGATTACCTATCCTCAGCCCATCTTACATTTCCCCCCTGTTGTGGATTTAAAAATCATGTCCTTACGGCTTTAAGACAGATCATCATAATGAAATCATACAACAGTGTGATCATCAGTGGAGGAGCGAAAACCTCACATTAGGGAAAAATTCCCCTCCTCCCTTCCGGCGTAGAATGAGATCCTCATAATTTGATGACCATCAGGGAATAAAACTTGTCCCTGGGGTGACTTGGTGGAGGCCCTTGCCTCGTTGTAGGAGAGGACAGCCGTCCTTACCTCCCGGATCTTCGTGTATGGTGTGTGTGTGTGTGTGCACGTGTGTGGACAGGGGCAAGAAGTCCATGTGTTTTTACGTTTTAGTGTCCAGTTTGAGTTCGTCATTCTCAACATTAATCAGGTTGTAACGGTACATTTGGGCAACAAACCTACGATTAACCATCATCTTTGTCATAAAAATAATGCAACATGAACAGACTAAACATAACAAAATGAAAACTATAATTATCCCTATATATTGTTTTTTTAAATTCTTCATAGTGGTCATAACATCAATAATTGTTTCATTTTTATTAAAAATTTAAATGCAGTAATGTACTCCAATCAAGGCTGATATTCCTTTGTTATGTACGTCATTAATTTCCAAACAATATCTAATCTTTTTGTTCTGTGGCTTCAACATATTTATCATCTCATCAATATTAGCACCACAGAGTACTGAGTTTCGAGATCCTCACAATAGTCGTTCTCAAAATGATATTTTTTTTTATCAATTTAGCTTTGTTAAGGTAAGATATTTTATTGACAATCTAACATTAATATGCAAAGAACATGTACATTAGTACGAAATGTAAAAAAAAATTGTGGTGGGGGGGTGCGAATTGTTTTCTTCTTGGTAGGGGGGGCATGACAGGAAATAATTGAGAACCACTGGTCTAGTCACACACCAGCTCGGGTTCATTCCCTACCAGAGAAATGACATTCCATGTCCCCAGAGCTAGGCGCTTTATGTTGCCGGGGATTGGACTGCCTTTGACTGCCTCCTAGCTCAAAGGAAACCCAAATTCTTTGGTCCCGCCCACTGGTAGTGAGCCGAAGCCCTTGTATTAAATAATAAATAAATACATAAAATAAAAAAATTAATAAATTTAAAAAACGGACCGATCCACTGCTTGGGTTAGTTTGACCCACCTTGAGATCCGTTCCCACTCAGTGACAGTGTCTACAAGCCACTGCCACCAGGCCAGTGAACCGACGTCCAGGCAGTGACAAAAAACGTGATCAAATTACATTGCTCATCATAAGGTGTTTGTGAGACGCTCTTTGTATGTTTCCTCAATTAAGACCTGTTTTCCATTGGTGTATTTGAAAAAAGTGGTGAACCTGTTAAATTCACTACAAAACGTTAAGAAGATGAAAGTAATGTTTGAAGGAATATTATTTTTCTATCGACATGCCGGCGGGCGGGCACAGATAGAGAGTGATAAAGCAGCACCACCCGCGCGGGGCGTGCTGACGAAAAGGCAAGCGCTCCTCCTCTCATCGCGTCCTTATTAAGACAGAAAAAAGACGCTGTTGAATTTGACCTATTCGCAGTTCGAGCAGGTGCTTAACGCTGGAGAATATCACCACTTCGAAGTTCGAACTGCTGTTGAAACGGAGAGGTAAGTGTTTTTCGTTTGTTTTTATTCAAAACATGCCTCCAGTGCATTTGTTCATGGTTAGAGATAGTTGTGTGGAAAACACTATACAAAGTAGCACCATGGATGTGGGCCTACAACACTGGCCTAGCAAACATGTGCTCCTACATCGACATAATTGACGAGCTCCAGTTAAGCATTGAATAATTATAAAACGTCATGGTGCTTTTACTCATTTAAAGAACTAAACCGACGCGTATTTTCATCCGGTGGTCAGGTTTGCATTGAATGTGAGCACGAGGGACGCTAGCTTGTTGCGTTAGCTTTGCGGAGCTAACAGCTTGCACTTTTGTTATAGAACAACAGAATGCAAGTACCATGATAATTTCTGTCATTAATTTTTGTGTAAGACACGATGTTCACTGGTTAATTACATGATTCTTAAAGCAAAGGTTACTGTGAATGCAATTTTGGTAAGATTTTTGTAGTCACACTGCATAAATCTGTCTGTTGTTTAAACTTCAATATAAACTATTATGGTTGAAATCGTTAATTGGGATGGAGGGATTGATATTTTTTTAATTTATAATTTATTTTTCTTACACTGATATTGTTAAAACTCCATTTAGCCTATAGTATTAATAATTCTCAACACAAAACTGTCTTTTTTCTTTATAGAATAAACAATGCCTTCCCTGAGATGCAGGAAGTCCCCAAAGCAGGATACTATTGAACATGCAGTCAAGGGTCTGGACAAGACTGCAGAGTTAGAAGCGAAGTATATAAACTCATTTAAAGGTATGATGTTAACGCTTTTGCTAAGATATATTATTGTTTTCTGATAACCAAGCTGACATCGTTTTTTAAGTGGTTATTTTACATTAAGAGTGTCTTGACCTTTTCTTTGTCAGTTTCAAGTTATTTCAGTGAGCGTGAAACCTGATGGTAGGAGTTCTATCTAAATTAAGGCTGTACTTGATGACGCCCTCCGGCATTTTTATACCACAATAGACCGGTGAACAAGTCCGATATTGATAGTCTAGTGTAAAGCACGTTATACGTCACAGAGATCACGTGACGCGATCCAATATGACTGTGTATACAGTGTATGTCATTGTTATGAAACTAAATAATCTTAAAGTTTTTTTTTTACGTAACCAGGTGCCATTGACATTTGTACTTTCAGTCCTAATACATACTGGCTAATGCAATGCTGGAAAATGAATTTTGGCTGGTCTGTTCCTTTAAAATCATAAAGAAGGGCTCTGCTCTATCCCTCACAAGAAGCAATGTTTCAAACCACCCTACATTAGTATAGTGGCCCAAATGAATATGATGACTCCTTATTTGTGTGCTTAAAAATATGACGAAGCTATCTTGATTTCCCTGTTAACTAGGTCGAGGAGTATTTACCAAGGCCCCTTTCAGGAAAGACGACTTTATTCTTTATTATGGAGTACAGAGGAAAATTGATAGATTCTGATAAATCTCAACGCAGGAAGATGGATGGAAGAGGCACTGTCTTTTTGGAGGTGAGGCAAAGATTGAGATGTTATCTTATTTTTGTTTTTATTTAAAAAAATAAACACATACTCATCCCATAAGTGTTAGGGGAAAAATCATTCTCTAAGCAAAAATGTATACCGTATTTTCGCACCCAAAAGACGCACCGTGTCAAAGGGCGCAACACCTGTTGAGGCCGCTATTTCTGTCTTTGTAACATATACTGGACGCACCGCCTGACAAGACAATAGCACAGCTGCTGTTAGCATAGCATGAACTTGGCAGAGCTGCCCACACTGACACAGCCGATAGCAGCCTACTATGCCCCAATAACATGAGCAATCACCCCATTGTTGCAGCAGACGCCAAGTCTCTATTGACAATAGCTGACAATGGCTCAGGCCAATATTAGGTGCATTGGCAATAGCCTACAAAGCAACGTCAGGGGAGGGACTTGGCTGCTCACCACACTCCTTAGAGTCACGGTTTCAAAAAAAAAAAAAAAACTCATCATACAAGCAAACAATGAAACATAGAAATAAGATTAACACAAACATGTATCTCTCATGCCATCAATATACCCAAAAAAAATGAAAATAATACAAAAGCCACTCAGCCTTAGCTAATTCAAGCAATGCATTCTGGGAGCAGAGACCCACAATCCCATAGCTGTTTAGAGAGATTTGCATGGCTGTTTAAAGAGATGTGCTGTTATGCTTTGGACTTTTTGTCTGTTGTCTAAACCTGGGACGTTTCTTGCTTGCAATAACATAAATGATAAGACAGACTAAAACATTGTGGACAGCTGCCCTTTGTCCAGCTTTTTCCAACACCATCACCCAAACATTATAGTCAGATGGTGTATTTGTCACGGTCGATTGTAAGCATGGACAACTCACTCTTTGCCCAGCAGGGTGTGCTAACATGCACTTCCAACAGCTCGTTGATGACAAGGGCTGATGGACGTGAGTGGTACTTTGTCCATTTAATGGACGCATCGACTGACAGGGCGCTTTGTTTGCTTATGACTGCGAAAATACGGTAATTACTTTTATTCATGCGTTGAATCTGTACAAATGAAAATATAGACCATGAAGTCTCAAAGACAAGCTGTTAATAGGGCCTGATTCCAATAGAAATTTATTGTATGATTTGATTTAGAATATTTAAAAATTGTGGATTTCCTATTTTTATGTTTTGTGTACACAAGATTGTCTCAAAGATTAATTTCTGACATTGATTGAATAATTGTTTTTTTTTTTTTTAAATCTATTTTAAGTGTTGATGCCGCTCAAGAAGATGGCAGTCTGGGAAGACTGGTTAATGATGACCACATGCACCCCAACTGTAAAATGAAGAAGAAGACAACAGAGGACAGACCACACCTCTGTCTGTTTGCGCTCCGAGACATTGATGTTGGCGAAGAAATAACTTAAGACTATGGACCAGCTGGCCTTGGAGAACACAGGTTTGTAAGATGCATCTTTAAGTACAATAACAGAGCCCACTTGTGGTGTTCTGGTGATGTAGTTTCCAATTAGTTTGGCAATCTAATAAATGTATGTTGAGGTTTCTATGGAAGTTGAACATGCTGACTGACTGGGGGAGTTCTCCATTGTCCACTATCTGTAATTCAAATTTGTGGGTCTGAGTCAAAGTTTGGCTCTTCAGGAACAACGAACTGGTCAGGGAGTGACAGTATTACAAAGTTCTGCGTTACTCTTTTCTGGGCGGTGGCCCTGTTGGGCCATCATATGCCATATTGCAAATATCCCCATTGTGGGACTAATTAAGGACATCTTTATGTTGTGGTTTCCCTACCAGAACCAGCACCAACCCTGTATATTCATGATATAAAACACTGTTTCAATTTGATATTTAGCCTTTCTATACTGTAAAAATAGAAGACCCCAGGCTTTCCTGCGCCCCCTTGCCCAATTGGTGGTGTTCAGGAGACAACCTGGGACTGAAATATCAGTCACAACCAGTGTTGTTTTCGTCACTGATGACTATGACGAAAATACTTCGTTAACGCCCCTTTTTTAATGACGATGACAAGCTAAACGAGGTTCTTTTATGACGAAAACATGACGTGATGTACATGAATTTTTTTCGTTGACGAGACAAAATTGTTAGCATGTGGTTCATAAATTATTTTATGTTGCTTTTAGTGAAATAAAGCCACAACAGTTGCCCAACAAAATGTTTTGCTTCTCTGCTTATTTTGGAGCAGTGAGCATTGATTCCACTGTTGCCACTTTTTTCTGTTTGTAATGAAGAATCCTTTGTAGTCCATCCAAAAGTCTTTGTTATTGGGTGGAAACCTTGAATGCCTTGTTTTAACTCAAATGGACTTAAACCCATCCATCCATCCATCCGTTATCTGTACCGCTTCTCCTCACTAGGGTCGCGGGGGGTGTTGGAGCCGATCCCAGCTGTCTTCGGCAGTAGGCGAGGTACACCCTTGAATTGGTGTCCAGCCAATCGCAGGGCATACATAGACGAACAACCATCCACGCTCACACTCATGCCTAGGGGCAATTAGAGTGTCCAAGCAACTTGCCATGCATGTTTTAAGAATATGGGAGGAAACCGAATTACCCAGAGGAAACCCACGCAGGAAGGCCGGAGCCAGAATCGTACCTACGACCTCAATATTGTGAGGCCATCCTGCTAACCAGTTGGGCCACCGTGCCGCTTGGACTAAAACCTTTGTGAATAAATTGACGAAAACTAGGGTAAAACTTTTTTTGCGTTTCCGTCGATTAAAACTGGACTAAAACCCTTTTTTTAGTTTTCGTTGACTAAAACTGGACTAAAACTATAACGAATTGGGATGACTAAATGTGATGTAAACAAATCAGCACTTTGTCCAAATGACTTGGACAAAATCTAAAATGCCTGCCAAAAACAACACTGGTCACAACACGTGTCTACAGAAGATTAATTGGCATGGGCGAAATTAATTAGTTTTATTTCATTCATGAGCTTATGTTTTGTTTTGGGTGGCTAAGGCTTAAAATGTGTAAAAATCTAATCCAACCTCAAATATAATTAATTCAATAAATTTATGATGCTACTAAAACATCGAAGCAGCCTCCTCCAGGCTTTACAGACTCAGAAATGGAGGTATGCGTATCGTGTACTCATCCTGTCGTGTCTCGAGATGTTAAAATTGCAGTTAGATAGACGTGTGCTGATTAGACAAGACTTCTAATATATCTGGTGTCACAGGATATTTGTCAGTGAATGTGTATGTCTGGTTTGAGGCTCACTCAGCTTTTTCTTGTGTTGTGGGGTCCAGTTGAGTTGAATTGCGTGTCAGGTATGTTGGCCATCTGACACCCAACTGTCAGGTTTGTGTTTGTGGGGACCCCGTAGAGCCATTTTTATTGTTGACATAAATCATAGCTAATCATCTTTTCCTTCATTATCATATGAAATACAGTTAGGAGTTGTATGTGCCTTTACTATGTTATAATCTTAGAACCTACCAGCCACTACAGGTGTCCGACAAGAAGACTTTTGGCTGTCCTGTGCTCCATTGCGCCCCTGGTGGCGTTCAAAAGACAACCTGTGACTGAAATATCAGTCACAACATATCTCTACTGAAGATTAATTGTCATGCGCTAAAGTAATTGGTTTTGTTTCATTCGTGAACTTGTTAGTTTTTGTTTTGGGTGGCCAAAGCCTAAAATGTGTAAAATTCTGATCCATTTTCTTTTTTTAATTCATTAAATTAATATTCAACTTGTTCATTAGGATGGAGGACAACCGACAATGACTGAATTGGCTGAGGTTGATGCCACCAGAACATCGAAGCAGCCTTCTCAAGTTTTGACAGACTCTGAAAAGGAGGTATGCGTATCATGTGGTCATCCTGTCGTGTCTTGAGATGTTAAAATTACAGTTAGATAGACCTGTGCTGGTTGGACAAGTTTTCTAATATATCTGGACATAAATCGTAGCTAATAATATTTTCCCTCATCATCATATGATATACAGTTATGCCTAGTATATGTCTTTACTATGTTACAATCTAAGAACCTACCAGCCACTACAGTTCTCTCATTGGGAGACTTAAGCTTTCGTCAGGTTGTCGACTGCTGCATTGCCCTCTTATTGGCTTTAAGTACACAACCTGTAACTGAATTATCTGTCAGAACAGAACCTATGTGTCTACAGCAGGTGATTTGGCATGTGGATTCTTCAGATTTTTAGAAAATAGGTAAAATTGTGATCAAAAGTTTAAAATGTCTAAAATTCTGGTATAGTTTGCAATAGTATATCTATTAAATCATTTCAAAACTTCTTAACAAGGATGGAGAACATTGGCTGTGACCGAATTGGTTGAGGTTTAGATTACCAGGACCATTGAGCAGCCTCCTCGGGATCTACAAATTTAGGAATGAAGATATGCATCCCATGTTACAATCCTGTTATGGCCCGAGGTTTTGAAGTTGCAGTTACATATTGGGCTGGGCGATATGGCTGATAAGTACATAGCGATATAAGTATTTCATATGGGTCCATCGATACACATTGAATTCTTTTTTTATATTATTTTATTTATTATCGTTTTTATTTTCCAATATTTTCACTGCCCTGTTAAAAAAACATTTAATGTAGTTTTCCTCCCGGGAGCTTTTTGTTACGGTCAATTAATTTTGTTATTACATTATTTTGTCATATCATTCATCAATATTTTAGTTTTTTTTTTTTTTTTCAAATAGAATTAAGACCTTTTTCTGTGCAGATTCCTCTGGGGATTAAGTATTTAATGGGTTCTCAATTTTCTCTTGGACTCTGATGCAACCCAGTCTCCTCCCTTGGACAAAAAATATGGGCTGAATCTTCCTTGGAATAACGACACAGATTCTGACGAATCATTGTCAAATCCTGCCCCTGAACTTTGCGCCTCAGACCCAGACCATATTACTATCCCAAGGCTCAGGAGGACCAAAAGTATACAGGTAAACAACCCATATAGATTTCAGGGAATCTTACAAGCAAATTGCATATATTTTATTGGTCTCCTGCCTTCTATCCTTTATATTTCGTTGTTGTTGTTTTTTAGATTAAAAAAAACAGGCTGACTTTGGAATGGATAAGCATTATTACTCCAACTCAGATGACAGTGGAGATTAATATATTCCGGATACAAGTGAGGCCTCTGATTCAGACGGAAGTGAATCTTTGAAAATTGTGGACCCTCTCTTGAAGTCTAAGAATGCCTTCAGAGATTTTTCTCCCACACCACGAATCTCAAAAGCCACCTCAACGCAGGTTGTTAATCAAGGGCGTTCACCCGTTCGGAGGAGTAGCAGCACTGGTGTGATTCTTGAATTCTATGGCTCTTCAAATATTTGTGCAGTTTAACACAAATCATCCAAAATAGAATTCAAGCACATCTGTGACAGAAATTCAAATTCAGAAGTCAAAGAGAGAGAACAAAAAAAAAAATCTAATGCTGCGCTTCTTCCGAAGACATATACTGTAAACATTAAATGTATGTTAGGACAATCTTGAAAAAAGTATTAGAACACCCTTTACTTTTATTTCTTGTTAATTTTATTAACCAAAATATGTCCATTTTTATTACAGATTAATGAATACAAAATTAAAACTCTAATCAGCTACTTTTTAATCGTTATATTTGTATAAACAAATGTTATACATCTGTGTGTTAACTTATACAAGAAATGACGGAAAAGCAAGGGTGGTTTAGTATTTTTTTATCGTATATAGTCTGTATAATATCTTTAACCTATGCTGATGCTGTTTAATACTGATTTAAATAATAATAATAATGTCATAATCTGTTGGTTTTACATGAACAAAACCTTTCAAGCACTTTTTAAAATTCTAAATACTACCTCTTGTCAGTAAGTTGGTTCACAGCACTGCCTTGGAGTGAAAGTGTGTAGTGCTGAGACAGTCGGTATGTGCTGAGTCGTCTGACGTTTGTGTGACTGGTACCCAGGAAGGTAGCAAAACCAGGCAGTGTGTATGTCGTACCCAGGAAGGCAGAGAAACCAAGCAATATGTATGTGGTACCCACGAAGGCAGAGAAACTAAGCAGTGTGTATGTGGTACCCGGGAAGGTAGCAAAACCAGGGAGTGTGCATAGATACAGACCCCAAAAGTGATTAAAACCAAATAAAGTCCCCAGAAGATCATCTGTAGTCAGGTGAAGGACCCTGTACTTTGTTCAACTCATTTACTCCCTTAGACGTACAAAGACGTCTTTTAATGCAATGGCGCCCTCTACCAAAGACGTATAAGTACGTTTCCTGTCTTTTTTACCTCATAGTGTACATAAGGGTCTGATGCAACCTCTGACTGAGAATCAGCCTTGTCCGCATTGTGAATCATGTAAAAATCACCCAGCAGGGGGCAGAGGTGCAAAAGATCCGCCTTGAATCTGCGCCAGAGGTACAAATGGGGGGCGGGATCCTGGGGTAGACTTATAAGTGTGGAGAGCAGCGTGGGTAGCAGCAGCATCGGCAGCACTAGCAGCAGTCGCATTAGTAGCGTTAGCAATGAAATCCTCCAAGCAAATGACGATCGAGGAATGCTTTTTTGTAAAAAAAAAAGCTTCCTAAAAGCATCAAGGCGATGGAGACGCTTTGGTTGAGAGGATGACGCTTCGTCGTCGTCACAACAAACAGGCGTCTAAAGAGGGTGCGCGTGCCTTGCGGCCTGCCTTCGGACAATAGCCAAAGCAGCTGAGAGTCCTCACCAGATCCCCCCGAACGAGGAGGTAAGCGCTCGCAAGTTACCATTGAACATGTGGTTTTACCCCTCATGCTTTTATTGTACATATCATGCATCTTGCGGGCAGAAAATGTCGCATAAATGTGCAGTTAGACGCGAGCGTATCTCCTCCCCGACGAGGAAACAACAATACTGAATGGTGTGGTAATCATGCATACTTTCTAAAATTCACAGATTGTGCATCCCGCGGCAAGAAAGTTCCTCCTCGTCTTGTTGGTGTAAAGAAAGGTAAATTATAATATGAAACTTCACACGCCAGCAATAAAATGCAGCAATAAATATATATTTCCAATTGTTTATATTTCTGTAATTTACAGGTTGTGCATCAGGAAGCAGTGGTTCCGGATGGCGTCACACTGGATGGCAACCGAGGAAAATCGACTTTACAGCAACCCCTGGACCACTGAATGCCGCTGCCCATTTGGAGTCTGAGGAGCCAGCTGATTTCCTGCAGCTGTTTCTCACGGATGAGCTTCTGCAGCACATCGCGGATGCCAGCAATCACTTCCCAGACAATTATTTTCACACAAACCCCAGTGGACAAACACAAGCTCGCCTATTTTCCACGGACCAGCAAAGCCAGACCACAACGAAAGTGTCGGGTCTGTTTGCGCAAAGGCAAACGGAGTGAAACAAGAATGTGGTGTGAACTATGTTGTGTGCCCTTGCATCAAGGCAACTGTTTTATTTTATATCACACAAAAAAAAAGTATGTATGACACTGATGTATTTCATTTTTGTACATAGTTCAACAGTTCAGTCGTTTAGTGTTATGTGCAAATAAATTTATTTTATCAAAAACATATTTTTTGTGCTTTTTTTTGTTATTTTATAGAAGGCATGCATTATTTAGATGTTAGAGGTGTCATAAAAGCCATAAATAATAGTGTCAAAGTTCAAATTATGGTCAAAATGCATCAGTTTACAAAAAGCTCATTTTCTCAGTTTTTTCCCCAGGGATTGGAGTTTTCATGAAATTTAGCTATTTTCAAATGCCGATTGTTCAAGAATGGAAAAAGATAGGAACAAACATTTTTTTTCTGTTGAAAGAAGAGAGTCTCATCTTTCTTCGGGTGTGCTCCATGTCTATATAGCATTAGAATACAATATTCTGTGGGCCTTGCAATATTAGTCAAAACCCAGGAAAACTCTGGGATTGAGTGGGTTGCTCCAGTGAAAATGGCTGGTATTTAATGAGTTAAGACTGGTTAGGACATCCGGCTCGCAGTCCCAAGGTGCAGGGTTCGATCCCGGGACCCAGCTTTCCTGTGTGGAGGTTGCATTTGTGAGTGAGTTTGAGCGCAGATGGTTGTTCGTCTTTGCGTGCCCTGCGATTGGCTGGCAACCACTTCAGGGTGTGCCCCGCCTACTGCCCGTTGACAGCTGGGTAGGCTCCAGCACGCTATCCTTGTGAGAATAAGCGGATTGGATATTACATGTATGTGTTTATGCCCTAGGCCAGGCGAGGGCAAACTACGGCCCGGGGGCCACATGCGGCCCGTTAAAAGTTTTAATCCGGGCCGCCGAACTTGAAAAAAATTTAATGAATAAACCTTGTTAATGTTTTATTTTCTAAACACTGTGGTTTTCAAAGACAAATATTATTGTTGGAATGCTTTTATTCACTTTCATATAAAATTAAATGTATTTTTTTTCTCAGATGAGGTGAGGTTTCCAAAACACTCCATCCATCTGCTCCTGGTCCGGCCCCTCTGTCATATTTTAGAACCCATTGTGGTCCTCCAATCAAAAAGTTTGCCCGCCCCTGCCCTAGGCTTTGTGTCTTTGCTTGGTTGACTGTGTAATGAGTGTATGAATGCATTTCTTTCTACCAGACACCTTGGACTTCCCATGGCAGATTAATAATCTATTTTATCTATCCATCAGGGTCACGAATGTCATTTGATGAGTAGAGAATTTAGAGTCTCCAATTAACCTAATATACATGGATTTGCGCATGGAAACCTGAGAAAAAGCCCTTAGTCCTACTTTTCCATCTGAACCACTTTATCCTCACGAGGGTCACAGCCGTGACATCCCAGCTGACTTCAGAAAGTAAGTGGGCGACGACTCATGATCTCTTGGTTGAATAATATTGTTAGGGGCTCAAAATGGCCCTCTACAATAAAATGGCAGAAGAATATTACATACTCTCTGGCAGAAGAATATTGCGTTTTTTTGTTTTGTCCAATTAACTTAAATAAAACTTGGGAAAATTTAATGATTACATGTAAACCAGCTGGTCTTCCCCATACCAAGCCCTGGCTAAAACTGACTGAAAAATGCATGATGTGTGCCTTTTAAACTCCTCGGCTCATCCACTATGCCAGGGATGGGCAAACATTTTGATTGGGAGGGGGGGGGGGCACAATGAGTCCTAAAATACATTTAATTTTAAACGAAAGTGAACAAAAGCATTACAACAATATATATGTCTTTGAAAAACCACAGTATTTAGAAAATAAACCATTAACAAGGCTTATTCATTTAATTTTTTTCAAGTTTGGGGGGCTGGATTGAAACGTTTAACGGGCCACAAGTGGCCCCCGGGCCGTAGTTTGCCCAAGTGCCCTAAGCCAATTGATTCTAAAAAATAACAGTTTTCTTCATCAAAACAACATTTTATGATCAACATAAATGTTAGTGAGTACATAAAGGTATACTCATTCGATCTATCATAACCCCATGCACTTAGACTGTACAAAAAAAAGAAAATTTTTATTTTAAAACCTAGTATTTCGCCATGACGTCACACGCTAGCGTCAAGTGCTTGGCGCTAAAAACCCGGAAGTAACAGCGGCGCTCGGTTTGAAAGTGGAGAGTTGTGCATGGTAGGCGAATTCGGGAGAAATGTTTGTTGAACACGAGGACTGTGGCGTAGAAGATGGTTTAACAGCGATCTAGTGCGCACCCAACCGTGATGGCTGACCAACGAAATAAATGTGGACCGACGGAGTGGACTGACAGGACGTGGAAAACAGGTGTGTGGCATGTGTGCGTGTGCACGAATGTGGGAGCGCGTTCACTATGGTGGCAGCGATCGCAAAGCAGCAGCACCACTCCTTGACAAAAGTATTGTACTTTCTCTGATGTTTTGGGTTTGCTCTGCTTTGGGGTTTGTAGTTCTGGCCACGCAAAAGTAACAAAGCAAGTTCTTGGATGTCTGCTTTTTTCTTGAACTGTTAATTGGTTAACATCGTGGCTCTTATTTTTATCTAATGTATGGAGTTTGGTGGCTATCTATATGCACAACTATATTAGTTGCACTTGAAATTGCATACAGAAAATTAGTATAAATAGGTTACGCTATAAAGTATAACAATATTAACAATCGTTATTGTTGTTACTGTTTATTTATTTTATTTTGCAATAACTGTGCTCCAAGCTTAGCTGTTGTGCCAGCTGCCAAGTAAAAATATGTAATCTCACTCAATAATAGGAATAAATACTTAACTAACATCTCAATTTTTCGGGTTGGGCTGTGGGGGAGGGGAGGGTGGCTGCCTGACATAAAGCAGACTGTCCTGCACATGCGCAGACCAGCCGAGTGTGTGAAGTGTGCGTAAGTGCAGTACCGGGACCGACCACTAGACAGCGATCCTGAGTAATTTTTCCGCACACACATTTCTAGCACACTCGTCTTGTTTTTGTGACCTTCCTGGGAAGCCCTGAAACTTTGACAGGACCTCCCCCTGAGCTTCTTATCACTGAATTCAATGCTCTTTTTTGTGGGGCCCAGATTTTTGGTCCCCACAAAAATTTTGGTCCCCTACAGTGGGTGTGCTGTCCGATGTTGGTCCCCAACATGTAGCTTATACAAACACACACACACACCCCTACTTGTTTTTGTGACATTGTTGGGCCACCTGAGCAAAACTCACATTGTGGGAACCACCCTTTCTAGTGGTTGTACAGCTCTGAAAAAAATCAGGCAGTGTCCAGGAATTTAGTTAAACACAAAAACCACTTCAAATTACCAATTAATGACCTGGAGGTCAAATGAGTGACTCAAGTGCATGTAATTCAGTCACTGTAGCCCAAAGATTCTCTGGGCCAGTGGATGAACCATTATTCGTCTTGGACAGCATTGAAGCAGGCCGTAGCCTGGTTTCTAAAGCTGAAAGACTTACTGACAGAGTAAAGGAAAATAGAAAGGAGTTAATCACATTAGGTGAAGAAGGCAAGATGAATTTATTCAAGAGAACTGTCAAAGGAAAGTATTTGACCTGCGACGACTTGGATAAAGCAGAAAGAGAACTTGTGAAATACTGTCAAAGGCGAAGTTTCAAAAAAGATTTAACCATATTTGAAAAACAAAAAAGGGTGAAGAAAAGTAGCCCACTTTACAAGTTCAATATAGTACTTCAAGATGGTGTCATGAGGGTTGGTGGACAGTTGAGCCACGCAGCCATGCCTGAAACAGCAAAACAGCAAGCCATCTTGCCAAGGATTCACATAACACAAAGCTAGTCCTGAGATACATTCATGAGATTACAGCTCACGCTGGAAGGAACCACATGATGGCTAATCTGCATCAACAGTTTTGGATACCTCGAGCTGCTAGAGTCATCAGAAGAGTGCTACCTGACGATCCGCCTTTCAAGAGAATTGGCGTTGATTATTTTGGTCCATTCTAAGTAAGTAGGGTTAGAGGACAAGTAAAGAGATACGGCGTGATTTTTACATGTCTCGCTGTACGAGCCGTACATCTGGAAATTGCATCTTCACGTGACACAGATGCTTGTCTCAACGCAATCCGAAGATTTCTTGTCAGAAGAGGACAAGTGAGAGAGATGTATTCTGATAACGGAACCAACTTTAGATCAGCTGACAGTGAAATGAAGAAATCAATCAAAGAATGGAACACTAAGTAAATCGAGAAACACTTGCTGCAAAAAGGTATTCAGTGGCATAGCAATCCCCCAGCAGGTTCCCACCACGGAGGAAGCTGTGAGCGACTTATTTGGTCTGTGAGAAAAATCCTGAATGTCACTGTAAAAGAACAAATTTCGGGTGAAGAAAGTCAATATACCTTGCTTGGTGAGGCTGAAGCAGTTATAAACAGCAGGCCTATCACAAGGACATCTTCCGACCTCAACGACTTGGAAGCACTCACACCCAACACTCTGTTGTGGCTGAAGGTCAAACCTGAGTTACCTCCTGGAGTCTTCTGTAAAGACGACCAATACGCCCCAATACGTACCTCTGGGAATGAGCTGGTCAGCTCTTTAAAGAGTATTATGTAAGTTGAAATACATTAATCCATTTTTCTTTTTTGGACCATCTTTAACTGTGTAGTGTGTAATGTCTAAAATACAAAATGATCTGATTTTAGGGTGCAGTTGACGACTGTGGCACAGGTCCTCGCTCTACAAGTGCTAATAGTCTTCGGCAAAGAGAAAAATCTGCCATAAGGTACAGAAAACATTGGCATCAGAGTAAATGGATGCATGTTTTTGCAATGTGCGAGGAAACTGGCGAACTCAGAGAAAACTACGCAGGCTTGGGAGAACATGCAAACTCTACACAGGAAGGCCGGAGCCGGAATCGATCCCACAACCTCTGCATTGTGAGACCATCGTGCTCACAAGTCGCCCACCGTGGCGGCCGTCCATTATGAATGCCATCCCACCATCCATTATCTGTACGGCTTCTCCTCACAAGGGTTGCGGGGGGTGCTGGAGCCTATCCCAGCTATCTTGGGGCAGTAGGTGGGGTACACCCTAAACTGGTTGCCAGCCAATCGCAGGTCACACAAAGACAAACAACCATCCGCGCTCACACTCACACCAATTTAGGGTGTCCAAACAACCTGCCATGCATGTGTTTGGAATGTGGGAGGAAACCGGAGAACCCACGCAGGCGTGTGGGAAACATGCAAACTCCAAACAGGAAAGCCGGAATCAATCCCGCGACCTCTGCATTGTGAGACCATCGTGCTAACAAGTCGCCCACCATGCATCCCTGCTAAATAAATGATTAATTTTTACATTTTAGTATTTGTAAGCGATCTTGTGTTCATGACAGCATTTTCAACAGTGTGGGTGTTTGTATGAAAGCATTTCACTCGTGTATGGGCATGAGCATGTTTCAGTTGTATTTATGAATAACAATAATTTCACAATTGTGCCTGAGCGCCTTTCACTGGTGTGTATGAGAATGTTTCACCTATGTGTATGAGCGCATTTGACGAGTGTATGAGCAACAACTATTTCACTAGTGTGTATGAGAGCGTTTCACTCGTATGTATGATAGCGTTTCATAAGTATGCATGAGCAACAACAATTTCACTGGTGTGTAAGAGTGCATTTCAGAAGTGAAGCGATTCCTGACTTTTGTCCCCAACGGCACCTCATACTCCCCATCTCCCGCTCACTTCTCCTGACCCCATGAGCCATCCCCGTTGCTACTACATGGAGATTTGATGTGTTTTTTTGTTTTTTTTGTTATTAGCTTCTTCAACATCTCTTCTGATTCTCATCTCTTCTCTGGCGCTCGTCTCCGCCTGTCTGATTTGAAGTCGACCTCAGAATTTGCACTATTTTGACATGACTTCTGTGGTAATCACTACTGACATATTGTGTCATTTGCTCAATAATACATTAAAATTATAATAAATAATAAAAATGGGTCCGGTGCCGAGCTCTGGCTTCATATCTTTAAAAGTGGTCTTCTCAAATCTGTTACTAATGGCCTCTAAATCGGTTGTGGTAGAGAAGGGGCAAATTAGACCTTATGGCATCTTAATTTGGTCAAGTCTTGTACCCATTTTCAAGGCCAGCGACTATTGCTTTAGCTATATACAAGAAAAGGATTACTCTGAATATACACAACAACAAATCCCAGATGTCCATCCCAAATGTTGTTTCAAAATAATCCAGTTCAGATGATAAACAAATGTATTGGTATGTTGAGGTCATTATTTCAAATCAAAATATACACTTCTTTTTCAGACAATGGGGAGGATCGAAGAAGTGGAAAAGTTGCAGGAGTAACTTCAAAACAATGCAAAGAGACAGAATCTGGAAGAATGTCAAGTTTGTCCATGTTTATATTTCTGGAATTTAGTGGGCGTGCATCTCGAAATGTTTGGGGATGGTTCGGGCTGCCAGACAAGACTTTCACTGCGAGCGCTGGACCACTGGATGCTGCGGCAAACAGCGGACTTCTTGCAGCTATTTATTACCAACAAGCTACTCCTGCACATCAATGATGCGGATGGCACAGACTGCTTTGCAGACAATTATTTTGAGGCAAAACCAAGAGGTCTGTAAGCACTCTGAAAACAAAGTAAAATATTTGACACCCACGGCAAAGAAAGCCATGCTACAGCATAGGGCTGGGCGATAAACCGAAAATTTACCGTTACCGAAATTTATTACAATGACCGAAATCATTTTGCCCATGTCGGTAAATTCGATGAATAAAAAAAGAAAAGCCTTTTGTCTGCGGCAATGTTCATGCCCCTTTAAGACCGCTACAGCGCCTCTAGTCATGTGACTCCACCCGTCTGTCGCTCTCGTTGCTGGCGATTCAAATCCAGAAGCTTTCTCACCACCCACAACACAACCATGCTGTGCTGAAAGTTCAAAGTGAGAAGCAAGGTTCGACAAGTGACAACAGCCCATGAACGGAGGCGACACCATACGAGAGAACGTCTCAGAGGTGGACGCGATAGCCTAGCACATAGCTAAAGATAAAGCTCCTCTAGTTACGTGGCGCGCACAGGATTTAAACGCTTCATGAAAGCCGTATTTCCCGATATGGACTACATCGGGCCGGGAGCTTAGACATGTCAAGCATTTTGCATCTACATCCGACTTGTGGTCGGGTCGCAACATGGATCCCTGATTGAGCCTAACTGTGCATTACATAGATGACAAGTGGCGACTGCGCAGCAGAGAACTCGAGACGGCACATTTTCCCCGATAATACCCACTTGTTTATTTGGCTTGCATTGACATTTTCTTTCATTTTATTTCGCGTTTTTTTATTTGCCATTATTTACATCATGAGAGCATCTTGGCGCAATCTATTTGCAGAAAAAGATTTCGCAAGAGGTACCCTTTTTCTTTGTGACATTGTTCAAGTCATGCAAAGCAAGCTCAGGGTTCGCGGTTAACCGCTTCCCGATTGCCCGGGGCAAGTGAAATTTGGCCACGGGCAAGGTAAAATTATGGGCAACTTGCCCGACCGGGCAAGCATTTTTTAAAGCAGCCAAATATCTTTAATTTTGACGAAAACGGTGGTGTGATCTGTTTGTGTGCACTGTATGGTGATGGTTTAACCCAGACAACCCCTTATGTTTTGGTATGGTCCATTGGCCTTATCGGGGGCAATGGGCGGGCGCTACGGGGATCAGTTAGTTCAGTGAATGTCGAGTTAAAGTGGACGTCAATAAATCCCGCAGTATTGGAACTCGCTGTCGTAGCATCCTCATTTGAAGTTTGAAAAACACAACAAAAACCTACGATATTTTGGCCGAAAATTGACAGCCGGAAGTTTTCTTACCTTCTGCGCATGTTTACGAGTGGCGACGAGTTCGTTCAAATCCGAACATTTCGGATTCCTCTGACATGACTAAAATAGCTCGAATATTTTTAAGTAGACAATTCAGTTGTGAGTAAGGAAGGGAGTAATATTTGATTATTGGCTGTTAATTCATTAGCTCCATGATGTGACCTGACATAGTGTCAGTGACTGTGTTCTGTTTATGCTATGAAACTTATGGAGGCAGCACCACAGGCACTGGTCTTAAAGGAATACACAAATTTGCCACACTCATAATTTACTCATGTGATTCCTCAATTAATACGCTCTCCTGGACTTAAAATTGATCATCTGGATTGCTGTAATATCATTTTCCCAATTTAACATGCAGATTTGTTAATTATTAAAACTACAATTAACATTTTCAATAACTGCACAGGATGATACATTTGCTCTTGTGAGTAGGGTTTCATGGTTGATGATGAAAACAAGATTAATTTATGCTTATCAGATTATATGTTTATTTACATTTGTGGCGCACATTTTACAACCATAAACATTTTATTCTTAGAGAAAAAAAATTGTCACTTGCCCAAGTCGGGCAAGTAATTTGGCCACTCGGGCAAGGCAAATTTTAGTGGCACTTGCCCTATGGGCAAGCAGTTTTTAAAGTTAACCGCGAACCCTGCAAGCTATTTGGAATGTTCATACAAATGATTTTTGTACTTTTATTTTTCATTGAAAGTAAAGTGTACCAGTTGGTCAATAAAAAAAACAGTCAATATGCAATTCCTGCATTTATTTTGATTTTAGTCCACGTGGGAATTTATTGTGCATTTATCGTTATCGAGGTAAAATTGCTCGATTTCTCGCGATATTGATTTGAGGTCATATCGCCCAGCCCTTCTACAGCATGTATACAGTGTGAGACGTGTTGTGTTCACTTGCTCCAAGGCAATTGTTTTTAAGTGTATACCACATACCCAACGAATTGTGTAATTTGTATGGCGGGGTGTACACATGCGTTGCAAAAACACATGCACACACTGTCACTCACGCACTTCCGTATATAGTTTATTTCAGCACCTTTTGTCATGTTGTTTTTATTTTATAGAAGGAAAGCATTATTTTGATGTCTGAGCTGTCACAAAAGAAAAAATAGAACTGTTGAAGTCAAGTCAAGCTTGTGCTTGAAATGTTTGTTCTTAGTTTCTCAGTTTTTCGTGAGCAATGGGAATTCAGTTATATTCAAACGCTGTCAGGTAAAGGCTCCATATTTTTATAGCATTATAGCACACTATTCTGTGGGCGCTAGAATTGAAGGGTTTGCGTTAGTAAAAATAGGTGGGATTAAATGAGCTGAAGTGTATCTCTTGAGTGCTCCTTAAATATTTGCCTGTGTTGGTATATTTTATTTTGGTCGTGTCATGTTTATTCTTACGCTGAAAGAGACATGAGGTGTTCGAAAAAAATAAAGGATTTTTTTTTTTCCCGGTCAAAACTACCAATGGTGTCTGTTTTTTTTCCCTCCGTGAAATGTACGAGTTATCACTTTGACGCGCATGATGTCACGTGGCTGGAGGACTGGAAACTTGCACGAACAACATTTACGTTGAAATGTAACAATGACACATATATCGACATCTAACAAACATGCATGGGCATCTAACATTGACACTTACATTGACGTCTATAACATAAAACATTACAATCACATCTAACAAACACGGACATCTAACAGACACATCGACATCCATCATAAACATTTACATAGACATCGACATCTAACCAACCTCTACATAGACATCTTACACACATCGACATCTAACAAACATTTACATAGACATCTAACATAAACACATCTAATATAGACACATAGATTGACATCTAACATCGACACATTGAGATCTAACATAGACATACATTGACATCTAACATAGACTGTTACATCGACAACTAACATCGACACAAGGCTTTGTCAAATGACACGTCATGACGACATATACAGAGACACAAGGCACAACAGCATATTTTTGGTACAAATTGAACCCGATATGTTAGCTACCTCGTTCGACTTAAAGGGTTAGCGAACTTGTTATGGTGGTTGAGGCGTGGTGGCTACCCAGCTCGTGTAGTGTATATTAAACTTAAGTTAATAATTTATGACCAGTAAACACGGATGTTGTAACGCAAAACAATGTTCAAATGTTAGTTTTTTTTCAACACATTTCATGAGAAAAAGCTCTACTTGTCTGTGAGAAATGTATGTTGTAGACCCATTATATAACACAATATTACACAATTTTACATTGGAATTTCATTTAATAAAACATTGACAATTATCTTTACAAACACTGTGTATGATTCATCTTTTCATTTGTTGTTCAATGAGCAAAACAGTGGCGATCAAAACAGTGCAAATTAAATGACATTTTATAGGTATCTGGTTGCAATACAGTGAACCCTCGCTACTTCGCGGTTCACCTTTCGCGGGTTCAGTGCTTCGCGGGTCTAAAAAATATTCGGGGGCATTGTAGTTTCGCCGAGCGGCACGACGGGGCGCTGGAGTGGTTAGACGGCCGGCGTCCGCCGAAGAAGAACGTGGGCGAAGAGGAGAGTGGACAAAGAAGAGCACGTTCCCCCGGGCACGATTTGGGGCGACGTTTCGCGCGGTTCGGACCGTACCAGAGCTCCGGCCAGCGTGCGTGGCAGTTAAGCCGAAGAGAAACAACTTCCGCCCGGGCACTAGCGGGGCGACATTTCGCTCCGTTCGGGACCGTGCGAGAGCTCCGGAGGAGACCGGCCGGCGTGCGTGGTTGTTAAGCCGAAGAGGAACACCTTCCGCCCGGGCATGAGCGGAGCGCGAGGCTGTCAGTTATGAATGAATAAATAAATGAAGAATGCCAGGGCACACCGGACGGCGTACCAGCAGGTAAAAGTCGAAGTAATTAAATAAATACAAAAAGAAGTAATTGAATAAATACAAAAATAATGGCTGGGGAATAAAAAAATGTTTTAATAATTTTTTTTTTTTTGTTATAACATGAATTTCACCCTCTCTCTCTCTACCCGTATATATATATATATATATATATATATATATATTATTATTTTATTTATTTATTTTTTTAAGCATTTTTGAAGGTGCGCCGCTACTTCGCACTTTTTTTTAAAAGCATTTTTGAAGGTGCGCCGCTACTTCGCACTTTTTTTTTTTTAAGCATTTTTGAAGGTGCGCCGCTACTTCGCGGATTTTCAGTTTTCGCGGGTGGTCTCGGTCCCCATTAACCGCGATAACCGAGGGTTCACTGTAGTAAGTTACATTCTAATTTACATTGACAGGTAATGGAAATGACTACTGGTAACCTCAATTGAACTGTATTTCAGTCAGAATGCCGCAAACATCATAAAAAAATAAAACGTTGAGTATTATTTCTCCTTCAAAATGTCAGAAGAAATACTCTATAATGGCCTGACGACATTAACATAGCTTATAGTATATAGCAGGGGTGGGAAAACTTTTTTATTGGCGGGCCACAATGGGTTCTAAAATTTGACAGAGGGGCTGGACCGGGAGCAGATGGATGGAGTGTTTTGGTAACCTCATCTCATCTGAGAAAAAAAATACATTTAATTTTAAATGAAAGTGAACAAAAGCTTGTCTTTGAAAAACCACACTATTTTGAAAATAAAACATTAACAAGGTTTTTTTTTTTTTTTTTCAAATTCGGCGGGCCGGATTAAAACGTTTAACGGGCCGCATGTGGCCCCCGGGCCGTAGTTTTCTCACGTCGGTATATAGCATAGCGGCATAGGTTCCCTCGTCAACATCAAGTGAGTTACCCTCTTACCAAGACCAAAATACGGGGCTCTCCATCTCCCGGTCACTTCTCCAGACCCCAACAGTCACCCTCGTTGCGAGAACTTGGAGATTCGATGTTTATTTTTTTTCGCTTCTTCAACTTCGTGTCTGATTCTTTTCTCTTCTCTGGCTCCAGGATTCCGCTGTCAATCAGATGACGATTGAGGCGGGACTTCCGGTTCAAAGTCACCCTCAGAGTTTGCAACCATTTGAGATGGCTTCTGTGGTAATAACAACTGTCATAGGTGCAATTTGCTCTATAAAGCATTAAAAAATAATAATAATAATAAATTACAAAAAATAGTCAAGTACAGCACTCGTCTCATAAACTAGGTAAGAATTTAGCGTTACTAACGTTGCTACACTATAAAGAGTGTTTTACTGACTAGCTAAACCCAGTTTGCTTAAACTGATCGTACACTGGACGAAATCTTACC
The DNA here is from genome assembly GCF_059441095.1 of Idiotropiscis lumnitzeri. Taxonomy (NCBI): domain Eukaryota; kingdom Metazoa; phylum Chordata; class Actinopteri; order Syngnathiformes; family Syngnathidae; genus Idiotropiscis; species Idiotropiscis lumnitzeri. The sequence goes on from NW_028283598.1 coordinate 895,500, forward strand.
GTTGTCTTTTTACAAATGGATTATGAAATTGTTGCAGAAATTGTTTTGCTGTGACGGAGGGCAAGTTTTATAAGGTTCGTTCATCGGGAAGGTTTTATATTAGACGAGGATGGTCTTGTTCTTCGGATTTTTTTTTTATTTATAAAAGGCCGAGCATTTGTATTTGCGCTCAGACTGTGTTGCACAGTGCACACGAACCAAAAGCTCTAAAGAAAACACAATACCCGATCCAAACGGAGGGACGTGTTATCTTTATCTTCCACACCGCCTATCTTGTACTGGCTTGCGGGGAGGTGCTGCCGCCTATCCCGTCTGACTTTGGGCGAAATGCGGGAGGGACGACCTGAACAGAGAAATACAAAAAGAAGCAGTACAGCGTCAGTGTAACTCCTTACGGGATAATATCCTCGTCGCATAAACAAGGTAAGAATTTCACGGTATGCATTTTGGTGAACTATAAAGCGTGCTTTACTGACTGGAGCGACGTCGAGTTAGCCTAAATGTATCGTGCATTGGACTAAATCTAGCAAGTTAGAATTATACGATTTGTTCTTCGGGAAGGTTTTATATTAGAGGAGGAATTAAGATCTTGCCCTTCGGACATTTTTTGTGATAAAAGGCCGAGCATTTGCATTTGCGCACAGTATTAGTCCACGAAACAAGAAATACCCATGTACAAATAACTTGCAATTATAATAGTTGGAGCTGTAACAAAGTGTTTTTCATACGGTGTTGTATAAATTAGCAGGAAATTAGAACACAAATTAAAACACGTACAGTAGATACAAGAAGAACAACGACAGTCACATGTTGAGTCGAAAGCTAAAGAATAAAAATGTGTCTTCAAAACGTTTTAAAAGTGGACAGAGAGGGGGCTTGCCTAACATTCAATGGAGAGTCAGGGAATGGACTCCGAGTGCAAGTTTCAGGCCATCTATCTCAAGAAAGAGCTTCTGATGCACCTCAAACGGGTACTGCAAATTTAGTAAGTTCAGCGCATAGTTAATTCCCATGAGCAGGAGACTGGCAACATTTCCACAACCTCATTTTCTTAAGCAACAATGGAAACAGAGGCATGGGATGTGTCTTCTTGTCCCTCACTTGCTTGGAAGACATAGAGTACGTGTGTCAAACTCAAGGCCCCGGGGCCAGATCTGGCCCACAACCTAATTTTATGTTGCCCGCAAAGGGCAAATCATCTGCATCAACTTCCTGTTTCTAGCATATTTTCTTCACAACAACACTGAGATATGAGATATTGCCAATTATTTGTTACCAATCCTCCCCTTTTAAAATAAATTGAAAAATTGTTGAACAATTACTTACTAGCTTCTGATTTCAAAACTGGCTTTCCAATCAATTTATATGGGTTCACAGTCCCTCTGAGGGAAACCACAACTACGATGTGGCCCGTCCATAAAAATGAGTTTGACACCCCTGACATAGACCTTCAGTACTTGCTTGGCCTGGTCCTCTTTTGCTTGTTCTCTGCTGACTTCCTGAAAGAGCATATACATCCATGGTTAGGTGCATAATGTCCCAAATTTGTGTTTGCTTTTTATAGTTCTGAATATCGCTGTCTTCAGGCAGTATCCAAGAAGCTCCAGAATCTTCACCTTGCAGGAGACTTCCAATGGCACGTTTTTGCAATCATTAACACTGCATCATCCAAAGAGAGCAAACCATTTTCAACATTTGAGATTGGTCAGTAATATTTACAAGTAACACCCACTCGTGTGGATTGACCAATAGATTAGATCTAGAAAAACATGAAATTACTCAAATTATGACAACATGTTTCAGCCGGACACCAGTGATATGTGACAGTATTTGCAATCTGCATTACATGTTTATAACAGCATATATGAGAATCAAAAAATAAATAAAAAGGGCAATGAAAACGGAAATTAAAATAGAAACCTCAACCTCAAGGATAGGATTTTTGTCGAAATCTCAAAATCGAAACTTTGGACCTTCTGATTTATTTTGTCAATTACCCGAAAGTAACCTTTGCCAAATTCCAACCCTTTAGCCAGAGCAGGTCACATACTGGCAGCAATTAATTTATTTGAATATTGTGACAAATAAAAATGTTTGCTGCACAGTCTATGAGTTAATTGCAGCTTTAAAAACGTAATACTGTTGTAATTTACCTGGTAGTCCGTGATGAGTTCCTCTGCAGACTGTCCGAGGAATTTCATCAAGGAATGGATTATGCCCTCCCTTCCAGCTTCAACGTTTTGCTATTTAAAAAGACACAAGATGATTAAGTGTCTTAAATAAATAAAAGCTCACATATGCATTGCTTACATCCCAAAAAGTGCATCTCAACTTTAAATAAAAAAAATAGCAAGATATCCATAAGCTCTAACAGATCTTTTATTGTTTTATTCTGTTAATGCTTATGATGGACTTATCCAAAATAGTTTGATGCAAATTCTATTTGCAGTAATAAAACACAACCCTCTTACATGACTGAGTGAACTGAGCATAGGTCTTATTTCAGTGCCAGTAACTCGGCCTTTTTTTCCAAGTATCTCCTTCAATTCCAGGGTGTAAAGTTCCATCTTGGTTAGCCAGGTTCTCTCAAATTGAACATATGTAATTTGTTTGAACTCTTTCTTAATCTGAAACATTTTTCCCTCAATTAGAACATTTTCAAAATTAAGAAATCTAAATCACGATTTAAATTTTGATTAATCGTCCAGCACTAGAAGATACAGCAGCAGGTATTACTCCTCCTCTAAAATAATAAAGGCAGTACAATCATCACTTAATTTGACACAGAGTTTGGATTAATTGCTGGACTATGGTCTGATATTTGTCCCACTTGAAACTAAATCTGAATATTGGTTATTTGAATGTGAATATCTTAACTTTGATATTTGAATTGAAACCTGAATGTTTTGAATTGAACACTGAATTATTGAATTGAAAAACTGAATTCGAATTACATAAATTGTATATTTTTAATTTGATTCTGAATTTTTCTATCATAATGTTTTTGTTAAGAACTATATCCCAATAAACTTGAATGTAGGACTTTAAAATGCGTTTTTAATTCCTCAAAAAAAAGGTCTCCTCACCAAAAATTCAATACTGCATATGCTCAAATTCAGTTTACTAAGTAAAAATTCAAGACTCAGTGACAGACATACGGGAGCTTTAGGGTGCCTCAAGGATGTGCAATGGATTCCAATCACCTTCCACCTATCACATCAACCCCCCATCCTTCAGCAGATCCACTGGCTTCCAGTCAATCAACAAATCATTTTCAAAATTCTTCTATATATTTTCAAATCTATGGCTGGCGACCAGTTCAGGGTGTAGTGCGCCTTTCGCCCGTAGTCAGCTGGGATAGGCTCCAGCACCCTCCCGTGACCCTGTACCGGATAAGCGGTGTGGATAATGACATGACACATGACTTTCAAATCTCTTCACAACCTCGCCCCTCCCTACCTTTCAGACATCATCCATATTCCCACTCCATCCCGCGCTCTCCGGTCTTCATCCTCCTCACTCCACCCCTTGCCTGCCACCATGGGGGACAGAGCCTTCAGCGATTCGGTTCTCCAGCTCTGGAACTCTCTCCACCTGACCTCTGTAATTGCACCACCCTCCCTGTGTTTAAAACTAAACTCAAAACCAATCTGTTCCGCCTTAATTACTCTCTCCAATTCCAGATATGTCCCTCATCCACTTTATTGTATTTTATCCTGCTTGATTTACGTGTTGGTGTTTCTACCCGTATTTGTGTTTTTACTTTCGTATTTTACTCTGTACAGCGGCCTTGAGTGTCCTGAAAGATGCTTCCAAAAAAAAAAAATATATATATATATATATATATATATAAACACACACACACACACACACACACACACACACACACACACACACACACACACACACACACATATATATGTTGTTTGTTTTTTTTTCATGGTGGAAAAAAATTTCATCTAAATAACTCTAATGAATTTGTCTTTTATCATGGTGGTCTGTAGGATGAATTGGATCAAGAGCCTGCCAAGTGCACCATGGTGGTGTTTGTTGTCCGGGAGGAAGAGGATCTTCAGCCACCACATTACATCGGGGCAGTTATTGTAGGTGTGAAGGTTCTTTGTCAGTTGCCATCTCTTGCACATAGATGTGTGATGCTGTTTGGCCTCATCTCTCCACTAAACCTGTCTTACCTAAGTAAGTTAAAACACGCTTTTGATGCACCACAAAAAAATACTCATGGAGATAGAACCAAACAAATTGACACGAATAGTGTGCGGTTTGAGTGTCAAACTAAATATTTGATAGCCCAAAAAAAAACCATTTCAGAATGTCCTTTTTAACCGTTTGTAGGTTGTATTCAGAGAAAAAAACTACAGCATTTTTATAAAACAAAATTACATCAATTTAATGTCTTTATTCCAAAGTAACAAATATATATATATATATATATATATATATTTGTGTATATATATGTGTATATATATATATATACACAGACCAGTTGTCCTTTCATTTTACCATGAAGAGTCCTGAGACCTCTATGGCCCTGGTTAGACGACCACCCACCGCTGTGTTGTTGGGAATAAATGTGCAACATTGTTCACCGAACATAGCACAAACACCACCTCTCTCATCCAACAATACATCAACAGTCATCCTGTTTCGGAATGCCATTAGAGATTGGTTGATAGCCGTTCATGCACAGTTTCAAACCCACTTTGCGTCCAATTACCTAATTTTTGCACGTTGTGATGATGCAGTTGACCTGTCTGCGTTCTTTGTTCTTCGTTCGAGGACTCAAATCCTGTTACTTGATCTGTTAATTTACACTTACTTACTTACTTACACTAAGGAGAACACCGATGGCTTCCATGTATGTTGAATCATTTTTTTTTTTTTTTGCCGTGATACTCTGCTTTCTCTTTTTTAACGTCACCGATGTCCTGTCATGACATTGGACAGTTCACACAGTTTATTAACAAACAATATAAAACATACCATTTACGATCAATCAATTACATTTTGTGAAATGGCACTCTCCAGAAACTACCAATAATTTATAAGCAGGGCCTAGTTATGAAAAACACATACAGATATGCACTAAGTCTCAAAACCTTTTACATTTTTGGGTGATTTATCAAATGATCTATCATATCCACACCACCACCAGATTTCCCCTCTTGATAGTGGATTGAAGTTTATTTCAACCACTATCAAAACCAGACACAGTGGTGGTGAAAAGATTCCTAACCGCTTAGCTCTGTCAGCAACATTAATGCTATTTAAATTTTCAAGAGCAACTATCATAGAAAACATGTTCATCTACATCAACTCTAGTCACAGGATACACGCTGACCCAATCCATACATGTATTATCAAGATAAGCATTAATATAATATCAATAATACAATTTCATTTGCTTATTTTGGATATCTCGTTGTCCAATTGCTATCTTTTCACGAAAGTACAGACTTTCTCCTGTAACTTTGTTCTGTGGACCAATAGTTGCCCACTTGAGTATTACTCATGGTTCCAACTCAAATCTATCAACATGTCGTCCAAGCTCCACAAATATGTCCCATCACTTTTTTTTTTTCAATTATCTGCTTGGTGTTTGCAAATCCATTTTGATTAGTAATTGGGATTCTTACTGTTGGTATTGTACTATAGTCACATCATAGTTTGTTTATGTAACTCTGGGTTGTTCCCACATATAACACAACAACAAAAATATCAGAATAAAATTGTATACATCCAACATAGAACAGCTGCTTTTAACCACTTCAGGGTCATTTTGTCTGAAATATCCCCTCTACTTAGTCTGGTGTCTTATGAAATAAGACCACCCTATCATCAGACTTCCGCTCATCTCCTTTGTAGGAGATTTCAACCAAAATGACCTTTTTACATGTGTCAAATGAACCAATGTTGACTCTTCTACTATATTTACAGCTGTGAGAGCTGTCAATAAAACTAAACATGGCATTCCCCCTTGGGTAATTACATATGTCTTATCTTCAAACTTCTTTCAAGCATCCAGTCTCCTGGCTCCACTAGTTTAGTGCCCTGCTAGGAGACAGAAAGATCCTCACCACTCTAAATTTGTGCCTGTCTTTGTTTTTCTAACACTTTTCACATGTAGTCAGCTAAAGTTGCTTCAGCATCTATTTCCCATTTGTTCTTAAATTTGAGGTATTCTATAAGGCCTTCCAAACAATGTTTTACAACGTCTCGGTCCTAAATACAATGAAATACAATACAGTGCAACTCTCTGTATATAACTCAAATTAACTCACATAAACACATTTACAGTAGATACCAGAAAAACAACAGAACAGCAACAGTCTCATGCTGAGTCAAAGGCCCGAATATTCATCTTCAAGCGAGGTTTAAAAGTGGACAGAGAGGCGACTCGCATAACATTCAATGGAAAGTCACAGTGCTTGTCGTTTTTACAAACAGTTTTACTAATTTCCATACACTGTGTCCACTGCCTCCCCGTTTCCTCAATGCATAGCCTTTTCACTTTTTTTTTTTTTGTTCATTCTTTTCACCAATCCAGAGCTTTGAGGGTGGTAAGCACAATTATCTTTCAAATCAACGTGAAACATTCCTATCTCTTTCACAAGTTAGTTAACAAAATGGGTACTATTATCACTGTTTATTATTTTCAGGAATACCATATCTCGGAATGATATCCTTACAAAGTACTTTTGCCACTGTCAATGCATCTGGATTTGTTGGTTAGAAAGAGTTCTAACCATTTCGAATTCACATCTATGATGACCAAACATTTATTTTATTTTTTTTCTTCACTTTGGTTTTTATCAAATAAGTCCATATGAATAATTTGAAATGGATATTGTGGTGTAGGAAAGCGTCCTCTGCGTGGACTCAAATTACCTTGTGAATTGTGTTTCGCACACGTTAAACATGCCCTACAAAAATGTTTCGAATAAGCATTAAAGCCGTAAGCCGTATAATAACGTAATATCTGATGCACCATTTCCCCTGTTGAGACATGTGTTATCCCATGACTCAATATAGCAGCCCATTTGTAAAGATTATTGTTTGGTCATACAGAGATCACGTAGCGATGTTACACCATTTTCCTCCAAAGCCTTTGTTTAACTTTGGGACTTCTATCACTAAAACGTGTATGTCCGCAACAGCTTCTTTAGCTGTATTGTCTGCAATGTGTATTCAAGGAAAACACTTATGCAATGTATGCGCTACACATTTTAAGACGACTATATGTGTAAATAGTAACACAATTTACTCTCTTTTGTTTACACGCTTTTGTTTAAGATACTAATTCTGTTGCATGAGCTGAGTAATTTGAGGAGTAACTGCTAAGTTCTTTTTCCCAGTGTCATTTGATACAACTACAGTATTTTATTTATTTATTTATTTATTTATTTCCATCTACAAATAGCACTTCTCCGTTTTCTGAAGGCGAATCTTTTTGATGCCTTTACTTTTGGTTACTTTTTTCTACTAACTCATAACAATCTAGTTTTGTACCATCCTCCTGACATAATAATGACAGCCGGGTTTAATGTTGTACATCTCTCTATAATCAGATGTGGTTTTGATAACAATGTATTCATACACTATAAATGTCCCGCCGGTGACAAAAACGTCATGTTCATCAGCAAAAGCAATGCAGAAACCGCACGTGGTACTCTCAAAACCAGAGGATGGAACAAAACTATGGTTGCACTTGTTTCTGCAATTTCCAGATTGTGGGACTAATAAAAGACCATCTTTATCTTAATCTTATATCTACAGCAATAGATACTGCATTAACTGTTCTCATGCAGTGCTTCAATGCACATTCTACGTTGTCTAGTTTGGAATAGAAGTATGCGATTGGTTTCATCTTATCTCCATGTTTCTACACTAAAACTAAGGCCTTTTGCATCTGGACAAAGGGTCAGTGCCATACTTCATACGAACACTTGTTTCCTTTCACAAAAGCTGAATATGCTTTATCAGTCCAGTGTAAGGACAATGTCATTTAGAGGTTTTCCTCATTCATCATTTTACTCAGTGGCACAGTAATTTCTGCATAATTTGGAACTCAGACTTTACAATAATTTGTTAATCTTAAGCATGTTAATTTTATTTTTATTTCCTATTTTTCTAACTTTATGACTCATTTTACTTCAACCAGTTCTACCTCAAAGTGAACAAGTACACATCAATGTTATTTGTAGTCTCTAATTTCTTCTCTGCTTTAATTCCTTGGATGTTAAGATGGCGGCGCGCATGGACGCAGCGGCTAACAGCTCCCCCTCACAGTGCTCCTTATTACTTTTTATTAGTGTTTGCTTGCTCTTATTGGCATCAACTGAGGCACAACATCGATATACCCGCCAGGACATCGTGAACATTGGATATCGATGCGAAATAACCATCACAGAGGAATTTTGCTATGATCGCAAAATTCCGAACGAACTGGCGAGGCTGCCCGGCTCACCGTGGCTGGTCATCGGGACCGGGAGGCGGCGCAGGCGACGCAGAGAGAGGAAGCAGAAGCGAGGCTGCAGGTCCGGTGTCTTGCAACGGCTGCGACGGCAGCCCCATAGGCAACCACTACCGAGTCTGCACCTCACCAACGCCAGATCCGTGGTCCACAAAATCGACGACCTGGGATTACAAATCCTGGGAAACCGCTATGTGCGCGATAGCAGTGTGATCGTCGTCACGGAAACCTGGCTGCACGCAGACGTCCCCGACGCTAGCATCCAGCTGGCCGGGCGCTCGCTACATCGCGCGGATCGGACGAGGGACACCGGTAAGAGGAGGGGCGGGGGGCTCTGTGTTTACGTGCATGAGAACTGGTGCGGCGATAGCACGATCGTCGAGAAGCACTCTTCCCCCGACATCGAGTTCATGTCCGTTAAATGCCGGCCTTATTTTCTCCCGAGGGAGCTAACGGTAGTGATTCTCACAGCTGTTTACATCCCTCCCGACGCTAGCACTAGCACGGCGCTCTCGCTACTCGCGTGCGTCATCAATAAACATCAGCGGGCGCACCCTGATGGCGGTCACATTGTAGCGGGAGACTTTAATAAGGCCAATTTAAAGACTGTACTCCCAGAGTTTCACCAGCATGTCAAGTGCCCGACGAGGGGAGACAACACTCTCGACCATGTGTACTCGAACATCAAGCACGCATACAGAGCCCTCCCACTCGCCCCCCTCGGCCAGTCAGACCACCTGTCCTTGCAGCTCGCACCTGCGTACACCCCTCTCAGGCGCAGATTCAGGCCTACCACAAAGACTGTGAAAACCTGGCGTGACGACGCCATGAGTGAATTACAGGACTGCTTTCATGACACAAACTGGGACCTCTTTGATCATCAGGACCTTGATGTCTACACGCATTGTGTACTGGACTACATCAAGTTCTGCATGGAAACTGTGTCCCAACAAAAGACTATACGGACCTTCCCAAATGCGAAGCCCTGGATGTCCAGCAGGGTTCGCGCTCTCCTCAAGGCCCGTGACGCTGCCTTCAGGTCAGGCGACAAAGCCCAGTACAGGGTGGCTCGTGCTGACCTGAGCAAAGGCATCAAGCTAGCAAAGGCAACCTACAAGGGGAGGCTGGAGGCCCACCTTGCCAGTAACAGACCACGGGAGGTGTGGCAGGGTCTACGGAGCATCACCAACTTCCGTGGCAGCAGCACGACCTCTGCAGACCCGAGTGCATCGCTGGCAGAGGAGCTTAACTGCTTCTTCGCTCGCTTTGACTCGCCCCAACCATCACACCCCCGCACTTCAAGCTCCAACTCCCCCCCACTCATCGTAGAGGAACACGGTCAACCCCAGGAAAAGCTACTGGACCCGACGGAATACCAGGCAAGGTCCTCAGAGCATGTGCCCACCAACTGTCACATGTTTTCTGCAGGATCTTCAACCGCTCCCTGGCTCAGGCAGTCATCCCCTCCTGCTTGAAAACCTCCACCATTATTCCTGTCCCCAAAAAGTCACCAGCCGTCCACCTGAATGACTACCGTCCTGTTGCTCTCACACCAGTCATTATGAAGTGCTTCGAGAGGCTGGTTCTCCAGCACATCAGGGACTGCCTTCCTCCCACTCTGGACCCCTACCAGTTTGCATACCGGGCTAACAGATCCACTGAGGACGCCATCGACACTGCTCTGCATGTTGTACTGGGCCACCTGGAACAACAGCGGAGCTATGCAAGGATGCTCTTTGTGGACTACAGCTCGGCATTCAACACGATCATCCCAGACATCCTCGTCGCCAAACTGGACACTCTCGGCCTCCCTGCCCTCACACGCATCTGGATTAAGGACTTTCTGACCAACAGACCCCAGACTGTGTTGCTCGGCCCCTACACGTCCTCCACCCTCATGCTGAGCACCGGTTCCCCCCAAGGATGCGTGCTGAGCCCTCTCCTGTACGCCCTCTACACCTACGACTGCAGCCCGGCCCACGGCAACAACACCATCGTCAAGTTTGCTGACGACACGACAGTGGTCGGTCTGATCTCGGAAGGTTACGAGACAGCCTACAGAGAGGAGGTAAAGAGACTGACAACTTGGTGCAAGGACAACAGACTGCACCTTAACTCTGCTAAAACAAAGGAGATTGTCGTCGACTTCAGGAGGAACAAGACGCTGCCGCCCCCCCTCTGCATCGAAGGCGTGTGTGTGGAGAGGGTCCACACGTTCAAGTTCCTGGGAGTACAGATCTCCGATGACCTTTCTTGGAGTCACAACACCACAGCAGTGGTAAAGAAGGTCCGCCAACGTCTGCACTTCCTGAGAGTCCTCAGGAAATTCAACCTGGACAGGAAGCTGCTGCTGGCCTTCTACCACTCGTCCATCGAGAGCCTGCTGACGTACTCTGTCTCCACCTGGTACAGCGGCTGCACTGAGGCGGACAGAGTGAGGCTCCAGAGGACAGTCAAAACAGCGCAAAGGATTATTGGCTGCCCTCTCCCCTCGCTGTCGGACATCTACACCGCCCGGTGCCTCAGAAGGGCTCTCAACATCGTCAAAGACAATACCCACCCAAACTCACACCTGTTCGACCTGTTGCCCTCTGGCAGGCGCTACAGATGCATCAAATCAAGGACCAATAGACTGAGAAACAGTTTCTTTCCGAGAGCCATCTCCATACTGAACTCTCACACACACACGAGACCACCCTAACCTTGCAAAACAGCATTGTGATGTGTTTCTATATGCCCTATTCAGTCTTATTTATTTATCTAATTTATATATTTGTCTGTATTATTGTTGTATTGCACTGGAGAGGGGAGCCCTCTAATCTCGTTGCACACTTGAGTACAATGACAATAAAGGGATTTCTATTTCTATTTCTATTTCTATTTCTAATGTAAATACTAGCCCTTCTTATCAAATTACCATCTTTTTTTTCCGTGTCATTTCCATCTGTGCATTTCATTCCAGTTACTAACTACAGTTACCTTAATAGAAAGATCATCAACTGAAGTATGAAACATAACATATTTATTTCTTCAAATCATCCTTACAGCAGAACCTAATTCTTATCCTTATTCATTTGTTCAAGTCACACCTTCTTCAATCACCAAACTCTCTCTCTGACTTCCTCCCCCTACTTGGGAACGAGCATCTAACTTCAAAGAGCTGTTAACTCTTTGTTACAGCACACTCATGAGTTACGATTACACCAATACCCATTGCCCTCTGTCAAACTTTCCTCACTCCTTTTTTTTTTTTAATTTTCCAAATTCACTGTAGCCTTACCAAAGCCACTCAAAACTATCAAGGTATCAAATCAAAAACTACAAAATCAGGAAACACCTATGCTCCTACAAGGGTTTCTCATGCTCACTTCTTCATTCAATTAAGATTTCACAACACCTACTCCTCTCTTTCTGAAAAAGACACAAGTATACAATTAAGTAAAACCCATCATCAGAATGATATACCTTGTCTGTCGGATCATGTAAGTATAAATTGTGCCATCAATAATCTTTTTCTGTAAATTAATCACATCCCCACAACTTGGGCTCTCATTGTTCTGTAAAAGTAAACCTAATTTCAATTCATGCAACCAACTCAGTGTCCTTCTGGGTCCCTCAACCACACAGGTTCTAATTCTTTTACTCTAGACAGTTTTCCACTTGCAAATCTGACTATGACACATTTCTCTTGCTCTATCATTTGGAATTAATTTATTACAAGCAATCCTACATGCACCAGTGTCACATAAAAAGGTAATTGGTGACCCATTTACCAATAAGGTTATTTCAGCTCAGTTATTTCATCAAAGGCCAATATCTCTTGTAAATTTAGGAGGACCTCTTCATCTAGAAACTCATCTGTTCCTTGATCAGCCTCTAAATCCTGTTTAGATGCTTCCTATCCTAGTCATGCTGAAGGTTGCTTTTTCTCAGGGCAATCTCTTGCTATATGGCCTTCTTTACCACAACGCCAGCAGCCTGATGTATTTTGCCTGTTTGCTCCTCTTCCTATTCTTCCTCCTCTCTGTCGTCTGCCCCTTTGTCCTCTAAAGCTACCGGCCCTTTCCACCTCGATAAAAGACCTCCTGTCCTACCTGTCCTACCTGACCTGTCCTGTCTATAGACCTCTGCTTCTTTTTATTTTCTATCTTCTCAGCATGGAGGGCGTGATTTACATACTCCTCCAGGGTACCTGTTGGCAGGCAAATGAAATGTTTATTTACCCACTTATGAATTACCTCTCTTGAGCCTGCATGTAAAGCATTCTTCAACTGCTGTTGAAATGGCCCATTTACATTACCATTTTCCTGTAGCCCGCTGTGATTTTTAAACACAGCTGTCATTCTCACTTTGTGTTGCTCAAAAGTCTCATCATCCTTTTGTTTTACTCTTCCTATTTCAGTGTAATTTGCTCTATCTGACTTTTCGCATTCCTTTCCTTTGCTTATTTTGTTTTCATTCTCTTTTTGTTTCCTGTATCCCTCTTCTCTTTTTAAGGCTACCCTCATCCAATATTCTGTTTCCTCAAAGCCATTTTTCTTCATCTTTTTGGGGTCTTTTTCGTCTTTCCTATGATTGATCCCTGCAATGCGGCTATTTTTTGTGTATTTAACTGACCATTAAAGCCATGTTCAGTTATCCATGTATCTAAATACTGAGTTTTATCAGGATCCTGTTTTTCGATGAACTTCCAATCTCTACACTGCAGCGTATCCCTGGGTTTTATTTTACTACCTAATATCCCCATTTTAGAAAATTTGGACCAGTTTGTCAACACCTAAGGTGTTCTAAAAACTGGTTTCTCATCAGTAGGACAGCAACTCAAATTTCCTGTTGTGGTAATTCTCAATTCAACCTTTTCAGGTGGAGAATTATTGCCTTTGCATCCACACCAGTCTGCTGTGTACAACCCTACTGTATTACATCGGATAAAATACCAAGTGGTATTTGTAATCCCCAATCACACCGTTCACTCACTTTACATACGGTTTGCGCAAACATTCACACACGGAATTTAAGTGTACACACAGACTCCGCCGTCCTACTTTCTCCACGGAATTTCTCGGACTCCGCCGTCATATACCTGCCATTGACTAGTATTCACAGGGTTTTTTTATTTCTCACTCCACTGTCCTTCATGGACCTGCCATCGACTAGTATGCACAGGATTTCTTATCTATACACAATTTCTTTCTCTTTTCTCTATCTTTCTTTCTTTCTCTTTTCTTATTTCATCTCTACTTCATGTCTTTCTTTGCTTTTTTTCTTTTTTATGTTTTATTTTTATTTATTTATTCTTAATGCTCATTTATTTATTCTGAACACTTATTTATTTATTCTTAACGCGCAATGACCTCCAGTCAGTCACTTCCCCCCTAAAAAAAAATATCTCACCACTGTTGTCTTCCCTCCATTGGATCGCCGTCAACCGTCAGATCCCAGCTGGTGGGGTGAGGTCCAGTCCTGGAAAAGGATTTTTAGGCTCTCTCTAGTGAGCCTGCCATGGCCATGGTCTTTCTGGAGTTCACCACACCCGCTGGAATCCTCAGGTATCTTGGCTTCCCGCTCGAAGGACCAAAATAATGTCAGGTTCAATCACCTAAGCATTCACTGAACAAAGGCAAAATGAATGAAAGGAAGACAAGAGTTGATCTTTTACTCGCGAGGAGAACGAACGGAGGTGTGCTCAGTTACATCTCCAACTTCGTTCTGGAGCACACTCCGCCGAGCCCTCTATTTTATTTGGGAAGTCCCTAAACAATACAATGTATTTGCACTAAGGAACGAAGGGGGGAGCACCAGCAGGAACATGTAAACATTTCAGACACAAGAGGAAAGACAGACATCAATGGCAGTCATTTACTGATTGAAAAGGCAGATATGCCTTTTAGTGCTCTGGCACTAAAGTCTCAGTCCTTTTGGTTCAGAGGTGTGTCTCGGCACACCTCCTTTGATGTTGTAGACGTTGATCCTGTCTTCAGGCATCCGCTTCTCTTGAAGTCTTCTCATCCATATGGTCAAACATAGGTCACACTGTGGAACAATTCTTTTGCAATACTAATAGAGTAAAATATGGGATAAAATATATCTTCAACCTAACAATAGTGTAAACTGACATACTGAAGACTGGACAGTCATTAATTTGATTGTCCAGTCTTTCCCTCATGAGGTAATGCTTCACTTAGAAAATGTGTACAGCGCGAGCTGAAAATGCATTTGCAGTACTAAACTACCACATTTCTATAACAGCTTAATTCAACGTTTCCAATGTAAATTTCTTCCTTTATATAGTGTAAACTGACATACTGAAGACTGGACAGTCATTAATTTGATTGTCCAGTATTTCCCTTATGAGATATTGCCTCACTTTGCAAATGTGCACAGCGCAAGCTGAAAATGCATTTGCAGCACAATAAAAACCCAAACTTCTATAACAGCTAAACCAAACGTTTCCAATGAAAGATTCCACCTTTATATCGTGGAAAAAGACATCCTGAAGCCTGGACAGTCATTAATTTGATTGTCCAGTATTTCCCTTATGAGATAATGCCTCACATAGCAGAATCATAAAAACATGGACGTGATGGTAAACTGTCCATTGTGCCGATAGATGGTATTCTCATGAGGTTAGGCTTGCTATGGAGAGTGGCATGGGGGTTGTGTCTCATGGTTGGAATGGGAAAGATGTCAATTTGGGACACATCGTCAGTAGTGTTCCATCAAATCACTGGGTGTTTCGGCCTTTATCACTAGACACCCTCATCGATGGTGGCCAGCGGCCGGTTGATCACGCCCGCGCTTATGTCCCATGCCCAATTAACTGTGGTGGATGGTTCTGCCCTGGGTACTCAAGTGGGATGACGCAGATTAGTGGTGGGATGGGGAGGGGGGACGGGGGTCATGTTGCTGATCTATGAGCCCAGTAGGGGTCCTTCCTCTTCATCCAGATCCACTGGCTGCTTCTTTCAGCCGCTTTAGAGAGCGATCTGACTGTGTGCCGCAGAGCCTGTCCATGGATTCCCAGGTCTTTCAGCAGCTTGATGGTTGATGAGGCCAGAAACCCTCTGCATCCAACTTCGACGGGATAGACCTTGGCTTTCCACCCTCGTTGTTGTGCGTCCGCCGCCAGTTCAGTGTAGCGCAACTTCTTACGCTCATAGGCCTCTTCAACTGCATTTTCCCACGGGACTGTGAGCTCTGCAATGTAGACAGTCTTCAATGAATGGGACCACAGCACTAAGTCTGGCCTTAGGGTGGTGGTTGCAATCTCTGCTGGGAAGATTAGTTGCTGACCTATATCGACCAGCATCTTCCAATCCCGAGCCTTGGTTAGCTGACCAACTTCTGGCTTGAGAAAAGGATGGTTGGGCTTTTCCTGTCCCTCTCGGACAAATTTTGGTGCTGTAATGGTAGTGGTGGCTCTTAAGGGCAAGGAGTTGATGGTAGTTCTCCTGCTTTCAAGCACTGCTGCCAAGCTCTTGAGGACCTGGTTGTGCCTCCAGGTATAGCGGCCTTGTGTGAGGCTGGTCTTACAACCAGTCAGGATGTGTTTGAGAGTTGCTGGTGTTGGGCAGAGGGCACAGGTTGGATCTTCGCCATACCACTGGTGGAGGTTTTTTGGGGATGGCAGCACGTCATTGGTAGCTCTGATGATGAAGCTGATGTTGCTAGCTTCCATCTCCCAGAGATCCCTCCAGCCAAGCTTTCTTTTCTCCAGGCCTTCCCACCTCATCCACTGTCCCTGCTTGGCAAGCGAGACAGCCTTTGCAGACCTTTCAGCCTCTTCCTGGCGGCGCACCTCCTCCACGACCATTTTTTTCCTCTCTGCGGTTGAGGCCTTACACCAAGTTGGTTTGCTTGCTGTAAGGCCAAAGCCTCCTCTTCCCCTCTGGACGTGTCCCACAATATCGCTGTGCCTCAGGGCTGCTGTGGCATGCTGCACTGCACTGGATGGTGTCCATTTCCGTGCAGTTGACAGGGGTGGTGCCGTTTCACTGATGGTCCGGTCTCTGGAGTCCGTCAGCGTCATCTGTAGTCTCACTTTAGAGCACTTGTATTCTTCAGTGAGACTTGTGATGGGCAGTTCGAGGACTCCTTTGCCATAGAGGCTGATGTTATTCAGACAGCGTGGGACACCAAGCCACTGTTTCACATATACTGTGATGGCTCGCTCCATCTTCTCCACAGTTGTTAGTGGGACCTCGTAGACAGTGAGTGGCCACATCACGAGAGGGAGAAGCCCAAATTGCAGACACCAGAGCTTGAGCTTCCCTGGTAGTGGAGTCTTGTTGATGTTGTTCAGGTCGTTGATGATATCCTGTCTTAGCTGCTGCACCTGGTTTTTATCCTTAAGACTTGAGTCATACCATCTGCCCAGGCTTTTGACAGGTTGTTCTGCCACCGTTGGTATTGGTTCGTCACCAATGCAGAACTTCACGTCTTTTAGCTCTCCCTTGATTATCGAGATGCTACGTGACTTGTTCGGCTTGATTTTCATCCGGGCCCAGCTGATGTTTTCCTGCAGCTTACCAAGTAGCCGCCTGGTGCAAGCTGCAGTGGTGGTCAGAGTGGTCATGTCGTCCATATATACTCGGACGGTGGAAGGCGGATCCCGTTCCTGGTTCGCTCACCCCGCCACCCATTTTGAGGCCCTGATGATGACCTCCATGGCCATTGTAAAGGCCAGGGGTGAGATCGTGCAACCTGCCATGATGCCTACTTCTACTTGCTGCCATGATGTTTTGAAGTCGGGTGTTGTGAAGCACAGCTGCAGGTCTTCAAAGTAGAATTTTACCAAGGTAGTGATGGATGTTGGAACGCGGAAGAAGTTGAAGGACTCCCAGAGAAGGCTATGCGGAACTGAACCAAAGGCATTGGCTAGGTCGAGAAAGATGACATGAAGATCCCCTTTGTTCTTCTTCGCTGCTTGAATCTGATGCCAGATCATACTGGTGTGCTCCAAGCAGCCAGAGAATCCAGAAATTCCAGCCTTTTGTACGGATGTGTCAATGTACTCGTTTTTTCTCCAGGTAGGTGGTGTGTGTCAAGACGCTGAAAAAGATTTTCCCTTCAACGTTGAGAAGGCTGATTGGCCGAAATTGACTGATATCTGCGTCCTTCTCTTTTGGAATTAGTACACCTCCAGCCCTTCGCCATGCCTTTGGTATTATCCCCTTCTGCCAGACGATTCTCATTAGCCTCCAAAGATAGCGTAGGACATCTGGTGAGTTCTTGTAGAGCTTATATGACACTCCATTTGGTCCTGGTGCAGATCCTGATCTTGCACGCCCACCATGTTCTCCACTTCTTTCCATTTTGGAGGGCCGGTCTCGATGTTGACCTCTGGTGGTCGAATGGGGGGGATATCATGTGGGATGGCTAGCTGTTCATGCCTTTTCGTGTCTTGGTAGACCTTTTCCAGGTGCTCTTCAAGTTCCTTCTTTGAAGTTTGCAGGAACCCGCTTTTGTCCTTAGCGAAGAGATCTTTGACAAACTTGAAGGGATTTTTATAGAACAGGGTTCTTGTGTGTTCCTTCTTCCTGCGAAGTTTCCTCAAGTTCTCTGCTCTTCGTAAGGTTTTCAACCGGAGCTTGATGTCCCCATGGAGCAGCATGAGACCTTCTCTCTCTGGATCAGAGGCTTTTCTCCACTGTTTCCGCAGGTCCCTTCTTTCCCTGATCAGTCTCTCTATCTCTTGTTGCCTCCTAGGTTTGGTTGGTGGTGGTATTTTGTTGGTGGTTTTCCAGCTGTTCACTCCAAAGCGCTCCTCTCCATAGTGGTAGATGATGTCACCGATGTGTTCCAGCTTTCTCTCTGCAGTGCCCACTTGTTGCTCCAACATTTTCACCAGGTCGTTATTGACGGTTTCCCACTCTCTCTTCTCAATAGTTTTGGGCCACCTCACACTCTGTCTGTGCCCTTTGATCTTGTTCTCTTTGGGAGGTCTCTGTGGCTGGGTGGGTTCTACCTCCTGCAATTCTGTGTTTATAATACCCTCCTCAGTGACAGGGGGGCTGATGCTCTGCGAACTTTGGGTTTTTTCCCGTCGCTGTGCTTCACTCGACTGATTTGACGCATTACTTCGTAAGAAGTATTGGTCAATGCGAGGCCCTTGACTCGGCTTTCCCAAACACCGCTTCTTTCCTTGGTGGATCTTCAACCCTGTAACTGATGTTACTTTTGCCCAGCCACAGGTGCAGACCTGAAGTGAGTGTCCTGCTGCCATTGTCTCATGCACCGTGTTCTTGCTCGTAGTCATGTTTGTTCCTAGGTCTGTAACCGTGTGGTCAGTCATTGAGCCATCTTGCGCCCCCGCTCTCGCAGGCTGTAGGGGTGTCATTCTTTGTAGACTTTCTGTAGCACTTGGCGGGTGTCTCCAACAAACTGAACACAGTGTCAGAGACTGCCAGCATGGGTAGCTAGCCCATGTCAGCCCCAGTGGGGTCTATTCCCTCCTGTCAGCAGTCTCTCCAGGCTGTCACACAGACTTTTTCTAAGTGTTGCTGTATCTCATGAAGGAAATACTGGACAAAGAAATTAATGACTTCCCAGGCTTCAGGATGCATTTTTACACTATATAAATGTGGAAATTTACATTGGAATCGTTTGGTTTAGCTGTTAATGAAGTTTCGTTTTTTTAGTGCTGCAAATTCATTGTCTGCTGGCGCTGTACACTTTTTCTAAGTGTTGCAATATCTCATGAAGGAAATACTGGACAATCAAATTAATGACTTCCCAGGCTTCAGGATGCCTTTTTACACTATATAAATGTGGAAATTTACATTGGAAACGTTTGGTTTAGCTGTTAATGAAGTTTCGTTTTTTTAGTGCTGCAAATTCATTGTCTGCTGGCGCTGTACACTTTTTCTAAGTGTTGCAATATCTCATGAAGGAAATACTGGACAATCAAATTAATGACTTTCCAGGCTTCAGGATGCCTTTCTACACTGTATAAAGGTGGAAATTTACATTGGAAACGTTTGGTTTAGCTGTTATAAAAGTTTGTTTTTTTAGTGCTGTAAATGCATTCTCAGCTCGCGCTGTACACATTTGCTATGTGAGGCATTATCTCATAAGGGAAATACTGGACAATCAAATTAATGACTTCCCAGGCTTCAGGATGCCTTTTTACACTATATAAAGGTGGAAATTTACATTGGAAACGTTTGGTTTAGCTGTTATAAAAGTTTGGTTTTTTAGTGCTGTAAATGCATTTTCAGCTCGCGCTGTACACATTTGCTATGTGAGGCATTATCTCAAAAGGGAAATACTGGACAATCAAATTAATGACTTCCCAGGCTTCAGGATGCCTTTTTACACTATATAAAGGTGGAAATTTACATTGGAAACGTTTGGTTTAGCTGTTATAAAAGTTTGGTTTTTTAGTGCTGTAAATGCATTTTCAGCTCGCGCTGTACACATTTGCTATGGTGAGGCATTATCTCATAAGGGAAATACTGGACAATCAAATTAATGACTTCCCAGGCTTCAGGATGTCTTTTTACACTATATAAAGGTGGAAATTTACATTGGAAACGTTTGGTTTAGCTGTTATAAAAGTTTGTTTTTTTTGTGCTGTAAATGCATTTTCAGCTCGCGCTGTACACATTTGCTATGTGAGGCATTATCTCATAAGGGAAATACTGGACAATCAAATTAATGACTTCCCAGGCTTCAGGATGCCTTTTTACACTATATAAATGTGGAAATTTACATTGGAAACGTTTGGTTTAGCTGGAAATGAAGTTTCGTTTTTTTAGTGCTGCAAATTCATTGTCTGCTGGCGCTGTACACTTTTTCTAAGTGTTGCAATATCTCATGAAGGAAATACTGGACAATCAAATTCATGACTTTCCAGGCTTCAGGATGCCTTTCTACACTATATAAAGGTGGAAATTTACATTGGACACGTTTGGTTTAGCTGTTATAAAAGTTTGGTTTTTTAGTGCTGTAAATGCATTTTCAGCTCGCGCTGTACACATTTGCTATGTGAGGCATTATCTCATAAGGGAAATACTGGACAATCAAATTAATGACTTCCCAGGGTTCAGGATGCCTTTTTACACTATATAAATGTGGAAATTTACATTGGAAACGTTTGGTTTAGCTGTTAATGAAGTTTCGTTTTTTTAGTGCTGAAAATTCATTGTCTGCTGGCGCTGTACACTTTTTCTAAGTGTTGCAATATCTCATGAAGGAAATACTGGACAATCAAATTAATGACTTTCCAGGCTTCAGGATGCCTTTCTACACTATATAAAGGTGGAAATTTACATTGGAAACGTTTGGTTTAGCTGTTATAAAAGTTTGGTTTTTTAGTGCTGTAAATGCTATGTGAGGCATTATCTCATAAGGGAAATATTGGACAATCAAATTAATGACTGCCCAGGCTTCAGGATGTCTTTTTTACACTATATAAAGGTGGAAATTTACATTGGAAACGTTTAGTTTAGCTGTTATAAAAGTTAGTTTTTTTAGTGCTGTAAATGCATTTTCAGCTCGCGCTGTACACATTTGCTATGTGAGGCATTATCTCATAAGGGAAATACTGGACAATCAAATTAATGACTTCCCAGGCTTCAGGATGCCTTTTTACACTATATAAATGTGGAAATTTACATTGGAAACGTTTGGTTTAGCTGTTAATGAAGTTTCGTTTTTTTAGTGCTGCAAATTCATTGTCTGCTGGCGCTGTACACTTTTTCTAAGTGTTGCAATATCTCATGAAGGAAATACTGGACAATCAAATTAATGACTTCCCAGGCTTCAGGATGCCTTTTTACACTATATAAATGTGGAAATTTACATTGGAAACGTTTGGTTTAGCTGTTAATGAAGTTTCGTTTTTTTAGTGCTGCAAATTCATTGTCTAATGATAATAATAATATAATAATAATGCCTTTATTAGTCCCACAATGGGGAAATTCGAGATTCGAACCCAGGCCTCCTGGGGAGACTGGGTCCGGAACGCGGCGCCTTAGACCACTCGGCCATCCTGGCAGCCAATTCGAGATTCGAACCCAGGCCTCTTGGGGAGACTGGGACCGGAACGCGGCGCCTTAGACCACTCGGCCATCCTGGCAGCCTGCTGTCTGCTGTCGCTGTACACTTTTTCTAAGTGTTGCAATATCTCATGAAGGAAATACTGGACAATCAAATTAATGACTTTCCAGGCTTCAGGATGCCTTTTTACACTATATAAAGGTGGAAATTTACATTGGAAACGTTTGGTTTAGCTGTTATAAACGTTTGTTTTTTTAGTGCTGTAAATGCATTTTCAGCTCGCGCTGTACACATTTGCTATGTGAGGCATTATCCCATAAGGGAAATACTGGACAATCAAATTAATGACTTACCAGGCTTCAGGAGACCTTTTTACACTATATAGAGGTGGAAATTTACATTGGAAACGTTTAGTTTAGCTGTTATAAAAGTTTGTTTTTTTAGTGCTGTAAATGCATTTTCAGCTCGCGCTGTACACATTTGCTATGTGAGGCATTATCTCATAAGGGAAATAATGGACAATCAAATTAATGACTTCCCAGGCTTCAGGATGCCTTTTTACACTATATAAATGTGGAAATTTACATTGGAAACGTTTGGTTTAGCTGTTAATGAAGTTTCGTTTTTTTAGTGCTGCAAATTCATTGTCTGCTGGCGCTGTACACTTTTTCTAAGTGTTGCATTTTCTCATGAAGGAAATACTGGACAATCAAATTAATGACTTTCCAGGCTTCAGGATGCCTTTTTACACTATATAAAGGTGGAAATTTACATTGTAAACGTTTGGTTTAGCTGTTATAAAAGTTTGTTTTTTTAGTGCTGTAAATGCATTTTCAGCTCGCGCTGTACACATTTGCTATGTGAGACATTATCTCATAATGGAAATGCTGGACAATCAAATTAATGACTTCCCAGGCTTCAGGAGACCTTTTTACACTATATAATTGTGGAAATTTACATTGGAAACGTTTGGTTTAGCTGTTATAAAAGTTTGGTTTTTTAGTGCTGTAAATGCATTTTCAGCTCGCGCTGTACACATTTGCTATGAGAGGCATTATCTCATAAGGAAAATATTGGACAATCAAATTAATGACTGCCCAGGCTTCAGGATATCTTTTTACACGACATAAAGGTGGAAATTTACATTGGAAACGTTTGGTTTAGCTGTTAATGAAGTTTCGTTTTTTTAGTGCTGCAAATTCATTGTCTGCTGGCGCTGTACACTTTTTCTAAGTGTTGCAATATCTCATGAAGGAAATACTGGACAATCAAATTAATGACTTTCCAGGCTTCAGGATGCCTTTCTACACTATATAAAGGTGGAAATTTACATTGGAAACGTTTGGTTTAGCTGTTATAAAAGTTTGGTTTTTTAGTGCTGTAAATGCATTTTCAGCTCGCGCTGTACACATTTGCTATGAGAGGCATTATCTCATAAGGGAAATATTGGACAATCAAATTAATGACTGCCCAGGCTTCAGGATGTTTTTTTTACACTATATAAAGGTGGAAATTTACATTGGAAACGTTTGGTTTAGCTGTTATAAAAGTTTGGTTTTTTAGTGCTGTAAATGCATTTTCAGCTCGCGCTGTACACATTTTCTATGAGAGGCATTATCTCATAAGGGAAATATTGGACAATCAAATTAATGACTGCCCAGGCTTCAGGATGTCTTTTTACACTATATAAAGGTGGAAATTTACATTGGAAACGTTTAGTTTAGCTGTTATAAAAGTTTGTTTTTTTAGTGCTGTAAATGCATTTTCAGCTCGCGCTGTACACATTTGCTATGTGAGGCATTATCTCATAAGGGAAATACTGGACAATCAAATTAATGACTTCCCAGGCTTCAGGATGCCTTTTTACACTATATAAATGTGGAAATTTACATTGGAAACGTTTGGTTTAGCTGTAAATGAAGTTTCGTTTTTTTAGTGCTGCAAATTCATTGTCTGCTGGCGTTGTACACTTTTTCTAAGTGTTGCAATATCTCATGTAGGAAATACTGGACAATCAAATTAATGACTTTCCAGGCTTCAGGATGCCTTTCTACACTATATAAAGGTGGAAATTTACATTGGAAACGTTTGGTTTAGCTGTTATAAAAGTTTGGTTTTTTAGTGCTGTAAATGCATTTTCAGCTCGCGCTGTACACATTTGCTATGAGAGGCATTATCTCATAAGGGAAATATTGGACAATCAAATTAATGACTGCCCAGGCTTCAGGATGTTTTTTTTACACTATATAAAGGTGGAAATTTACATTGGAAACGTTTGGTTTAGCTGTTATAAAAGTTTGGTTTTTTAGTGCTGTAAATGCATTTTCAGCTCGCGCTGTACACATTTTCTATGAGAGGCATTATCTCATAAGGGAAATATTGGACAATCAAATTAATGACTGCCCAGGCTTCAGGATGTCTTTTTACACTATATAAAGGTGGAAATTTACATTGGAAACGTTTAGTTTAGCTGTTATAAAAGTTTGTTTTTTTAGTGCTGTAAATGCATTTTCAGCTCGCGCTGTACACATTTGCTATGTGAGGCATTATCTCATAAGGGAAATACTGGACAATCAAATTAATGACTTCCCAGGCTTCAGGATGCCTTTTTACACTATATAAATGTGGAAATTTACATTGGAAACGTTTGGTTTAGCTGTTATAAAAGTTTGTTTTTTTCGTGCTGTAAATGCATTTTCAGCACTAAAAAACCATACTTTTATAACAGCTAAACCAAACGTTTCCAATGTAAATTTCCACCTTTATATAGTGTAAAAAGACATCCTGAAGCCTGGGCAGTCATTAATTTGATTGTCCAATATTTCCCTTATGAGATAATGCCTCTCATAGCAAATGTGTACAGCGCGAGCTGAAAATGCATTTACAGCACTAAAAAACCTAACTTTTATTACAGCTAAACCAAACGTTTCCAATGTAAATTTCCACCTTTATATAGTGTAAAAAGGCATCCTGAAGCCTGGAAAGTCATCAATTTGATTGTCCAGTATTTCCTTCATGAGATATTGCAACACTTAGAAAAAGTGTACAGCGCCAGCAGACAATGAATTTTCAGCACTAAAAAACGAAACTTCATTAACAGCTAAACCAAACGTTTCCAATGTAAATTTCCACATTTATAGAGTGTAAAAAGGCATCCTGAAGCCTGGGAAGTCATTAATTTGATTGTCCAGTATTTCCCTTATGAGATAATGCCTCACATAGCAAATGTGTTCAGTGCGAGCTGAAAATGCATTTTCAGCACTAAAAAACCAAACTTTTATAACAGCTAAACCAAACGTTTCCAATGTAAATTTCCACCTTTATATAGTGTAAAAAGACATCCTGAAGCCTGGGCAGTCATTCATTTGATTGTCCAATATTTCCCTTATGAGATAATGCCTCTCATAGCAAATGTGTACAGCGCGAGCTGAAAATGCATTTACAGCACTAAAAAACCAAACTTTTATAACAGCTAAACCAAACGTTTCCAATGTACATTTCCACCTTTATATAGTGTAGAAAGGCATCCTGAAGCCTGGAAAGTCATTAATTTGATTGTCCAGTATTTCCTTCATGAGATATTGCAACACTTAGAAAAAGTGTACAGCGCCAGCAGACAATGAATTTTCAGCACTAAAAAAACGAAACTTCATTAACAGCTAAACTAAACGTTTCCAATGTAAATTTCCACCTTTATATAGTGTAAAAAGACATCCTGAAGCCTGGGCAGTCATTAATTTGATTGTCCAATATTTCCCTTATGAGATAATGCCTCTCATAGCAAATGTGTACAGCGCGAGCGAAAAATGCATATACAGCACTAAAAAACCAAACTTTTATAACAGCTAAACCAAACGTTTCCAATGTAAATTTCCACCTTTATATAGTGTAGAAAGGCATCCTGAAGCCTGGAAAGTCATTAAATTGATTGTCCAGTATTTCCTTCATGAGAAATTGCAACACTTAGAAAAAGTGTACAGCGCCAGCAGACAATGAATTTTCAGCACTAAAAAAACGAAACTTCATTAACAGCTAAACCAAACGTTTCCAATGTAAATTTCCACATTTATAGAGTGTAAAAAGGCATCCTGAAGCCTGGGAAGTCATTCATTTGATTGTCCAGTATTTCCCTTATGAGATAATGCCTCACATAGCAAATGTGTACAGTGCGAGCTGAAAATGCATTTTCAGCACTAAAAAACCAAACTTTTATAACAGCTAAACCAAACGTTTCCAATGTAAATTTCCACCTTTATATAGTGTAAAAAGACATCCTGAAGCCTGGGCAGTCATTAATTTGATTGTCCAATATTTCCCTTATGAGATAATGCCTCTCATAGCAAATGTGTACAGCGCGAGCTGAAAATGCATTTACAGCACTAAAAAACCAAACTTTTATAACAGCTAAACCAAACGTTTCCAATGTAAATTTCCACCTTTATATAGTGTAGAAAGGCATCATGAAGCCTGGAAAGTCATTAATTTGATTGTCCAGTATTTCCTTCATGAGATATTAGAACACTTAGAAAAAGTGTACAGCGCCAGCAGACAATGAATTTTCAGCACTAAAAAAACGAAACTTCATTAACAGCTAAACCAAACGTTTCCAATGTAAATTTACACATTTATAGAGTGTAAAAAGGCATCCTGAAGCCTGGGAAGTCATTAATTTGATTGTCCAGTATTTCCCTTATGAGATAATGCCTCACATAGCAAATGTGTACAGTGCGAGCTGAAAATGCATTTTCAGCACTAAAAAACCAAACTTTTATAACAGCTAAACCAAACGTTTCCAATGTAAATTTCCACCTTTATATAGTGTAAAAAGACATCCTGAAGCCTGGGCAGTCATTAATTTGATTGTCCAGTATTTCCCTTATGAGATAATGCCTCACATAGCAAATGTGTACAGCGCGAGCTGAAAATGCATTTACAGCACTAAAAAAACAAACTTTTATAACAGCTAAACCAAACGTTTCCAATGTAAATTTCCACCTTTATATAGTGTAGAAAGGCATCCTGAAGCCTGGGCAGTCATTAATTTGATTGTCCAATATTTCCCTTCTGAGATAAAGCCTCTCATAGCAAATGTGTACAGCGCAAGCTGAAAATGCATTTACAGCACTAAAAAACCAAACTTTTATAACAGCTAAACCAAACGTTTCCAATGTAAATTTCCACCTTTATAAAGTTTAGAAAGGCATCCTGAAGCCTGGAAAGTCATTAATTTGATTGTCCAGTATTTCCTACATGAGATATTGCAAAACTTAGAAAAAGTGTACAGCGCCAGCAGACAATGAATTTTCAGCAATAAAAAAACGAAACTTCATTAACAGCTAAACCAAACGTTTCCAATGTAAATTTCCACATTTATAGAGTGTAAAAAGGCATCCTGAAGCCTGGGAAGTCATTAATTTGATTGTCCAGTATTTCCCTTATGAGATAATGCCTCACATAGCAAATGTGTACAGTGCGAGCTGAAAATGCATTTTCAGCACTAAAAAACCAAACTTTTATAACACCTAAACCAAACGTTTCCAATGTAAATTTCCACCTTTATATAGTGTAAAAAGACATCCTGAAGCCTGGGCAGTCATTAATTTGATTGTCCAATATTTCCCTTATGAGATAATGCCTCTCATAGCAAATGTGTACAGCGCGAGCTGAAAATGCATTTACAGCACAAAAAAAACAAACTTTTATAACAGCTAAACCAAACGTTTCCAATGTAAATTTCCACCTTTATATAGTGTAGAAAGGCATCCTGAAGCCTGGAAAGTCATTAATTTGATTGTCCAGTATTTCCTTCATGAGATATTGCAACACTTAGAAAAGGTGTACAGCGCCAGCAGACAATGAATTTTCAGCACTAAAAAAACGAAACTTCATTAACAGCTAAACCAAACGTTTCCAATGTACATTTCCACCTTTATATAGTGTAGAAAGGCATCCTGAAGCCTGAAAAGTCATTAATTTGATTGTCCAGTATTTCCCTTATGAGATAATGCCTCACATAGCAAATGTGTACAGCGCGAGCTGAAAATGCATTTACAGCACTAAAAAACCAAACTTTTATAACAGCTAAACCAAACGTTTCCAATGTAAATTTCCACCTTTATATAGTGTAAAAAGACATCCTGAAGCCTGGGCAGTCATTAATTTGATTGTCCAATATTTCCCTTATGAGATAATGCCTCTCATAGCAAATGTGTACAGCGCGAGCTGAAAATGCATTTACAGCACTAAAAAAACAAACTTTTATAACAGCTAAACCAAACGTTTCCAATGTAAATTTCCACCTTTATATAGTGTAGAAAGGCATCCTGAAGCCTGGAAAGTCATTAATTTGATTGTCCAGTATTTCCTTCATGAGATATTGCAACACTTAGAAAAAGTGTACAGCGCCAGCAGACAATGAATTTTCAGCACTAAAAAAACGAAACTTCATTAACAGCTAAACTAAACGTTTCCAATGTATATTTCCACCTTTATATAGTGTAAAAAGACATCCTGAAGCCTGGGCAGTCATTAATTTGATTGTCCAATATTTCCCTTATGAGATAATGCCTCTCATAGCAAATGTGTACAGCGCGAGCTGAAAATGCATTTACAGCACTAAAAAACCAAACTTTTATAACAGCTAAACCAAACGTTTCAAATGTAAATTTCCACCTTTATATAGTGTAGAAAGGCATCCTGAAGCCTGGAAAGTCATTAATTTGATTGTCCAGTATTTCCTTCATGAGATATTGCAACACTTAGAAAAAGTGTACAGCGCCAGCAGACAATGAATTTTCAGCACTAAAAAAACGAAACTTCATTAACAGCTAAACCAAACGTTTCCAATATAAATTTCCACATTTATAGAGTGTAAAAAGGCATCCTGAAGCCTGGGAAGTCATTAATTTGATTGTCCAGTATTTCCCTTATGAGATAATGCCTCACATAGCAAATGTGTACAGTGCGAGCTGAAAATGCATTTTCAGCACTAAAAAACCAAACTTTTATAACAGCTAAACCAAACGTTTCCAATGTAAATTTCCACCTTTAGATAGTGTAAAAAGACATCCTGAAGCCTGGGCAGTCATTAATTTGATTGTCCAGTATTTCCCTTATGAGATAATGCCTCACATAGCAAATGTGTACAGTGCGAGCTGAAAATGCATTTTCAGCACTAAAAAAACCAAACTTTTATAACAGCTAAACCAAACGTTTCCAATGTAAATTTCCACCTTTATATAGTGTAAAAAGACATCCTGAAGCCTGGGCAGTCATTAATTTGATTGTCCAATATTTCCCTTATGAGATAATGCCTCTCATAGCAAATGTGTACAGCGCGAGCTG
The DNA here is from genome assembly GCF_059441095.1 of Idiotropiscis lumnitzeri. Lineage (NCBI taxonomy): Eukaryota > Metazoa > Chordata > Actinopteri > Syngnathiformes > Syngnathidae > Idiotropiscis > Idiotropiscis lumnitzeri. The sequence goes on from NW_028283598.1 coordinate 924,337, forward strand.
AAAATGCATTTACAGCACTAAAAAACCAAACTTTTATAACAGCTAAACCAAACGTTTCCAATGTAAATTTCCACCTTTATATAGTGTAGAAAGGCATCCTGAAGCCTGGAAAGTCATTAATTTGATTGTCCAGTATTTCCTTCATGAGATATTGCAACACTTAGAAAAAGTGTACAGCGCCAGCAGACAATGAATTTTCAGCACTAAAAAAACGAAACTTCATTAACAGCTAAACCAAACGTTTCCAATGTAAATTTCCACATTTATAGAGTGTAAAAAGGCATCCTGAAGCCTGGGAAGTCATTAATTTGATTGTCCAGTATTTCCCTTATGAGATAATGCCTCACATAGCAAATGTGTACAGTGCGAGCTGAAAATGCATTTTCAGCACTAAAAAAACAAACTTTTATAACAGCTAAACCAAACGTTTCCAATGTAAATTTCCACCTTTATATAGTGTAAAAAGACATCCTGAAGCCTGGGCAGTCATTAATTTGATTGTCCAGTATTTCCCTTATGAGATAATGCCTCACATAGCAAATGTGTACAGTGCGAGCTGAAAATGCATTTTCAGCACTAAAAAAACCAAACTTTTATAACAGCTAAACCAAACGTTTCCAATGTAAATTTCCACCTTTATATAGTGTAAAAAGACATCCTGAAGCCTAGGCAGTCATTAATTTGATTGTCCAATATTTCCCTTATGAGACAATGCCTCTCATAGCAAATGTGTACAGCGCGAGCTGAAAATGCATTTTCAGCACTAAAAAAACAAACTTTTATAACAGCTAAACCAAACGTTTCCAATGTACATTTCCACCTTTATATAGTGTAGAAAGGCATCCTGAAGCCTGGAAAGTCATTGATTTGATTGTCCAGTATTTCCTTCATGAGATATTGCAACACTTAGAAAAAGTGTACAGCGCCAGCAGACAATGAATTTTCAGCACTAAAAAAACGAAACTTCATTAACAGCTAAACTAAACGTTTCCAATGTAAATTTCCAACTTTATATAGAGTAAAAAGACATCCTGAAGCCTGGGCAGCCATTAATTTGATTGTCCAATATTTCCCTTATGAGATAATGCCTCTCATAGCAAATGTGTACAGCGCGAGCTGAAAATGCATTTACAGCACTAAAAAACCAAACTTTTATAACAGCTAAACCAAACGTTTCCAATGTAAATTTCCACCTTTATATAGTGTAAAAAGACATCCTGAAGCCTGGGCAGTCATTAATTTGATTGTCCAATATTTCCCTTATGAGATAATGCCTCTCATAGCAAATGTGTACAGCGCGAGCTGAAAATGCATTTACAGCACTAAAAAACCAAACTTTTATAACAGCTAAACCAAACGTTTCCAAAGTAAATTTCCACCTTTATATAGTGTAGAAAGGCATCCTGAAGCCTGGAAAGTCATTAATTTGATTGTCCAGTATTTCCTTCATGAGATATTGCAACACTTAGAAAAAGTGTACAGCGCCAGCAGACAATGAATTTTCAGCACTAAAAAAAACGAAACTTCATTAATAGCTAAACTAAACGTTTCCAATGTAAATTTCCACCTTTATATAGTGTAAAAAGACATCCTGAAGCCTGGGCAGTCATTAATTTGATTGTCCAATATTTCCCTTATGAGATAATGCCTCTCATAGCAAATGTGTACAGCGCGAGCTGAAAATGCATTTACAGCACTAAAAAACCAAACTTTTATAACAGCTAAACCAAACGTTTCCAATGTAAATTTCCACCTTTATATAGTGTAGAAAGGCATCCTGAAGCCTGGAAAGTCATTAATTTGATTGTCCAGTATTTCCTTCATGAGATATTGCAACACTTAGAAAAAGTGTACAGCGCCAGCAGACAATGAATTTTCAGCACTAAAAAAACGAAACTTCATTAACAGCTAAACCAAACGTTTCCAATGTAAATTTCCACATTTATAGAGTGTAAAAAGGCATCCTGAAGCCTGGGAAGTCATTAATTTGATTGTCCAGTATTTCCCTTATGAGATAATGCCTCACATAGCAAATGTGTACAGTGCGAGCTGAAAATGCATTTTCAGCACTAAAAAACCAAACTTTTATAACAGCTAAACCAAACGTTTCCAATGTAAATTTCCACCTTTATATAGTGTAAAAAGACATCCTGAAGCCTGGGCAGTCATTAATTTGATTGTCCAATATTTCCCTTTTGAGATAATGCCTCTCATAGCAAATGTGTACAGCGCGAGCTGAAAATGCATTTACAGCACTAAAAAACCAAACTTTTATAACAGCTAAACCAAACGTTTCCAATGTACATTTCCACCTTTATATAGTGTAGAAAGGCATCCTGAAGCCTGGAAAGTCATTAATTTGATTGTCCAGTATTTCCTTCATGAGATATTGCAACACTTAGAAAAAGTGTACAGCGCCAGCAGACAATGAATTTTCAGCACTAAAAAAACGAAACTTCATTAACAGCTAAACTAAACGTTTCCGATGTAAATTTCCACCCTTATATAGTGTAAAAAGACATCCTGAAGCCTGGGCAGTCATTAATTTGATTGTCTAATATTTCCCTTATGAGATAATGCCTCTCATAGCAAATGTGTACAGCGCGAGCTGAAAATGCATTTACAGCACTAAAAAACCAAACTTTTATAACAGCTAAACCAAACGTTTCCAATGTACATTTCCACCTTTATATAGTGTAGAAAGGCATCCTGAAGCCTGGAAAGTCATTAATTTGATTGTCCAGTATTTCCTTCATGAGATATTGCAACACTTAGAAAAAGTGTACAGCGCCAGCAGACAATGAATTTTCAGCACTAAAAAAACGAAACTTCATTAACAGCTAAACTAAACGTTTCCAATGTATATTTCCACCTTTATATAGTGTAAAAAGACATCCTGAAGCCTGGGCAGTCATTAATTTGATTGTCCAATATTTCCCTTATGAGATAATGCCTCTCATAGCAAATGTGTACAGCGCGAGCTGAAAATGCATTTACAGCACTAAAAAAACAAACTTTTATAACAGCTAAACCAAACGTTTCCAATGTAAATTTCCACCTTTATATAGTGTAAAAAGACATCCTGAAGCCTGGGCAGTCATTAATTTGATTGTCCAGTATTTCCCTTATGAGATAATGCCTCACATAGCAAATGTGGACAGTGCGAGCTGAAAATGCATTTTCAGCACTAAAAAAACCAAACTTTTATAACAGCTAAACCAAACGTTTCCAATGTAAATTTCCACCTTTATATAGTGTAAAAAGACATCCTGAAGCCTGGGCAGTCATTAATTTGATTGTCCAGTATTTCCCTTATGAGATAATGCCTCACACAGCAAATGTGTACAGTGCGAGCTGAAAATGCATTTTCAGCACTAAAAAAACCAAACTTTTATAACAGCTAAACCAAACGTTTCCAATGTAAATCTCCACCTTTATATAGTGTAAAAAGACATCCTGAAGCCTGGGCAGTCATTAATTTGATTGTCCAATATTTCCCTTCTGAGATAATGCCTCTCATAGCAAATGTGTACAGCGCGAGCTGAAAATGCATTTACAGCACTAAAAAACCAAACTTTTATAACAGCTAAACCAAACGTTTCCAATGTACATTTCCACCTTTATATAGTGTAGAAAGGCATCCTGAAGCCTGGAAAGTAATTAATTTGATTGTCCAGTATTTCCTTCATGAGATATTGCAACACATAGAAAAAATGTACAGCGCCAGCAGACAATGAATTTTCAGCACTAAAAAAACGAAACTTCATTAACAGCTAAACTAAACGTTTCCAATGTGAATTTCCACCTTTATATAGTGTAGAAAGGCATCCTGAAGCCTGGAAAGTCATTAATTTGATTGTCCAGTATTTCCTTCATGAGATATTGCAACACTTAGAAAAAGTGTACAGCGCCAGCAGACAATGAATTTTCAGCACTAAAAAAACGAAACTTCATTAACAGCTAAACTAAACGTTTCCAATGTAAATTTCCACCCTTATATAGTGTAAAAAGACATCCTGAAGCCTGGGCAGTCATTAATTTGATTGTCCAATATTTCCCTTATGAGATAATGCTTCTCATAGCAAATGTGTACAGCGCGAGCTGAAAATGCATTTACAGCACTAAAAAACCAAACTTTTATAACAGCTAAACCAAACGTTTCCAATGTAAATTTCCACCTTTATATAGTGTAGAAAGGCATCCTGAAGCCTGGAAAGTCATTAATTTGATTGTCCAGTATTTCCTTCATGAGATATTGCAACACTTAGAAAAAGTGTACAGCGCCAGCAGACAATGAATTTTCAGCACTAAAAAAACGAAACTTCATTAACAGCTAAACCAAACGTTTCCAATGTAAATTTCCACATTTATAGAGTGTAAAAAGGCATCCTGAAGCCTGGGAAGTCATTAATTTGATTGTCCAGTATTTCCCTTATGAGATAATGCCTCACATAGCAAATGTGTACAGTGCGAGCTGAAAATGCATTTTCAGCACTAAAAAACCAAACTTTTATAACAGCTAAACCAAACGTTTCCAATGTAAATTTCCACCTTTATATAGTGTAAAAAGACATCCTGAAGCCTGGGCAGTCATTAATTTGATTGTCCAGTATTTCCCTTATGAGATAATGCCTCACACAGCAAATGTGTACAGTGCGACTGAAAATGCATTTTCAGCACTAAAAAAACCAAACTTTTATAACAGCTAAACCAAACGTTTCCAATGTAAATTTCCACCTTTATATAGTGTAAAAAGACATCCTGAAGCCTGGGCAGTCATTAATTTGATTGTCCAATATTTCCCTTCTGAGATAATGCCTCTCATAGCAAATGTGTACAGCGCGAGCTGAAAATGCATTTACAGCACTAAAAAACCAAACTTTTATAACAGCTAAACCAAACGTTTCCAATGTACATTTCCACCTTTATATAGTGTAGAAAGGCATCCTGAAGCCTGGAAAGTCATTAATTTGATTGTCCAGTATTTCCTTCATGAGATATTGCAACACTTAGAAAAAGTGTACAGCGCCAGCAGACAATGAATTTTCAGCACTAAAAAAACGAAACTTCATTAACAGCTAAACTAAACGTTTCCAATGTAAATTTCCACCCTTATATAGTGTAAAAATACATCCTGAAGCCTGGGCAGTCATTAATTTGATTGTCCAATATTTCCCTTATGAGATAATGCCTCTCATAGCAAATGTGTACAGCGCGAGCTGAAAATGCATTTACAGCACTAAAAAACCAAACTTTTATAACAGCTAAACCAAACGTTTCCAATGTAAATTTCCACCTTTATATAGTGTAGAAAGGCATCCTGAAGCCTGGAAAGTCATTAATTTGATTGTCCAGTATTTCCTTCATGAGATATTGCAACACTTAGAAAAAGTGTACAGCGCCAGCAGACAATGAATTTTCAGCACTAAAAAAACGAAACTTCATTAACAGCTAAACCAAACGTTTCCAATGTAAATTTCCACATTTATAGAGTGTAAAAAGGCATCCTGAAGCCTGGGAAGTCATTAATTTGATTGTCCAGTATTTCCCTTATGAGATAATGCCTCACATAGCAAATGTGTACAGTGCGAGCTGAAAATGCATTTTCAGCACTAAAAAACCAAACTTTTATAACAGCTAAACCAAACGTTTCCAATGTAAATTTCCACCTTTATATAGTGTAAAAAGACATCCCGAAGCCTAGGCAGTCATTAATTTGATTGTCCAATATTTCCCTTATGAGACAATGCCTCTCATAGCAAATGTGTACAGCGCGAGCTGAAAATGCATTTTCAGCACTAAAAAAACAAACTTTTATAACAGCTAAACCAAACGTTTCCAATGTACATTTCCACCTTTATATAGTGTAGAAAGGCATCCTGAAGCCTGGAAAGTCATTGATTTGATTGTCCAGTATTTCCTTCATGAGATATTGCAACACTTAGAAAAAGTGTACAGCGCCAGCAGACAATGAATTTTCAGCACTAAAAAAACGAAACTTCATTAACAGCTAAACTAAACGTTTCCAATGTAAATTTCCAACTTTATATAGAGTAAAAAGACATCCTGAAGCCTGGGCAGCCATTAATTTGATTGTCCAATATTTCCCTTATGAGATAATGCCTCTCGTAGCAAATGTGTACAGCGCGAGCTGAAAATGCATTTACAGCACTAAAAAACCAAACTTTTATAACAGCTAAACCAAACGTTTCCAATGTAAATTTCCACCTTTATATAGTGTAAAAAGACATCCTGAAGCCTGGGCAGTCATTAATTTGATTGTCCAATATTTCCCTTATGAGATAATGCCTCTCATAGCAAATGTGTACAGCGCGAGCTGAAAATGCATTTACAGCACTAAAAAACCAAACTTTTATAACAGCTAAACCAAACGTTTCCAATGTAAATTTCCACCTTTATATAGTGTAGAAAGGCATCCTGAAGCCTGGAAAGTCATTAATTTGATTGTCCAGTATTTCCTTCATGAGATATTGCAACACTTAGAAAAAGTGTACAGCGCCAGCAGACAATGAATTTTCAGCACTAAAAAAAACGAAACTTCATTAACAGCTAAACTAAACGTTTCCAATGTAAATTTCCACCTTTATATAGTGTAAAAAGACATCCTGAAGCCTGGGCAGTCATTAATTTGATTGTCCAATATTTCCCTTATGAGATAATGCCTCTCATAGCAAATGTGTACAGCGCGAGCTGAAAATGCATTTACAGCACTAAAAAACCAAACTTTTATAACAGCTAAACCAAACGTTTCCAATGTAAATTTCCACCTTTATATAGTGTAGAAAGGCATCCTGAAGCCTGGAAAGTCATTAATTTGATTGTCCAGTATTTCCTTCATGAGATATTGCAACACTTAGAAAAAGTGTACAGCGCCAGCAGACAATGAATTTTCAGCACTAAAAAAACGAAACTTCATTAACAGCTAAACCAAACGTTTCCAATGTAAATTTCCACATTTATAGAGTGTAAAAAGGCATCCTGAAGCCTGGGAAGTCATTAATTTGATTGTCCAGTATTTCCCTTATGAGATAATGCCTCACATAGCAAATGTGTACAGTGCGAGCTGAAAATGCATTTTCAGCACTAAAAAACCAAACTTTTATAACAGCTAAACCAAACGTTTCCAATGTAAATTTCCACCTTTTTATAGTGTAAAAAGACATCCTGAAGCCTGGGCAGTCATTAATTTGATTGTCCAATATTTCCCTTTTGAGATAATGCCTCTCATAGCAAATGTGTACAGCGCGAGCTGAAAATGCATTTACAGCACTAAAAAAACAAACTTTTATAACAGCTAAACCAAACGTTTCCAATGTACATTTCCACCTTCATATAGTGTAGAAAGGCATCCTGAAGCCTGGGAAGTCATTAATTTGATTGTCCAGTATTTCCCTTATGAGATAATGCCTCACATAGCAAATGTGTACAGTGCGAGCTGAAAATGCATTTTCAGCACTAAAAAACCAAACTTTTATAACAGCTAAACCAAACGTTTCCAATGTAAATTTCCACCTTTATATAGTGTAAAAAGACATCCTGAAGCCTGGGCAGTCATTAATTTGATTGTCCAGTATTTCCCTTATGAGATAATGCCTCACACAGCAAATGTGTACAGTGCGAGCTGAAAATGCATTTTCAGCACTAAAAAAACCAAACTTTTATAACAGCTAAACCAAACGTTTCCAATGTAAATTTCCACCTTTATAGAGTGTAAAAAGACATCCTGAAGCCTGGGCAGTCATTAATTTGATTGTCCAATATTTCCCTTCTGAGATAATGCCTCTCATAGCAAATGTGTACAGCGCGAGCTGAAAATGCATTTACAGCACTAAAAAACCAAACTTTTATAACAGCTAAACCAAACGTTTCCAATGTACATTTCCACCTTTATATAGTGTAGAAAGGCATCCTGAAGCCTGGAAAGTCATTAATTTGATTGTCCAGTATTTCCTTCATGAGATATTGCAACACTTAGAAAAAGTGTACAGCGCCAGCAGACAATGAATTTTCAGCACTAAAAAAACGAAACTTCATTAACAGCTAAACTAAACGTTTCCAATGTAAATTTCCACCCTTATATAGTGTAAAAAGACATCCTGAAGCCTGGGCAGTCATTAATTTGATTGTCCAATATTTCCCTTATGAGATAATGCCTCTCATAGCAAATGTGTACAGCGCGAGCTGAAAATGCATTTACAGCACTAAAAAACCAAACTTTTATAACAGCTAAACCAAACGTTTCCAATGTAAATTTCCACCTTTATATAGTGTAGAAAGGCATCCTGAAGCCTGGAAATTCATTAATTTGATTGTCCAGTATTTCCTTCATGAGATATTGCAACACTTAGAAAAAGTGTACAGCGCCAGCAGACAATGAATTTTCAGCACTAAAAAAACGAAACTTCATTAACAGCTAAACCAAACGTTTCCAATGTAAATTTCCACATTCATAGAGTGTAAAAAGGCATCCTGAAGCCTGGGAAGTCATTAATTTGATTGTCCAGTATTTCCCTTATGAGATAATGCCTCACATAGCAAATGTGTACAGTGCGAGCTGAAAATGCATTTTCAGCACTAAAAAACCAAACTTTTATAACAGCTAAACCAAACGTTTCCAATGTAAATTTCCACCTTTATATAGTGTAAAAAGACATCCTGAAGCCTGGGCAGTCATTAATTTGATTGTCCAGTATTTCCCTTATGAGATAATGCCTCACACAGCAAATGTGTACAGTGCGAGCTGAAAATGCATTTTCAGCACTAAAAAAAACAAACTTTTATAACAGCTAAACCAAACGTTTCCAATGTAAATTTCTACCTTTATATAGTGTAAAAAGACATCCTGAAGCCTGGGCAGTCATTAATTTGATTGTCCAATATTTCCCTTCTGAGATAATGCCTCTCATAGCAAATGTGTACAGCGCGAGCTGAAAATGCATTTACAGCACTAAAAAACCAAACTTTTATAACAGCTAAACCAAACGTTTCCAATGTACATTTCCACCTTTATATAGTGTAGAAAGGCATCCTGAAGCCTGGAAAGTCATTAATTTGATTGTCCAGTATTTCCTTCATGAGATATTGCAACACTTAGAAAAAGTTTACAGCGCCAGCAGACAATGAATTTTCAGCACTAAAAAAACGAAACTTCATTAACAGCTAAACTAAACGTTTCCAATGTAAATTTCCACCCTTATATAGTGTAAAAAGACATCCTGAAGCCTGGGCAGTCATTAATTTGATTGTCCAATATTTCCCTTATGAGATAATGCCTCTCATAGC